>NC_082639.1:9996363-10299393 GCF_028023285.1 Balaenoptera ricei | reverse complement strand
GAGGGTGGAGGGAGAGCCCGGCTAGCCACACCAGGCACGACTTGGAACATATTGATAAGACAGCAGTTCAAACTGCTGCTTCAACAGTCAGTGTTTAAAATGTCAGGAGGCTTTGGACTCTGCCGTTTCTTCTAAAGGACTCACTTGTAAACAATATGGTATGCTCACTCCTGGGATCCTTTGGTTCCTAAAACTCAGCTGTCAGGCATGTATGAATGAAAGATTCTGTACTATTGTCTTAGAAACTACACCAATCATAAGCGACAGATCTGACAGCTAAAATTCACCAAAGCAATGCTGATCAGTCCCTAGAGAGAAAAATCTAACCCTAACCTCACCATCAAGATTTTAATTAAAAATCAATCTGGTTCAAGTTAAAACTTTTTTAATACCTGAATTTTTGTGTAGTTGTTTTGAAGCTTTTCAAGCACTTACTGCTCAATTTCACTGGCTGAAAATAAGAATAAATACAAGAGGGAAAAACATGAAGTGTCCTGAAACAATTCTTAATTTTTAAACATCACTGGGACAATTGTTGAAAAACACTCATAGATTGTATGTCATGCTATAGTAATCAGGCCTCAATATCATGGGACCAATACTCCTCAAATAATAAAAATATAACTAATGATGCTGAAAATTTTACTCACAAAAAGCGGACAATTTTTATAATCCAAATAAAAGTTTCACTACTACCAGACCATTTAAATGACACCCAAATCAGAAATGTGCTAGCCACTAGAAACATAAGAGGACACTTTTCCACTGATACTTGGCATTTGGCATCAAAGGCAGTCCTCTGTAGATCTGATATTAAAACTTGTCAGGGGGCTTCCCTGGTGGCGCAGTGGTTGAGAATCTGCCTGCTAATGCAGGGGACATGGGTTCGAGCCCTGGTCTGGGAAGATCCCACATGCCGCAGAGCAACTAGGCCCGTGAGCCACAACTACTGAGCCTGCGCGTCTGGAGCCTGTGCTCCGCAACAAGAGAGGCCACGATAGTGAGAGGCCCGCGCACCGCAATGAAGAGTGGCCCCCGCTTGCCGCAACTAGAGAAAGCCCTCGCACAGAAACGAAGACCCAACATAGCAATCAATCAAAATAAATAAATAAATCTTTAAAAAAAAAAAAAAAAAAAAAAAAAAAAAAACTTGTCAGGAGCAAAACCAAATTGTAAAAGATCCAAAACAAGAAATGGTTATTACTATGACTCTTTTGAATGGCATGTGGACTTTCTTCAAACACAAGTCCTTTTGATATAAATGGAATATTAAAGCGAAAGTGTGAGGTGTCAAACAGGTCTAAACACATTCGAAATGAAATACTATTAGCTTAGCACCGTTAGCCACCTGAAATAAATGGCTGTTGAAGAGTGATGCAACCTAAGTGATGTCAGTATTTGGATTCCACTTTGGAAGCATTCACCATCGTTCCAATCCAGAATCGAGACTCCTCTAACAACAGCTCCGGGGCAGTAGGAAAGCAAGGTCCATGGGGAGACCAGGTCAGCATTAAGACTCAATCTTAAAAAAGGAAAATAAATGAACTCTACGACATATATCCGCACATAACTTTGATGGACAATGGCTATGAACAATCCATTCTGTTCTCTTTTCCCTCCCCCATCTCACCATTTCAAAAATAATTTGCCTTCAAAAGCATGTCAGTAAATCTGCAAGCTTTAAACTAATAGCAACCATGTGCCCCATGTGTTTGCCAGATTCATTTTTTATGACGTATAGTCCTCCGCATTAAAATCAACGAATTTTTGATAAAGAAAGTAATGAAAAGAAATCAAAAGAATCCATTCCAAAAACTTCACGCCTCTCAACCCCAACACAGGACTGAATTATTAAACCTGGTCACTTAATGAAATTGGAGTTGTGAGCTCCAGTTAGACGCACCTGTAAATGGTAAAAAAGATGTCTGAAGTTTCAGTTGATTGAGAGTACAAAATGTTTTCAAGCCTGATAGTTTTAAGCTAAACACCAAAAATTACAGACTTCACACTTTTAAGTTCTGTCCTTCATATTTAAAAAAAAAAGTTTTATAAAGATTTCAAAAGAGAATGTTTCTGATATCCATACATTTCTATAACTGCAAGTGAAATGATGTTAAGACCAGAAAATAAGAATCCTACTTTAGAACATATAAAATCTACATAACTGGTTCTACTCATCAGAACACCCTTGAGGCTACAGAAATACCCATAGCAGAATTGTTTAATCTCCAGGTAATCCCACACCCTCCTGTAAGGAGAAATACATCTTACATTTCAATATCTGCTCTCTTGTTTTTATTCTAAACGGGTTTTTCAAGGACAGAATGCTTAAAGTTTTCCATTCAGTTTTGGTCTCTAAAAATAACTTCCAATTTTCCCTGTGCAACCAATGCGTTATTACAAAATAAAAAGTACTAAAAATGAAAGCTTAATAAGCTTCAAAACAAAAACAAAAAAATAACACTAGAGTGTGGCAGGGAAGGTAAAAAAAGAAAGTCTGAACTAAGGTCCCTAAGAATGAGTCCTCTACTCAGGGTTCCACAGAAACGCCAAATCACGCCAAAACAATGCACACTCCACGAACAAACACACACTATGAAAATGATGAACTAATGAATGGTATTAAGAAACAGAAAGGAAAATCTGGGAGGAATGAAGGTGTGTGTTACTATCTTTTAAAAATCAAGAACTGGTCTAACATCTAGGTAATGTATTTGTATAAATTCTTATTTTTAAACTCACCTGATTCATTTTCAATTCCTGTTGTGTTCTGAAAAGATACACACAACAAAGAAACTTCTTTGATTACATGAGCCCTAAAAAGAAAAACAGACAATTGTGATATGTACCTGCCTACAAATTTACAGTGATTTAAAACTACATACAGAACTGTAGAGTTTGCTCAAAGGGCTATTCATAAAGCAGCTCCATGCCAGATCAACTTCAATATATGCTGAGAACTTACTTTGCAGATTTATTATCTACAATAAAATAGATGTCTTACTATTCTTTACTGAGGCTTCATTGTACTCTACAATTGAGAGCAGACTCATTAGAATGACATCAAATTTTTGCTTTGGAACTGAATCATCCCTAAGAAGAAATAAATTAGCTTTGTTAACAGAAACACAAAGCAGTGCTGAGTAACTTATTATGCAATGTAAATGTTCTTCTTTTACTTATATCAATACTGTGTTGAATACAAACACAATTAGACCCCTATTTTCAAGTTCCTGAAGTAGAAAGGTGGATTTACTAACATTTCCATGGAGAGTTCTCTTTCAGGAAAAGAATGAAAACTTTGAAGTAAAATGCAAATGTTTTAATAAAAGCTGTTTGTAAAGACCTACACTTATTCCTTTAAAATTTTTCTTCAATTTATTCATAGTATAGTAACAAGAAGACAAAATCATTTCTTGGAAATGCAAATGACGTACCTGTCTCTAGATAACAACTTATGAAGATGGTCCTTTCTGCAACGTTCTCTCTTAGGAGTCATTTGATGTCATTCATAATATATGAAAATCATGAGAGTAGCACTTCCACTGTAATATTCTTGTTTTCAGCATGTATACATACACATCATTAAGCATAATTCTATTTCTTCACGAATTTACCTATATTTATGTTTCCTTCCTAGACCCACAAGACTCTGCTCACATTGTAACTTCATGTTCTAACTGTTAATAAACCAAAGAAAGTATAATTCAGGGACATTATTCGCCCGAGAATATACCTGCCACTGGGCAGACAGCCTGCCCACGATCCTAAAGAATAGTGCTTTGACGTTTCACCCCATTTCATTAATATGGATCATTTTGGGTTTTTTTCCTTGAGCTCTTTAACCACACTCACCTGGATCACCTTTAACAAAGGCACTAGACTTAAGCTAGGGCCTGGTCACCTGAACTGGTTTTTATTCATAACTGGCACAGGGAATGTATTTGATAACTTGGAATTTGTTAGAGAGCTCAGCGCTATACAAATATAAACTTTTATGAAGTAAATACTCAGTGAATACAATTTCAGAAAACTGGTGGTTAACCCATGAAGTCCATTCCTTTAAATTTTAACATTAAGCATCTTTCTGACATATTTTTAACATGTCTTTCCTTAGTATATACATCCTTTATTGAATATAATCCATCCTTTTCTATGAGACTTGAAATCATTATAAAGTTTAAAATGTGTATTTGTCAAACAGCGATGAGATTAGTGGCCCCTGAGGCGTGCACGCCCGACCCCCTCTACCAAATGCCTACTGACAGCCGTACAATTCCACCAGGAGGACCCTGTGTGACACCTTAGGGCCCCAGAAGTGAATGAAATGGCAGGGGTTTCATCTGCCCTCTCACTAAACTTTCAGAGGTGGATTTACTAACGTTGGCCACGAAGAGTTCGCTTTGAGAAAAAACCTGCAGTAAAAAGCAAATGTTTTAATGAAAAAGATCTTTGGAAAGATGCTTTATCATTTCCTTTGGTTTGTCTTTTCCTTCTCACAAGAATCATCGGTATCATTTCTGAAGCTTCTTCTAAGACTGGCAGGCACTGTGCTACCATCAAATAAATCAGCTCTGTCAATTTTCACAAGGTTAGTCTCTAACGACACAGACTCAAGGAAGTTAAGGTAACTCCGCCACAGTATCATAATTTTGGTGTCTGCTATGGCTTCTTAACCATATTTCACCAGCTTCTTACTCTTGCCTCACCTTGTACCTACTATGTGCCAGGCTCTGCTTTTGAACAGTGAGCACACGGATCCCTGCCCTCTCAGGAAGGAGACCACAGGAAACAAATAAGCAAGTAAAATGTGCAGTAAGTCAGATAATGAAAGTGCTTTAGAGAAAAACGGAGAGGCACGTGGAGAGGAAGGACAGGGAGACAGGGGTTATAAACTGTCTCTATCTCATTGCCTGTGAATCCATCAGTATGGTCAGAGAAGGCCTCACTGAGAAGGGACACCTGCTAAAAGCTGGAAGGAGAAGAGCTGAGAGTCAGGAAGGGATGCGGGAGGAGCATCATAAGGGAGTAAGACTGTACACAGTAGACGAGAGGCCTAGTGCAGGAGGTGATGGTACAGGGCGGAGAGGGGAACAGGGGAGGCAGATTTAAGCACAGGCTTTGCAAGGTAAGCGCTGTTCACCAGAATGGCTATAGCTTTTCCAACCAGAGATGGAAAGCCACTGGGAGGCTTAAGGTGGCAGAAGTGACCTAGTGTAACTTAGATTTAAAAAGAGACTGTAAGGGGGTAGGGTGGAAGCAAGCAGACCTCTTAGGAGGCTAATGCCCCAATATAGGCAAGAGATGATAGTGCCTTGGCCCAGGTAGCAGAGGAGATATGAGAAGTCATTGGATCCTGGATCTATTTCTAAAATAGAGTCCCCAGGATTTGCTGCCAGATTCGATATTATGTATGAAAAAAAGAAAGGAAGTGAAGGATGACACCAGGGTTTTTATCCTAAGGACATGGAAGAATGGAGCTGCCATTTTCTGAGATGCTGCCTCCTTCTTTCCATCTGCTTTTCATCTGTTTTTCCCTCTTTATTTAAAACATCTTCCCTTCCTTTTCCTCCCGTTTTGTAGTTGCTGGCTCACAGGCACAAACCAAACCACTTAGATACCGTGACATCTAAAAATGAATAACTAAAATATTAAAGTACTGGAAACATCTTAGTCTTTCATTTATCTCAATGAATCTTTTTCTTAATAAAAAAGTTACAATATAATTCAGATATTAATAATCTTCTCTCTGACTTTCTACACTGTCTGTTCCCTCTCTGTCCAAATAGGAATGCACCCATCATTTCTTTCCAGACTAGAGGATCTTAACACCTCTTTCTTTAAGGGTTCACAATGAGCCTGTATGCTTAGAGCCTCCTCTCCATCACTTCTAATCCTAATTGCTAAAAACCAGACCCTCATTTTGTTTTCTTTCTCCCTCTTGACTCACAACACTGTCAAATTATATATCTAAAATATTTTACAATAATCAAAAACAATGCAAATCTGACACTGACTTCTCAAATGATATTTTAAATTAAATTTATTAAACTATACTAAAAACAAGGGATGTTACAAGAAAAGAACTGAGATTTTAGCAGTCTCTCTCAACAGAGGACCACTGCATTTTGAGCTGGAGAGCTCTTGTGCAGGACCGTCCCTTCCATTAAGGCCACTCAGCACTGCCCTGCGTAATCAATGCCAGCAGTCCCTCCGAGCATTCTGACAACCAAAAATACCTACACACATCCCCAGATACCCTCCCAGTGGAGAACCTCTGAACTGTAGTAATCATGTACTAGCTAGCTACAATATGATAATATATTTTAGAGCAACTATAGATTCTAAACATTGTCATTGGAATAACTTCCTTAAGATTCCTCCAGGATTGCAAAACCCCTGTGGAAGTGCGTGGCAGTTCTACGTACCTTTCATATTCAGTGTTGACTTCAATAGCATTGATTTATGTACCCCCTTATCTAACTCAGATATCTCAAGGTCTAAGTTTTATCAAAAGTGAGAACTTGAAGTATCAATTCTATCAGTGTAGAAGCAGAGAGAAATCTTTCCACACCTATCACCGAAACTTAATAATTCTATCAAACTTTAAAAAATGCTTAATAATTAAGTGCCTTCAGTTTTCCAATGGTAAATAACGAAAATCTTAAAATCCCTAGGACTTCTCTGACCCTGGATTCTGTCTTAGTTTCTTTTTTGGATTTCTATGCCTGACCAAATCTTCTTTAGTATGTCTACATTTCCCTTCTATTCTACCTGTTGACGTTTTTCAGATAAAGTATATTAGACAGATATACAAATTTAGAGCATGTGAATTTCTATCACCAACTATACTTTACTAACAGCATACACTCTTACAAAACTAAGAGCTTGATCTTGATTTTACAGATCCAAGGTTTTAATAATATACACGTACTTAACTTTTCAAGATACTGCTTTCAATTTCTAGGGCAAATCTTCATTACAAATATTTAGCTTAATAATATCGTAAAGATGATTTGATTATACATGATCAGTATGAATACAGCAACAATAAAATAATTAGGGTCTTTATTAAATGCCAGTCCCTTAGAAAGTCAAGACAACCTCAGTAACTGTTAAGCTGCTGTCATCTGACATGGAGGCCAGAGACCAGAAAAATCTAGAAATATGCAGGAAACCCCATAGAAATATGCAGTCCCAGGGTCAGACTGGCTCTGCAGCCCCAGCCATACCTCTATCACCCATCCTCTGAGATAAGGCAGATTAAAAAAAAGATAGACACAAACTAACATTAATGCAATACGTCTAACACGTCAACCTGTCGTATCTGTCCTTTGCAGACTTGTGAAGCCTACAAAACTATATGAAAAGCCTTTAAAGAAAAAGCAATAGCAGATTCTTTAAGATTAGTTTAAGTCTGGGAGGAAAGGGAAAGAATTAGGAAAATAATTATTTGATTCGCATATTCACCTATAAGTTACTGATAATTACTTTACAATTATTTTTTTGAATCAGTTTAGACCTTTTGGGCTATTTGGAAGATAATCAAATTTGCAACATTCACTTAGAGGTCACTAATATTATAATTATTCTCTTAGATTACAAAAAAATCCCACATTGTAACATCAAGACTCAGAAGAAACTAACTTTTAAGATTCAGGAAGCAACACATAGCTTACGGACAAAGAGTAAAACAGAAATAAGAGAACTAGCATGACTGTATCAAAATTTTTTAAATCATAAATACACTGAAAAATGAACTAGATGCCAAAAAAAAAGTTTTAAAAATATCACTTTGTAAAAGGAGTCTTGGAAAGTTTATGACCTACAGAAGAAAAATTATTCTAAAACTAATCACTACATAAAGTAGATCTCTCATGGTAAATGAATATCATTGTAGTAAACACAGAGATGATTAAGCTTTTTGCGGAGTAGATTTACAGTGCTTAACACTGGTAGATTTACAGTGTTTAATGCTGATCTCAGCTTTCTCAACCAAAAGATTCTTGCAATCCAGAAACTTCTAGAAAAATAATCAAAATATCTAAATCACGCCAACTTCTCAAACGCAGTTTTTATTAACAAACACAGCTGATGTACTCACTATAAAAAACTACCATTCATAATTCCTACCAGAAGAATGGAATCACCAAGTTACAATCTATAAACTCTAGCTATCAATATGAAAACTTTTAGCATCTATTCGTTGGATTAAGCAAAAGCACATAATTCATAAATACTGAATCTGCCTAGGAATTTGCTAAGTGAAAAAATCATTCATTTTCCTTTTCTGAAATAATATATAAATTTCACAAGAATAATCATCCAGAACATCCAGTTTCACACTGAAAAATATACCCCCAACTTTCCTTTTAAAAAGCAGACTATATCACCAAATTAAATAAGCTAAAGTGGAAAAAATCAAAACTGGTATGTTTATCATTTTCAGCATAAGGAGTCTGTGTGTGTGTGTGTGTGTGTGTGTGTGTGTAAAGAGACTGAGAATACGGCAAAGATTTGGTCATTCTTTGGTAAATCAGAGAATTATGAACTCTTACTGCTTTAAACGGCTCGTGTTTCTTACCCTCTAGAATGATTTCCACCCAAGGCAAAAGGCAATGGTATAACAAAGCATATCACACAGAGGAATTTCCCCACCTAAAGTGTATATTAAGAGATACAAAGACAACAGGATGCTCACAAATAAACCAGTGATTTCTCCCATTTCAATAAACTGGTTTCCTCAATGAGGCCCAGAATACCACAGACAAATATCCCAGAGCCTGATTCCCCAAATTCATAGAGCAGTGTCCTGACACCAACCTAAATAAGGAAGCAGAGTTTAGAGAATTTACTCCAGGTGAGAGAATTCGATATTGACAACACAGTTTCCACAGAACTGAGTGGAAAACCAGAAGGTCCGCTGTTTTGAATGGCTTCAGAGCCACAGAGCTCCAGTGAGACAAGGTTGATTAGAATTTTTGTTTGAAACATCTAAGTTAAACAACACCACAGTAGAATGTTAAATAAGAGACCAGCAGATAAACTAGGAGAGTACTGTAAATCCAAATTTAGATTATGGCACTTTAGGGTTTTTTTCTTCCCCTAGAATATCTCTCCTTCACTTGAAAAAAAAAAAAAATTAAAAGAACATTTTTCAAAAAACACTGCTCCAAGCATCCACTAATAAAGAGCTAGCTTAGCAATAAATGTATAGCAATTGCTGATTATTTATCATTTACCTGGTGATCTTATGGATGGCTACTATTACACGCTCTCCCTATTCTTTTGACTAAATATATACATCTATGTCATTATATTACACTGAACGTTTAATTTATTACATCAAAAATTTCAGGTTTTGTTTAGGGTTTCTACAATAATTCTACAAATGCTTTCCATTTTTCCATCTTTCCAGCCAGTCCCTGCTGTCTGATGAGAACTGCACAGATTCAAGATCATTATCACAACTCCCATCTCTCCCCAGAAAAGGACAGCTGAACCAACTGTTGACTGTATAATCTACAAAACAGCATTAAACTCAAAGAAGTTCCTATGAAATGATACTTTTCTAACATTTTCCCTATGTTAGATGTGTAAAAACTTTAAATTATTATAAAAGGAAAATTAAGTCGATTCTTTCCTAACACTCAAATGCCAAGCTTCCAAATCAAACACAAATTTTCTAAAAGCAAGATGCCCCATGATAGTTCACTTCACAATTCCCAAAATAAATTGAGTTCTCAACGGTCACCCCTTTGAGTTATTTTTCTTCTACTGGAGTTGCCAAAGCAGATGTTACTTATGTGATTAAACATTTAAAATTGATAGATTTTCAAGAACCCCCAAAATACTTCTGAATCTCCTTTAAAAGGGAAGCCTTCAGTAACGTGAGGCTCTTGTCCCGGCTCTCAAGTATGCACTTTCTCACTTTCTGAGCATTAATACAGTCACCTTACAAGTGGCTGCTCGGAGCTCTTTTGGTTTTTCCTACACGATAAAATACATAGGAAAACTCACCCTACACAAACTACACATAAATGACAAGGAGGCTTCCGAAATTCGTAAGTGAATAACATAGAGCAAAATCACAAGTTACACCAGATAAAGTGACAACTTAAACTATATTTCACTAAGATGCCGGGCTCACAATCACCACAAGATTCTAGGGGTCTTCTCCCAAGAGTTTATTATTATTTTGGTAGGGAGTGACTCTTCTCCTTTAAATAAAACTGAGGTTTGGAGTCTATCCTCTAAATATGTAACTATTCCTGTTCTCAAGAGCATTTTAAAATAACAGCAACACCTACTGTTTGCAGAGCAATGTCTGTGTACTGCTCTATAGTTTAAGAAGCTCTGCACACACATGAATTTTTATTGTTTAAAGGGAAGGATGCTTCCTCAGAATAAATTATTCGTGGTTCTCTTTGCAAGGTAAAGAGGAATGCCCGCCCCCCACGTACGATACAGAGGATGAGAGACAAGCCCTCGGTGCCATCCGCTATAGTAAGCCAGCCAGTGCCACTCAAGTAAGGGCGTGTGCAGAGCAGTGATAGGCTACATGGGATAGTTCCAGGGGCGTTTAAGTGCCAGGTTAAAAGTAAACTTGGCCTGTGGGTAACGTTCCCCAGGTAGTGAGGGAGGAGTTATTATCCACCAGCCTCCCTCCTGACCCACTCCACAGGCCCTGAGGGTCTTCAGAGAAAGACGGAAGAGGGATTACTTAAAAGCAGAGCCGGTGAACGTACGCAGGCAGGCGGCCAGGGAAAGAGCCTGCTTTCAGAACTGCCCATCAGCAAGGCAGCTTCGGCCACCTGGGGTGGGCAACGTGCCCCAGAGGAGTTTCTGACTGAGAAGGGTCACAAACAAAGCAATGCCTAACAGTTTAGGAAGGTTAAATTGATAGGAAAGAGTGAGGAGGCAGGAGACGAAAGGGCAGCCAGAAAGACTGGGGCCAGGCAAGCCGGTTAAGAATCTGGATGATGAGCGATAAAGGTTTGAAACACAGATGATAGCTGAAAAGAAACAAAAAATATGACTAGCCCTGCAGAGGAAGAATGAACAGAATGTGTTTTCTAACTGAACAGGAGGTAAAAAGAGATGGTGAAGATGAGTTCAAAATCTGGAATGTGACTGACAAGAAGAATGTGTATATTTTAAAGACAGGGCAGCCAGCAGTAGGGATGGTATTTAAGTGGAAGGTGGTGAGCTCCATTTTAGAGACTCTGAGGAGAGGCCAGACATTCAGGGGAAGCTGCGTCCATCAAACAGGGAAAAAAAGTCCCACCACAGACTGCCTTCAAGGTGGGGGACAGAGATTGAGAAGTCTTCAGCCACAAGGGGGTGCCTAGGGACAGAGGAAATCGCCAAGAGAAAAAATATCCAGAGAGAAGAGAAGATGAAGGAATGGGCTTGGTGCAAGGCGTGGGAAAAACTAGGAAAAAGAGTCGCCCCTCCACCACGTTCAGCAGGGGGAGGGTGGGATAGGCCAAAAACCTTTAGGACTCAGAGGTAACTTGGAAATGTTTCTCTTGAAAATAACTGTGCCATGTTATCCCTCAATACCTATTACATTAAACAGGTATCTAAGAAAAACGCTATTAATGTTTCTGAAGAACCTAAAGTATCTCAAATTGCTCACATATTCACCTATTCTTCTTAAAACATCCCAGGAAAGGACAGAAGTAATCACTGTCCACACTTTTCAAACAGGAAGAAGAGAGAGAGGATGACTGTCCTACCCCTACCACTGCCAGAAACAACGAAGTCCCTGCGCTTGATCTGTGAGATGGTTTACCCTGTATATCGAGGTAGCGCTCAAATAAATTACCAGGGAATTGCACTGATACAATATTTATCTCCCAAAACAAGTGACCTGACCTGCTCAATAACCTCTAACAGAGGTAACAGAGCTTCACAATGAAGAATCTAAATTCATCCCAAGAGTCCTTCTTTTTAAAATTCCTACTTTTAGATGTACTTCAAAATTAGGCCTTTCAGAGTTACGGCAAAGTCCCTAAAATAAGACTCACGGAATGGGAAACATTTAGAATCTCGTTTTTATACTGATACTCCAATTTATGCCTAATTTACACTGCCTTAATAAGGTCTTATGAAATGTGCAGAATTCATACTGGTATATAAGGGTTTGGTGATTCTCATAATTCTTTTCAAACATTGATGGCATCATTTAAATTATTTGAAAATGCCACAGAATTTTCCCACCAGAGTTTAATGAAGTCTTAGTGGAACTACTCATACGCACATGTAAAATCTGTAAGTTTCGCCAATTTCCAGACAGGCTGTCCACCGTAATCAAACTAACAGTTGCACTTAGCTTTCCACATTTCAGGCAAACTGTGCCAAGAAGTAATTTAGCTCTTCCAAAGCAAAGCCTATCATATGATTTATTGCAAGAGCTACAAAATACGTTTTTCACCAAAATGGCTGGCAAATATATAAGTATTCAGTGAAACCTCCTTTATTGCATGTTCCAAAGGACTAATAAATGAAAACAGAGTAGATGACGTGAACCAAGACCCTAAGAATAAATATTATATAGTACTGAGAAAAATATTATAAGTATAATTCACTCCAAATGAACCAGATTTATTACATACAATAACTCTAATACATGCTTCAGGGAAGCCAGGGTGGGGAATGAAAGGCATTCTCTTTAAGAAAGAATATTTAAATGACACATGCATTCATCCCAGTGCATGAATGTGATTCTGTACATTCAGATATTCTGTAATTCAGAAAACCACCCCATTACCAAATGTGGTCCAAGAGTACATCTCTTTCTTTCTGCTTTATTATCTGTTAAGTTCTAAATTACTCATTATTATTATTATTACTATTACTACTGATTAAAGATTACTTATGCCATGATAAAATTTCAGTCTATACTATCTGTTCTTTTAAATAATTCAAATAAAGATTTGACAACTTATACTTTTTTTCCCCAGGGGAAGTTGCATGTTTGCCATAAAGATCAATAACCTATCTCTAAATTATAAAGTAATAAAGTTAGTAAGCACTTCAAAAGTAAACTTTATTTCTTCAGGACAAATTTATCACTTTCAGTGCATAACCTTGAACTGGTGGTTTAAAAAAAAAAAGATTCTAGAAAAACTAGACATCTATCATCAGTTTTTAAGGGGTTGCTTCACTAAGTCTCATTTTCTAGGAGAAAAGACCATTCTTTCCGTGTTATTCAGTATAACAGACCATAAGCTTAAATTATTCACCAGGTATCAACTCTATGCAAATTTATTTAAAATTCCTAATAATTTAACCTACATACTGGGAACACTGATCCTATGTCATGAAAACTCCTCCGTAGTTTCCAGGTTACCTCGCGTTGCTTTACCTCTTGCCACGAAAGGGACGCCAAAGCAAAATTTCTGAAAGTGACCATTCAACAAGGTCATAAAACCAAACTCAGGAAAGAACTTCCACAGTAGGTTCATTCCCTGGCTTCAGTGGGGACTTGAGGTTAACCATGCATTGAATAGTATATTCTTCCAGTTCTGTGACTACAGAGATCCCATAAACCGCTTCAATGATTTAACCACCCAGTCTGATGGACCTTCCTTTAATGCAGTGGCTGCGAACTGGGGCGATTTTGCCCCCCCAAGGGACGGACATCTGGTAATGCCTGGAGACTCTGTCGACTGTCACACCTGGCGGAGGTGCCACTGGCATCTGGGGGGGTAGAGGTTAGGGGTGCTGCCAAACATCCTACAAGGTACAGGTCAGCCCACACAAATTACCCAACCCCAAAGCCAACCATGTTGAGGCCAAGAAACCCCGCTTTAGTGGAACCTAAGTACTGCCTTCAGATGATTTCATCGGCTCTAACTATAAACAACTAACTTCAAAAGTAAAGAGCCTGAACAGGACCCCAGACCTCTCACCAAGTGCTGGGAGGAGCACAGCGTAACTGAGGCGCTCCAGGCAAAGGGCACAGCCCCGGACACACGTCAGCAGCGTCAGCAGCAGTCTTTGTCGGGCAACATCCCCATCATTTGGAAACTCCCTGGATCTACACACTGCCACGCAAGCTTGACAATTTTCCCCAGCTGTCCACCTACTCCCTTTTCAGTCCCCACTGTGGAGTTTTCTAGTGCAGCCCACAGGCTTTTTTTCTTCTGCATGGGGATTAAAAATAGCATGAAAAGCAAGTCAGAAGACATGAAAATAGTAAATAACCCAAGGTGCTTTCCATCCCGGAAAGTCTATGATTTAACAGGACTCAAAAGGTTTGTAAATCAGATCTGGAACTTGAAAAGAGATGGGCAGCTTAAAGAAACAGTCCCATGAATAAATAAACATCTAACGTAAAATAATCATCAAAAGAATATTCGTGCAGATATATGTATGTAACTGCACACACCCGGCTGAGGGAGGAGAATAAAAGGGAGCTGAAATGGAGTGCTATTTCTTAAAACTGCATTGGCAGGAAAAATGCGTGTTTAGAGGCTAAAAAACAGAACTTACATTCTCACGTATCTTAAAAGATGACAGAACTTTAAAATTCACAATAGAAAACCTTTTAAACAAATCTTAACGAAAAGAAAATCTCAGGCTATAGAAACCTTACTGATCAATACAGAATTGATAAATAAATTATGGCCAGTGCATATATGACATGGCCATTAAAAATCATATTGAAGAAGATTCAGTGGCTTGGATATATGCTCACAATATCATAAGGGAAGACAAAGAGTGTATATGATATCAATACTGTAGAAAACGTAAATATATAGAAGTGAATAAATATATACAAGGAAAGAAATACACTCATGCACACCAAGAGAGACAGGAAGGGGGAGGACGTCTGCCAAAATGTTCACAGTGGTTATCTGAGGAGTGGGAAGGGAATGGCTGATTTCTATTCCTTCTTTGTGTTTTTCTCCATTCTCAAATTGTCTTACAGTGAGAATCTTTTGTTACATTTTGTACTTACAAAACGAATATCAATACATTATTACAAATTTATACCGAATTGTTTCAGGAACTGGCCACAAAATGAGAAAAAACCAATGTGAATGTGCCAACTTTTCAATGAAAGAAACCACCTTCAGAATCAACAAAAGCGAACCTCTATTGAGCGTTATGATTACGTGCCTGGCACTTTTCTAACCACTTCAAATGTATTAACTTATTTAAACCAAACCAAAAAAGATGTGTAAAAAGAGCCCTGGAATACCAGAAGCTGTGAACAAATGTTAGTCCCACTATGAATTTCAATCTCAGTTTCCATCGCTTGAAATGAGGGAGTCGGACGATCTTTAAAGGTCCTCTCAAGGCTACACTGAGATTCTACATGTAAAAGAATGTGGGCAAATGAGTGTAAGTTAGTTTCTGGAGAATGAAGGGGCAGCTGCATGCCATCTCAAAAGCAAGACCCTACTAAAAAGGAACATACGATATGTCTCTCAGTTCCCCCTCCTCGATATTTGTACAGCACATTTCATAACATGTTAAAAACAAAAAACAAAAAACAACCAACGTTTAAAGGCCTACATTTCCCCAATACTTGCACACAACTGATCAAACGGAGACGAAGTCTGGCATCTTAAGAGAATCACTGAAAGGTTCCGTTTGTTAAACACGGTGGTTGCTTTTCTGTAGTAAACAAAAACTTTAAGAAACATTTTAATCGCCTTCTGGGTAGGACCATTTTAGTGTCTTGATTAGAGGGATTTAAAGACTTAACTGGGATTCACCAAAGGGCGTTCCACCTCCGAAATAAAACCAAAACCCCAACGCAACGCTGAACGGAAGATGAGGGGCCAGCATGCGTGTCCTCTCTGGGGAAATTACAGCTGCGTAGTTGAGGGAACGTGGGCTTCCCGGGTCGATGTGGGGTTATTCCCGGTTCAGCGGTTCACGTGTGGGTCGGGAGCAACCACGGAGGTGTGCGAAAGACGCTGACCTGTTTGGTCTACTTCGTGTCTCACTTGAAACCATCAAAAAACAGGTTCGTGGGTATCTTTGGTAACAAAATGAGTAAGAGAGAACTGCACGTCTGTTAAAAATAAAAACACCGGTGGGTCTACGATGGGATTACCGAGGGAGAACACTCCCAGGCTTAAACCACACTTTGTGGATTGAGGAAACACAAAGACGCGAGACACAAAACAAATTCAGAACGCAAGTGTGAGAGACACGTTCGGCTGCAACACAAAAAAGAGAAGCAAGACGACTTGAAATTGGAACGGCCCTGGGACCCGCGGGCGCCCGGGGTCCCGCTGGAGTCGCAGCCGCCCGCCCGGCGCCGCCGCCCCGCAGCCCACACGCGTCCTCCCCGCGGGGCGCGCGGCAAACCAACAGCGACAAAGCGGACCCCACTACTTCCCGGCGCCGGGCCCCAAGGCCGGGCCGGGGTGCTCGTCGCGGGACGGACTGACCCCGGACCGCCACCGGGCTGCCGGCGGGACGCGCCTCGTTCCGGGGCCCCCGCGGGCGCGGGACACCGGAACCTCGGAACCTCGGAAGGGGCGCGCCCGCCGGCCCGCCCGGCCCTGCGCGCCCGGGTCCCCGGCGTGTTGCCCCTGCCGCCTCGCTCCTCGCGGGCAGGAACGGGAGTCCCGGCGCCGAGCCCGCCGCCGTCCCGGAAGCCACCCGCCCCGGCCGCCTCTTACCTGCGCCCGCCGCGCCCCGCGCCTCACAGCGCCGAGAGCCGCCGCCCGAGCCGCCGCCGCCCCTCCGCCGGCCCAGGAGCCCGCGGCCGTGCCGCCGCCATCTTGGCTCCGGTCGGAAGTGACGTCGGTTGGCGCCGGCCGCACGGCCTCGGGGACCCGCTCTACCCGCGCGGTAGTCTAGGGCCGCGACCCCCGGCTGAGCAGACCCCGACGCGCCGCTGCCGGAGGGCCCAGACCCGGGCCGCACACACCCCGAGGGCCCGTACCCGGGCCGCCGTGGTTCAGAGGCGTGTTCGCCCCGGGGCCCCGACCTCTGTTCTCGCGGGCTCGACGACCTGGGCCGCACGCGCCGCGACGCGCGCCATCCTCACGGGGACCCCGCGGACCCCAGCGGTCAGCGCCGGGGCTCGCCACCACCAGTCTGTCCGCGCCAAAGGCTTGGGATTCTGCGCGATCGAAAGTTACTGCAAGAACCCACAGCCTTTAATAAAAGGCGGAGGGCAAAGGAAAATGGGTTCATCACGATATCCCTGTCAAATGAGTAAACACAGACCCCATTTTTCGCTCTTCCCTAAAGGACCAGTCTAGCCTCCCCCTAAAAAGATCCAGCTCCAAGAGGGTGGATGCAGCTGGGTTTATTTGCTCATTCATTACAAACAAGTGTTTCTTGCCTGCCCGCCATGTGTCTAGCACTGTGCTACGTGCTGGGGCTACAGCACAAAACATGACATTGGCCTTGTCCTTGCGGAACTTATGATTTACAAACGAGGAAGCCAATAGACAGCCTGGGTGACAACGAATGACTGCTCTCATGGAGATGAACGGGGTTGAGTTGGAGATGTCTGTCTCGACATCCAAGGAGCAATGTGTATCAGACATCTAGCAGGCAGTCGGCAAGGAGTCTAAAGTGGGGGAGAGAGGTGCAGGCTGGAGATGAGATAGAAAGTTGGGGGTCTGTCTCGTATGGATGGTATTTAAAGCCATGACCGCTTCAAGATAAAGCCTTGAGAATGAAAGCAGGAAGAATCTAAATGAAATGGGTGACATTAGACTCCGTGGAAAGGCCCCACTCTAAGGAGGAGACATACTAAAGCGCAGTTACTCTTTGGAAACTTTTGAAGGAGCACACAAATCCGTTTATGTGACTAGGGTTTAATTTTAAGAAAACATGATGAGTCAACACGTATTATCATCTTACTGTGAAGGGATGGTGCTAACGACCTAGTCAGGTATAGTGAACAAATGAAGATAATCTCATCAGATAAATTTTTATCAAGGTCTTAAAAAGTGACAGGGTCAGCGCAGAGCCTTAGAAAAAAATAAAATCAGACCTCAAGCGTTTACTTATTCCTTCCACTGATATTCAAGGGAAAGAGACCCTAGATTTCAGAGATACTTGCATGCATGTCACTAAGTGTGTACTCTGCTGTGATCAGAGCAGACATCAGACTTTTCCATCCCTTACCTGAATCAGTGCCTCCCAGCGTGATCCATGCATCGAAATTACTTGGAGTATCTGAAAAAAAAAGAAAAGAAAGTGAGGGAGACTCGACCGTTCCATCCACAATCAAAACACCGATGTACAAATCAAAAACCTTTTTTAAAAAGCTGTATGCCACGTGGCATTCAATAGAATGCAAAGGAAAATAAAGGAACATTAAGCTAGAAGTGACACAGTGAACCAGAACATGTACTACATAGCATCATGCCAAGAGATGGTTGACAGAGTAGTCAGTGGTTGTCCTCCCTGTCATTAATCTAAAATGACTGGGTGTTTTAGTTTTCCGTAGCTCTTGCAGCAAATTACCGCAAACTGGGTGGCTTAAAACACCAGAAATATTGGGTCGGCCGAAAGGATCGTTCGGGTTTTTCCATAGCATCTTACGGAAAAACCCGAATGAACTTTTTGGCCAACTCAATATATTTTCTCACAGTTCTAGAGGCCAAAAGTCCGAAATCAGTGTCACTGGGCCAAAAATCAAGGCATCAGCAGGACCACACTCCCTCTGGGGGCTCTAGGGGAGAATCTTTACTTGCCTCGTCCAGCTGCTAGTTGTTGCTGCCAGCGTTCCTAGGCTTGTGGCTGCATCAGTCTTCAAGGCCAGCATCTTTAACTCTCTGCTCCATCTTCACATCACCTTCTCCTCTGTGTGTGGTTGGATTTCCCTCTACCCTCCTCTTCTAGGGAAACATGTAATTGCATCTGGGACCCACCCAGGTAATCCAAGATCATCCCCTCATCTCAAGATCCTTCACTTAATCACATCTGCAAAAACCTCTTTCCATAGGGGACTAGGACGTGAACGTATCTTTAGGGGCCATTATTTAGCCTGCTACACTGAGTATATCTTCAGCTCTCCTAAATTCCCCCCTTCATCAGCCATCGTTTATTTTTCATCTGCATATGTTTCTTGAACATTTTATATTTTTCAACTTGTGCCACTGCTCAGGATAAATAATTATATATATTTTGTCACCTTAATCCAAAAAAGATACGAACTATTGATAATAAAATGTGATTTCATGAATGTTTATTATCTGATATGCTAAATATTACTCTTTTGTCTCTTTGAAAAGGTGAAAGATATTGCTAAAGGATGAGGGAAGGATTTTGAGACAATTCATCACATCTCATGGGCCATTTCTGTATTAGAGGGATGGAAATATAAAATGCACTCTTTGTCTGGAGCTACAACGGGGATGAAACTCCACTTTACAGAGATACATCTAGCACAGGTCCCGGCCAGTTTTGTACCTTGGCATGACGTACCATTACAGCGGACAATCATCACGATTCGTCATCCCGGTACCCAGAACAGTGTCTGGCATGTAACAAACGCTACATAGATATTTTTAGTGGGAAAAAAGTCTTCTCCCTCCCTCTTCTGATGTGGCTGGATTTGAGCAAGTATGTGTGGACCAAAGACTATGTGATAAGAACTATCCTCACTTTACAGATGAGGAAATGGAGGCCAGGAAAGCTTAGTTAGCAGCAGAACCAGGTTTTGAACCTAGACAATTTAGCTCCCTGGTTAGCTGCGGGCTTAACAAGTAAACTCTACTCCCCACGCCACACCCCCCCAACAAGAAAAAGCTTGAGAACTGCTACAGGCAAGTCTGCTACTACACGCTCTCAACTAGTTATTCCTCAACCAAGATAACTGGGGTAGGAATTGGGAAGTATTTTTTTTTAATATCTGCATAAAGAGACCATTCTAAATACTCTCCCTGGACTGTCAAGCAAGAACATCAGGGGGAAAGGGATTAAGTGTCTAAGAGCAACTGCATCAGATGAACTCATATCTTGTTCAAATAATACATCACTTACTTTTTAAAAAATACTGAGCCCCCTTTCCTCCTGAATGAAAGTTGTTTTGAATGAGATCCAGAGTCTCTTCTTCCAGTGTCTCCACCTCACCTTCCCCACTCACCATCCCTCTGTCAAGTCCTTTACCCAAGCAAGGAATGACATCTGAGCAAACACACCAGCAACCAGAAGATTCAAAACTTGGATTCTGGGTTCAGATTAAAGACAAATGAATGAAGTTCAAAGATAGAAACTCTGGGGACTAAAGATACAACTTACTGCATGATGGACTCTTTTGGCTGCATAGTTTCAGTGCAAAAACTGCAGCCTCCAAATGTCTAGACAAATCTTAGCAGTGGTGAGATTTAAAGGTAAGAAGGGGAAAGGAGGGAACCTGTATTGAGTGCCAGTCTGCGCGGGTGCTTTATACTACATTCTCACGTAATGCTCATGACAATGACAACAGTGGCTGCTGCTTTACAGGTGAAGACACTGAAGCGCAGACTGTGGGGGGCACAAGTGGTGGAGAGGCTGGGTTCAAGGACTCGTCCAGGGTCAAAGTCCACGATCTGTCTACTGGCCATGCTGCTTCCCAGGCATCAAGGTGCTCTTAGCACTACACTCTCTAGGCACTAGGGAGAACACAGAAGGACGAAAACGCCACCCTGCGTCCCAAGAACTTAGGGTCTAGTGGAGCAGACTGGACTTGCTCACAAAAGCACAGCAGGGCACAGTGTAGGACTAGAATGACATCCTTATGCTCCACGTGTGTTCCGTGAGGGTTTGCTCCCCACACCTTTTTTTTTTTTCCAATATTACTTCAAGGCAACCTACTGAATGGGAGAAAATACATCTGATAAAGAGTAAATATATAAAGAACTCATATAACTCAATAGCAAAAAAAAAAATCTTATTAAAAAATGGGCAGAGGATCTGAATAGACATTTTTCTAAAGACATACAGATGGCCAACAGGCACACGAAAAGATGCTCAACATCATTAATCATAAGGTAAACACAAATCAAAACCACAATGAGACATCACCTCATACCTGCTAGAATGGCTACTATCAAAAAGACAAGAAATAACAAGTGTTGGCAAGGATGTGGAGGAAAGGGAACTCTTGTGCACTGTTGGTGGGAATGTAAATTGGTGCAGCCACTACAGAGAACCACATGGAGGTTTCTCAGAAAAATTAAAAATAGAACTACCACATGATCCAGCAATTCCACTTCTGGATATTTACCTGAGAAAATGAAAACACTAACTCAAAAAGATATATTCACCCCCATGTTCATTGCAGCATTACTTACAATAGCCAAGATAAGAAAGCAACCCAAGTGCCCATCAGTAGACGAATGGATACAGAAGATGCAGTGTATATATATATGTACCTACATATACATATACATTGTGTGTGTGTATATATATTTTTTTATATTTTTATATATACACACAATGGAATACTACTCAGCCATAAAAAAGAATGAAATCTTGCCATTTATGACAGCGTGGATGGGCCTTGAGGGCATTCAGTTAAGTGAAGTAAGTCAGAGAGAGAAAGACAAATACCATATGATCTCATTTGTATGTGGAATCTAAAAAAAGAAAACAACAATAACAAATAAAACATGCTCATAGATACAGAGAACAGAGGTGAGGGGTGGGCAAAATGGGTGAAGGGAGTCAAAGGTACAAACTCCCAGTTATAAAATAAGTCATGGGGATGGAACGTCCAGCACAGCAACTATAGTTATAATCCCATAGTGCATATTTAAAAGGTGCTAAGAGAGTAGATCTTAAAAGTTCTCATCACAAGAAAAAACTTTCTGTAGCTATGTATGGTGACAGATGTTAGCTAGACTTACTGTAGTGGTCATTTTGTAATATATGCTCATATCAAATCATCTTTTTAGAAGGGAGGGATGTTGGGGAGGGGTGGACAAAAGTGAATGAATAGTATTTTGTACAGTAGTGGTTTGTCTAGTAACCTTTGCTGGATTGGAACAGCAACAAATAAAGAACCATGTAGAAAGAAGGAAAAGAAAAGAAAGAACCGACTCCAAGATGCTAACATTTCTAACCAATTCAAATTCATGACCCCTAAAATAACTGTAATCCATACTCTAAAAAAAAATTCAGAGCACTGTATCAAGATTTTTCATCACACCCCTTATACCACATATTTAGAACTAAACACGTTAATAAATCTGTTAAAAAGTTCGGAATTTCCCGCACAGATGTCCCTAAGTAGCAGCATTCACTCCTGTTTCAGAACCACGAGTGTAACAAGCTCAAAGGCCAGTGTAGTTTTGTTCTAGAGAATACAAAGGGAAGTTTATTAAAGGCTTCATCTTCCTTGAAGGCAGAATTAATTCACTGATACACCACCATGAGAGCATGAATAAAACATATAGGTTGGTAACAAAGACATAAAGTGAAAATATTTTTCAGCAGGAAATAGCAAGCAGCATGAGAAGGAATAGAAGATAAATCAGGTAGAGAAATATGCAGACAGCACTGAGGTGGTAAAGCCACAGCCTGCATTTGTTTCCCCAGATTGGAAGCTCCTGTGTGTCTCTTCCCAGGGCATCTATGGACAGAACCGCCCATCCTACCTACCCAGACAGAGCTCATTCATCATCGACATGAGTCCCCGCTTCTCACCGCCCACACCTATGTTCTGGCAACGCTTTGCTCCTTGTTTTTCTTCACCTTGATTTTCGTCTAGAATTCACGCATCACCCCTTCTCTCCTCAGCATTTTGATGAAATCTTCCCTTAGGACTTATATTAGATTCCTAGGGCTGTGTCAGCAAAGTACCACAAACTGGGTGGTTTAAGACAACAGAAATTTATTCTCTCATCATTCTGGAGGCTAGAAATCTGAAATCAAAGTGTTAGCAGAGTTGGTTCCTCCAGGAGTCTCTAAAATAAGGTCACATTCTGAGGTTCTGGGTGGACAAGAATTTTGGGGGGACACTGTTCAACCCAGTACAGGAGTCGAGCCCACAATGATGGCTTCATCTTTATATGAATCCCTGCGTAATAACCATCAGCAATTAATCAAATACTCTGTCCCATTGTGGTGGGACTGCATATATATATTTTAAGTCCCAAACATATTCTACGCCCCTTAGAGTGAAAACAGGGTTGTACATGCCTGCATTATCCGAACAGTGGTAGACAATTGCAGATTGATAAACACCTGTGCACTGTTTTGTAACTTAAATGTGACCTGTGAAATAGAAACATATTAGCCCTATTAGCAAGAACTTATTAGCAAGAACATATTAGCAAGAACTCTAGGCCTGCGCTGTGAATTCGCTTCTCTTCCAGTTTAATTTGACTGTTTGCCTCCTCCACGCCTCCCAAACATTTAAACTTTGTTGTCATCACCAGATTCTTTGGCTAACAACAGAAATAATGATACCTTTCCAAAGCTTCCCAAACAGGTTCAGAAGGCATGGCATTCCTTTGTCACAGAGATCACCATTTAATATAAGGCAGCCTTACACATGACGCAGCCAAGACAGCACCTGACAATACCTGCCAGAGCTGAGACACCTGAGCCCCTACTCAAAACCTACCCATTGTCCAAGTTATGATTAACTTTAACTAATTGTGAAGCAGTGGTTTTGCCCCCACATGGATGCTTCACAATGTCTGGAGACAAATTGGGTTGTCATAGCTGGACTGGAGATGCTAGTGGCCTCTAGTGGTAGAGGCCAGATAGGCTGCTAAACATTCTACCATACACAGGACAGCCCCCTCCATGACAAAGAACCATTTTGGCCCAAAATGTCAAAATGTTGAGAAACCCTACTGTAGATTATTCTGCATTTTCCAGTCTCACCATTAGACATGTGTCTGCTCAATTGGAGTATGGAGCAGGAACTCATTGAGGAAAAGGAGTATTTCTCAACGTGTTTTTCCTTACCTCCCCCAACCCAGAAGCCCTTTTACACATTTTTTTTCCTAATGACCCTCCCTTACCATGAAATTTTAATGTCATAGATACACTGCATATCTGTTTGTATACTCTATGTATAACTGTTGTTTTTACACCCTGGTGAAATAAAATGGCTGTAGTTACTTAAGAGCAAACAAATATTTTAGCAGGGAATAAATTAGTCTTTTATATAAGATTATAAACAGCTTTTAAAAAAAATTGTGGTAAAACTTACATAACAAAATTTACCATCTAAACCATTTTTAAGTGTACAGTTCAGTGGTATTAAGTACATTCACATTGTTGTGCATCCATTGCCACCATCCATCTCCAGAACTCTTTTCATCTCATGAAACTAAAACTCTGAACTGATTAAAATATAACTCCCCATTCCTCCCCCAAACCCCAGCCCCTGGCAACCAGCATTCTACTTTCTGTTTCTATGAATTTGGCTACTCTAGGGACCTCATATAAGTGGGATCACACAGTATTTGTCTTTTTGTGACTGGCTTACTTCACTTAGCATAGTGTCCTCAAGGTTCACCCACATTGTAGCAAGTGAGAGAATTTCTTTCCTTTTTAAGGCCAAATAATATTCCAGTGTATGTTTAGGCCACATTTTGTTTATCCATTCATCTGTCAATAAATGCTTGAGTTGCTTCTACCTTTTAACGGAATGTTGCTATGAACATAGGTGTACAAATATCTCTCTAAGATCCTGCTTTCAATTCTTTTGGATGTATACCCAGAAGTGTGATTGCTGAATCATTTGGTAATTCTATTTTTAATTTTTTGAGAAACTGCCATACTGTTTTCCATAGTGGCTATACCATTTTACATTCCCATCAATAGTGCAGAAGGGTTCCAGTTTCTCCACACCCTCAACAATACATTATTTTCTGTCTCTTTGTTAGTAGCCATCCTAATGGGTGGGAGGTGGTATCTCATTGCGGTTTTGATTTGGATTTTCTTAATGACTGTTGATGTTGAGCATCTTTTCATGTGCTTATTGGCCATTTATATATCTATTCAAGTTCGTTGCTCATTTTTCAATCATGGTTTTTTGTTGTTGTTGAATTGTAAGAGTTTTTTAATACATTCTAGATATAAACTCCTTATCAGATATATGATTTGCAAATATTTTTTCCCATTCTCGGGTTGCCTTTTTAAAATGTGGATTGTGTCCTTTGATGCACAAAAGTTTTTAATTTTGGTGTACTGCAATTTATCTATTTTTGCTTTTGTTGCCTGTGCTTTTGGTGTCATATCCAAGAAATCTTTGCCAAATTCAATGTCATGGAGCTTTTCCCCTAAGTTTTCTTCTATAGTTTTACCTCTTATGTTTAAGCCTTTGTTCCACTTTGAGATAATTTTTATATATGATGTAAGTTAAAGATTCAATTTCATTCTTTTGCATGTGGATATCCAGTTTTCCCAATAAAGAATATTCTTTTCTTTGTTGAAAAGACTATCTTTTTGCTATTGAATGATCTTGGCACCCTTGCTGAAAATCATCTGACTTTATATGCAAGGGTTTATTTCTGGGCTTATAAATGGGTTTTAAATATAAATTTAGCTCATATATTTCTTCTAAAAATATTTGTTGCAGCCTTCGAAAAATTTTTGGTGTTTTGTTTTTAGAATTTATGCTAAGAATTTTTAAATGTTTATAGCTTGGATTTTTGTGTCCCCCAAGAAACAATTTTTGCCCCTGTTGAGAATGCATGAACTCTAATCAACATCATTCTGATTGAGGGAGAAAAAATTGAATAGTACAAAGGATGAATCTTGATCAAAATAGGGTTGTTGTATCCATAATATATCATTCCCCCAATTATTTTTAATAATGAATGTTGTTCCTGCCAAATGTCTTTCTATTATAAGATCAAGACTACACTTAGCAGAGCCAAAGAGGCAGCTTGCCCAAAATCAACTAGAACCCTCTAACAACAAGAAAAAACTGAACATTCAATTCCTCATACTGTGGTTACTTGAGCTAAAGATATCAACAAACTCAGACTCCATTTGGACTAAATAGGTACCTTGCCTCTTTCTAGATGTATTTCATGGTGCAGTACATATAGATGGCAATATGGAAAGTTTAGTATTAACAATACCTGAGAACAAATGTCAAAAAAAAATTACTAGCAAGACTGAAGCTTCTTAATATCCTTTTATGCCAGTCAGGGTTATGTCTACTTTCAGAGAGAGAGCCCAACGCATGAGAAAACCACACACCCTGGGCAATGTTTTTGGAATGTTTTCTTCTTCTGATATGATTAAAGGTAGCAATAGTCACTCGTATGAATTGCTTCTTATTTACCCAGGTGGCATCACAAATTACAATACCCCAACCACTTTTTATAGCTGACTGTGATGAAATATTACGACTACAGTTACAACGGAGCAAACATATATTTTAGCAGGGAGTAAACTAATCTTTTATGTAGGATTATAAATGGTGCTTCAATGTAAAACTGGCTCCTGTGTTTCTTTTTAAAATGTTTGTTTCAGACTTTGGAAACTATTGTAGTGTTTTGTTTTCATTTTTAAGAATTTATGGTTAAGAATTTTTTAAGAATGTGTATGACCTTAATTACGGTGCCTAATATCTCTGGGCCTGATTTTTACATCTGTAAAATTAAGGAGCTAGACCAAACCTCTAAGATCCCTTCTAGTTCTAAAATCTATTATTCTGATTGTGTTTATATAAATTACTACAGGAAAGTTTCATAAGTGAAAGTTTCATAATTGACAAGGGGAGGTATTTGGGGTTAAAAATAGAGTAATTGGGGTATCCCTTACTTTATGAGAAAAACTCTAAAAATTCATTTTATAAACATTTGTTTTTTTAAATTTTTGACATTTTTCAACAATAACAACTATTTAAGTAGAAAATCATATGCAATTCACCTTTTATTACAAGTGACATATGGGTGGAAATGCAAAACAAAGAAAGCCATAATGTTATATAACTTAAGACTTCATGTTGTAGCCTCTTTAAATGTCGCTATGGAACTTGGACATTTGCAGTCAAATAGGGACATTCAGTAACAAAAAACCAAACTCACTACTTTATAACATATATATAGGAATATGTAAAAAAAAATTATTGTATAAACATACAGACATATGTAATATAAAATTTTTAATATAAAATGGGCAAATATATTTATATAACATAGAATGTATAATATATTATGTATATATAAAAGTTACTGTTTTGAATCAGAGAAAAAAATGACTATCAGTTGTAATCGTTTTTTTACAATAATCACCTTTATTATTTTTTATTGAGCTATAATTGACATGTAAATTTGTATTAGTTTTAGATGTACAGCATAACATAATATCTTGTTTAATTTTTAAAATTTATTATATATTCTCTTCTTGAATGGGAAGATTACAGAATAATAGAACAAAAGTTGACTTGAAAATAGCAAGAAAGATTTTTCCCTAAGTCTGTAATGTATATTTTAACAAGTACAAGTTACAATTCTAAAAGCAAAAGTGTAATTATAAGAATGGTATGTACAAGACTAATAAATATCATAATGGTGTTTTAATCCTTTCTGGCTTTGCTATTTTTTCTGGTAAGATGTCTGAGCAAAACATATAAAGGAAAAATCATTAATGTATTCATTTGTTTATTCTACTCCACCTCATTCTTAGAATAGTATGGGTAGCTGACATACATGCATACACAAACATACTGAGTGTCCTACACCTGATCCTTATAACATCGCCAAGCTGGGGCATAACAACAAAGTGTAGATGAGAGAAAGCAATTCTGCAAAGGGCTAAGATTATAATAACATCTATCTATCTATCTATATATATATATATACCTCTGTAGTGTGGGCGGAGATCCAGGAGAGACAATAGTCCAGATGAAGTCTGAAGGCAGTCTGCTGAAGAATTCCTTCTTGCTCATGGAAGCACATCTTTTTGGTCTATTCATGCCTTCAACTGATCGGATGAGGCCCACCCACATTATGGAGGGCAATCTCTTTACTCAAATTTTACTGATTTAAATGTTAATCTCATCTAAAACCACCCTCCAAATTGATACATACAATTAATCATCACAAAGATATAGTAATAATGTAAAACGGCATCTGATCATGCCTAATATAATGGAAATGTAGCATTGGTACATTTTATTACCACATACATTTTATTTGTATTATTTTATAGTAATATTAGATAACAGTACAGTCAGAATTCTTTTTTTTTTTTTTTTCCTGTCAGTGATTTCTGTATTGGAGGCCATGATTGCAGATAAACTTGGTTTTTCACAGATCTACAATATTTCTCCTTAAAGGGTAGCACTAAATACTTGCTGCTGAATCTTTTGCACTTGGTTGCACTTTGTTCTTTTTCCATGCATGTGAACTTCTAAGTGAAGATTATTCCTATGGAAAGGGAAAAAATGTATTAAATCAAAGAAAAGACAAGCTTCATCATGTTTACAGCTCTTTTAGCATTTTCACATGTTTAGCTGCAGATTAACATGTGGGATTCAGACAAGTCTTGATGTGAGGTCTGGGAGAATTTGTTACTGCTTCATACTATACATTATTTTTAATATAAACATCTTTAAAGAACATTATCAACCAGTAGAAAGAAATGTATTTCCCCTAAAGCACTTCCAAATTCCTAGAGGAAAATTCATTTTTTTTCCAGCATGCATGCACACACACAGCATTTATTAGGAAAAATATTATATGAGATTACTTCTAATAGCAAAAATAAGAATACAGATAAATAGAGCATTAAGTGTAAAATTATTTTTCCTCTTAAACAACCATTTTCTCTGGAAATTCTGTAAGAACAGAACCTGATGTACCTTACCCTCATATTTTTCCTTTCACTTTGCCTTCCTTACCTGTTTTTACCCCACTGTTCACATTTAGATTAATTGAGCCAGAATTGTGACAAAGTTGCTAACTCTATCACTAAGTTGACTAGGTGTGGAGGTGAGGTTTAGTTAGTCCAGATTCATCCATTCACTCAGAGTAGATTTAGTGAGAGCAAGACAGACCCTGGTCCTGTCTCCATGGGACTGGGATTCACAGTCTGTCCTGTCTGAAAGTGAGGATCACTAACTAACCTTGCACCTTCATTCCCTCTGACTCACCTCTACCCCCCAACCCCCATACTGGTTTTCTTCCCAACTCCTCCTCTCCCAGGAAACCCTTCTCCTATGTGTCCACGTGTTCACATCCTATTCAGTCTTCACCTGCCTCTTTGTGAGCCATTCCCTGGTCCTTTCTCATCCCACGGTGGAGAGAAATCCCGCCCCTCCCACCCCCATCTCTAAACTCTCTGTACTTCCTAGGCCTCATGGTCTGCTTTATTCGCATTTAGACCTTTCTACCTCGTAATCCTCATTATTGCATACACGTCATATCTCTCCCACTAGACTATTAATTATCTCAGGACAGGGTCCAAGGTTAGGTTTATACCTGCCCCAACACCTGTCACAGTGCCCTGCATACAGTAGATGCTGCTGATGGGATGAATAAATTACCCTCACTTAGTCTGATTTGAAAAGTGAATTTGGGTGCAAACACCAACATTCCAGTTCTGCATGTTTTCAGTGACAACTTTCGTCCTGTTTTAAATCCTTAAATTAGGTATTTAAGGATCTAATTAACCATATCTCAATCACATATGGAAGTCTGGATCCATAACCTTGAGCTGAAAGGGTGTGGAACAAGCTTTTCTGGTCCCTGATCCCTGCCTTCTCCGGACCCAACTGACCTTCACAAAGGCAGTAATGAAGAGGTTGTCAGCCCCAACGATTGTCTTCCTTGTGTGCAGAAACCTAGCCCTCTCAACCCCCTCCCTCACATCACAAACCGTCCCCTCCTCTGAGGCTCTGTGGCTGTCTCCATGCTCTCCCACGGATCTGCTCCCACCTCCCTGTGCAGCCTTAGCTCCCCCCACACCCAGACATAGAGCGTGAGAATTCACACGTTTCCTCAAACCCCTCACGTTCTTGCATTACTACTTTGACACTACTGCGCTTCAGATTGTCCCTCCCTCGCTCACTCCTTTGTAGTGTCTCCAGCCAAGACAGGATTCAACTTACTGCCTTCCTCTTCTCCCTCTTCTCCCTCTTCTCCCTCCTTTTCCTCTTCTTCCTTCCCTTCACCGCCTTCCCCTTCTTCTTCTTTTTTAAAAATAACTTTATTTATTTATTTATTTTTGGCTGTGTTGGGTCTTCATTGCTGTGCGCAGGCTTTCTCTAGTTGCGGCGGGTGGGGGCCACTCTTCATTGCGGTGCGCAGGCTTCTCATTGCAGTGGCTTTTCTTGTTGTGGAGCACAGGCTCTAGGCACGTGGGCTTCAGTAGTTGTGGTGCACGGGCTTAGTTGCTCTGCGGCATGTGGGATCTTCCCGGACCAGGGCTCGAACCTGTGTCCCCTGCATTGGCAGGCGGATTAACCACTGCGTCACCAGAGAAGCCCCTTCTTCTTCTTCTCCTTCTTCTTCTTCTGCTCCTTCTCCTTCTTATTCTCCTTCTTCTTCTTCTCCTTCTCCTCCTTCTCCTTCTCCTCCTCCTCCTCCTCCTTCTTCTTCTTCCTGCCTTCTTATTGCTTTTCCTGACCTCCAGGTGGAAGCCCTCTTTGGGTCCCCTGGAATGTGTATCTCTTTTAAACCACCCTTGTGTTAGCATGCTTCCTCCAGTTACTTGGTATGTGTCAGTCTGTCCCCAGGAGGCCATTAGATGCAGGAGGGTAGGGACTGTGACGTACTCACTTCTGGAAAATTGAGAGTTGACTCCGCTACTTGGGGCTGTTTTGGACTCTGCACTTAGCTAGTCCTGAGTTTGACTCCTACCTCTACCACTTACTAGCTGGATGACCTTGGACAGCCACTAAACTTTTCTAGGCCTCAGTGACTAACAGTAATAATACCAAAGGTATTATAATAATAATAAACTTGCCTCAGCGGCCGGGATGGGGGTGGTCATAAAGATAAAGAGAATGTACATGAAGCATTTCTCACAGTGTCTGTCACATAGTAGCAAGATGCTGATTAAACAGAGATACCATTTCTATCTCCTCTGTATCTGTCACTGTGCCTTACCTGTAGCAGGTACTGAAGCATGTTTGTAGAATGAATAAATGCAAGATGAGATGATGAGTTTAGTGTATTGTGAAAATGACATCTTTGAATATGAACCTGAAGAACGTCCCTCACTCTGGAGCAGAGCAAGAAAACAGACGAGGCTGAAGATGACATGGATCTCGCCAAGGTAATAAAAATAAGTGAAAGTATTTATTTTAATTCTCTCAGCATTTCAGAGAGAAAACTATTTTAAGGTGAAATTCTTTTTTAAAAAAGTCTTAAGAATCGGGGCTTCCCTGGTGGTGCAGTGGTTGAGAATCTGCCTGCCAATGCAGGGGACACAGGTTTGAGCCCTGGTCTGGGGAGATCCCACATACCGCAGAGCAACTGGGCCCGTGAGCCACAATTGTTGAGCCTGCGCGTCTGGAGCCTGTGCCCCGCAACAAGAGAGGCCGCGATAATGAGAGGCCCACGCACCACGATGAAGAGTGGCCCCCACTTGCCACAACTAGAGAAAGCCCTCGCACAGAAACGAAGACCAACACAGACATAAAAATAAATAAATAATAAATAATTAAAAAAAAAAAAAAAGTCTTAAGAATCAAAATCTAATTGCTCATTTATTGTCCTTCATATGATTACTTTCTTTTCCATTTAGAAACCAGGCAGGATAATCTCAGGCAACATTGGCAATTTCTGAATACTGATTCAAACAGAACAGAAAGTGTGGTTCTGTTTTTCCAAGGATCAAGTTACATCCAAGATTTCTTATTACAGAAGCTGGTACAGCCCGAGATGAGAGGGGTAGGCCATGGGTACTTCTAGCAAACCTCTGGGAAGGATGTAGGAAAATGAGGCTGATGCCGTCCCTGGCAGAGAAACTGATTTTGGCAGAAACTGTTCTCTTAATTAGATGAAACTGAGGTGAATCCTATCCCCAATTTGGCACTAAACTTGAGAAGAAAGCAGTCACAGTAACATGGATATAGGGTAGAAAGGTGGTCAGTTTGCAGAGAAACCCGTGTCACATGATGGTCCTGTGACCTAGAGATGGAGGAGCTGGTTGGGAAGCCAGACTCTGTGCCTATAACCTTAGAAAGGTCTAGAAAGCAAGTTGTCCCCACTTTTCACCTTTCACCATGGAACCAGGGAATCTGAACTTACAGACCAATGATTTAACTTTGAAACCACAGATCCAGAGAGAAACACCAAATAGGTTACCACGTGCCACTTAAAATTCATTCCTAGTGTCTTGATTCTAGTTTCTTGTCTGCATTAGGCATTAAATTCCATGATGATCATTGTAGGAAACCTTAAAAATAAGTCAGGATTTTCAGGATCTACGGCACTGTTTATACTAGTTTGGGTTTTTCTTAAAGAAGGATATCACTGCACGTGTGGGTCATATTCACATTTTTAATGATCTTTTGTTATTTATCAAATTTATAAATAACTAGTATTTTTCAGGTTCATCCAGATATTCGTTTTTATTGTATGATATTCATGTTTATTATATTCATAAGTTAATATTTTTAATCTTTGCAGTAGATGGATGAAAATATTAGTGTAAGGTTTTAATTTTAGTTTAAAAATCAGTTTTAGCCTGTTTAAACAGTTTTAGTAATTCAGTTTATATTGTGACGCATGACTTTTAAAAACTACTTAAATGGTCATCCAATTAAAGGGCTGTGCTGATAACTTCAAAATATTCAGAGATCTGTTAGCCATAGTCCCTGCCTTCAAGAAGTTTATTATCTTAAAGGTATATTTAGAATAATAAAAGTAATAATTATAAAGATACATATGTAAAATAGCAGTAATATTGTTAGGGAATCTTGACTGAAACCTCCCGCCTTGGACAAGCACGAAGATAACAGCTTGCCTGAGCTGTCTCGCAACAGGAGGCCCCGATAGGGAACATGGTGCTGCCTCTGAACCCCCGGGAGAATTTGGGAGGGACCAAAAAAGGAGGACGTGACCAACCTCGCAGAATCCTTCACACTGGAATCCATCTTGGCTGAGAGATGCAAAGCCGCACCACCAGGAAGGACGCTGGCTCAGACTATGGGCCAAGCAAGATGACTGGCCAGAGACAACCCAGAAACTATCCCCATTACCATAAAACCTGAGACTGCGAGCCACGTGGCAGAGCAGTTCCCCTGGGGTCCCTGACCCTGCTGCTCTCCGCCCGGGTGCCCCTTCCCATAAAGTCTCTTGCTTTGTCAGCACGTGTGTCTCCTCGGACAATTCATTTCTGAGTGTGAGACAAGAGCCCACTCTCGGGCCATGGAAGGGGTCCCCCTTCCTGCAACAATATCTGCAGTGACAGCAGCAAGGAGAATAATAACTTGTAGCATTTTTTGAGCATTTATTATGTGTTGTATATAAACATTATCTTATTTAACCCACATGGTTGAGAATGGGGGAGGGATAAATTCCCCAAAGGAAGATCAGGTTAGCCTGGGGGGATTCAAGATGGGGAGAGATGCCAAAGAAGCAAACCACAAAAAGTACATGGAATAGTTCCTGCTTATAATAGATTTTATTTTTTTTTAAAGCTCATTACAGTTATTCATTTAGATAGCTTTGACATGATGGTTATTTTCGTTTTGTGGATGAAGAAAACTCAAGTATACACAGTGTACTGTTGGAAGGGATGCTCTGGTTCAGAAAACTTATGTTCTGGCTTCACTATTGGCAGTTTTGTGACCTCAAGTAAGCTACACATTTTTCTCTAAGCCTCAGTTCCTTTAGTTGTAAGTCAGGGATAGGATTAAATGGGATAATGTGTGCAAATCACTTGATTTATAGAAATGATAGGTATTATCATCACTCATCTTACAGTAGCTGACTCAGAATTTCACTGAGATAGCCTCAATTACTGTTTCTCTCCTAACACCGTTTTCTGCTCTCGAATATCCAAAGTTATATGGATAGTCTGATTTGGAGACCAGCAGTGGGTCAGGAATTGCTGCTGGCACTAATTGCTGCACTTCAAAAATTAGAATGTAAGAAATGAAGTGTGTGGGACTTCCCTGGTGGCGCAGTGGATAAGACTCCACGCTCCCAATGCAGGGGGCCCGGGTTCAATCCCTGGTCAGGGAACTAGATCCAACATGCATGCCGCAACTAAGAGTTCACGTGCCGCAACCAAGGACCCCACATGCTGCAACTAAGGAGACGGCGAGCCGAAACTAAGGAGCTCGCCTGCCACAACTAAGACCCGGTGCAACCAAATAAATAAATAAATATTTTTTAAAAAATGAAATGTGCAATGGGCTCTGGGTGGAGTATGGTCCATTCCATTTCTACACAGCAAGTAAAGTCTGAAAGGCTCCAGAAGGATTTGTGAAGCTACCCATTCTAATGCCTGGCTTTCCCATGGGAACTACCACACCCAAAGAAACAGGAATTATGAGCCAGTTATATGAGATCCACCTGTTGTCCTTAGGAATCCCAAACTCATCCTTGAAGACTGGTCACCACCAGAATCAGATGAATTTTGCCATTAATTCAATAGGCAAGCATCCATGTATTCATGTCCCACCATCAGCAGGCTGTCCTAGTTGCTAAGGATATGAAGGTGAATTGAATGAATAACTTTGCTTTCTTTAAGGAGAGAAAGACCAACAGAAGGAAAGGAGTTTAAAGTTTGATGGAATAAACTCTGGTATTTGCCTACCCAGGATCTATTCTTTTTCTTAACAGGTTGTCCAGGCTTGGAGGTGGAGTAGGATTAGGTAATCCAATCATGATAATCCCATTCCTTTTTCTATAATTGATCGTGAAACCAGAATTAAGCCGTGGTGTGTCATTCTCCTGGAAACTGTTATTGGACTGGGATGAGGCATGTGATCATTTATGGAAACAACTGGAGTGAAGGAAAAGATATAAATCCCATGGCTGATAGAGTCTCTTCTTTCTTTCCCCTTTCCTCTTCCTCTCTCTTGATAGACATGAACAAAAAAACCATGTCACCTGAATATTACCTGGCAGTCACTGTGACTATAAGTGAAAACAGCTTGGACATAATGTTTACATACAAAAGAGAGAAGGACCAAGAGAATGACGAAAGAGCCTGTGTCTGACCTTGCATGTCGAGAACCTGCCCTAACTCATATCAGCACTGTTCGATAAAAGTATAATGCATGCTACACATATAACTTAAAAATTTCTAATAGCTCCTTAAAAAAGAGTGAAAAGAAACATATCGTAACTCATGCTGACTGCATGAAATATTCAAATAAACACATAAAAATCTTAAAAAAGAAGAACAAAATTAGGTTCCTCTGTCTCAACTTCAAAACTTGCTACAAAGCTACAACAATCAAGAGTGTGGTACTGGCATAAGGACAGATACATATCCATAGAATAGAACTGAGAGTCCAGAAATAAACCCATATATTTATAGTTAATTGATTTTTGACAAGGGTGTCAGACAATTCAATAGGGAAAGAATAGTCTTTTCAACAAATGGTGTTGGAATAACTGAATAGTCACAGGCAAAAGAGGGAAGTCAAATCCCTACCTCTCTCACCACACACAAAAATCAGCTCAAAATGGATCAGATACCTAAATGCAAGAGCTAAAACTGTAAAAGTCTTAGAAGAAAACATAGGAGTAAATCTTCAGGAACCTTGAGTAGGTGGCTTCTTAGACATGACAACAAAAACAACTAAAGAAAAAAAAAGATAACTTGGACTAGATCAAAATTTGAAACTTTTGTCCATCAAGACAAAAGACATTAACAAGAATGTGCAAGGCAACTCGGACAGCAAGAGAAAATATTTGCAAATCATATATCTGGTAAGTGTCTAGTATCCAGAATATATACTCTTGCAACTCAACAATAAAAAGAAAAATAGCCCAATTTTTCAAAAAGGCAAAAGATTTGATTTTCTCCAAACAAGGCATACAAATGGCCAATAAGTCCTGAAAGGGTGTTCTACCTAATTAGTCATAGGGAAATGCAAATCAAAACCACAGTGAGATACTGCTTCATACTCACCAGGATGGCTATCATCAAAAAGGCAGGGGCTTCCCTGGTGGCGCAGTGGTTGAGAGTCTGCCTGCCAATGCAGGGGACACGGGTTCGAGCCCTGGTCTGGGAAGATCCCACATGCTGCGGAGCAACTAGGCCCGTGAGCCACAATTGCTGAGCCTGCGCGTCTGGAGCCTGTGCTCCGCAACGAGAGGCCGCGACAGTGAGAGGCCCGCGCACCGCGATGAAGAGTGGCCCCCGCTTGCCGCAACTAGAGAAAGCCCTCGCACAGAAACGAAGACCCAACACAGCCATAAATAAATAAATAAATAAATAAATAAAAATTAAAAAAAAAAAAAAAGGCAGACAAGGGTCATTTGTAGAGATGTGAATGGACCTAGAGAGTGTCATACAGAGTGAAGTAAGTCGGAAAGAGAAAAACAAATATCGTATTTTTTTTTTAATTAAAAAAAAAATTTATTTAATTTATTTTTTTGGGCTGCGTTGGGTCTTTGTTGCTGTGCGGGCTTTCTCTAGTTGCGACGAGCGGGGGCTACTCTTTGTTGTGGCGCGCGGGCTTCTCATTGCAGTGGCTTCTCTTGTTGCAGAACACGGGCTCTAGACGCTTGGGTTTCAGTAGTTGCAGCGCATGGGCTCAGTAGTTGTGGCACACGGACTTAGCTGCTCCGTGGCATGTGGGATCTTCCTGGACCAGGGCTTGAACCCGTGTTCCCTGACATTGACAGGCAGATTCTTAACCACTGCGCCACCAGGGAAGTCCCCAAATATCGTATATTAATGCATATATGTGGAATCTAGAAAAATGGTATAGATGATCTTATTTGCAAAGCAGAAACAGAGACACAGACGTAGAGAACAAATGTATGGATGCCAAGGGGGAAAGGGGAGGGGTGGGAGGAATTGGGAGATTGGGATTGACACATATACACTATTGATACTATGTATAAAATAGACAACTAATGAGAACATACTGTAGAGCACAAGGAACTCTACTCAATGCACTGTGGTGACTTAAATGGGAAGGAAATCCAAAAAAGAGGGGATATATGTATATGTATAGCTGACTCATTTTGCTGTACAGTAGAAACTAACACAATATAGTAAAGCAACTATACTCCAATAAGAATTAATTTTAAAAAAAGAGTTAAGAAAAGAAAAAAGGCAGGCAATAACAAGTGTTGGCAAGGAGTGATTAGAACAATTGAAACCCTCATCTATTGCTTGTGGGAATATAGGATGGTGCAGCAGCTTTGGAAAACCATTTGGCAGTTCAGCAAAAAGTTAAACACAGTGTTACCGTAGGACCTGGCAATTCCACTCTTAGATATATATCCAAGAGAATTGAAAACGTATGTCCACACAACAATTGGTATGCAAGTATTCAATACAGCATTATGTATAATATCCAAAAGTGCAAACAACCCATCAACTGATGAACGAATAAATAAAATGTGCTATATTCATACAATGGAATATTGTTTAGTCATAAAACAGAATGAAGCACTGATCGATGCTTCAACAAGAATGAATCTTGAAAACAGTATGCTAGGTGAAAGAAGCCAGACACAAAAGACCACATTTGTGTGCTTTCATTTATAATAAATATCCAGAATAGGTGAATCAAATCCATAACACAGAAAGCAGATTAGTGTTTGCCAGGGCTGGGGGGAGAGAGGAATGGGGAGTGATTGTAAATAAGTATAAGGTTTCTTTTGGGGGTGATGAAAAATTTCTGGAATTGGATAGTGATGATGGTTGTACAATTTTGTAAATATGTTAAAAATCACTGATTGTATACTTTTAAAAAGTATGGTATATGGATTATACCTCAACTGTTTCAGTTGCAAAGACAATCAGATCTCTGTCGTTGACTTGCATACTTTCAGCATAGTGTACAATAAAACGAGCAGGAAGTACTCTGAAATATCCCAGCAGCAAACGTTTCCCAGACGACTCAGAAAAGAAAGCTAAGTGAATACGTTTCTTTGATCTGAAGAGTGTCTTCCGATCTCTGTCAAAATGGCAAGACAATATAGGTTGCTGTTTCTTTCCTCCCAAAACCAACCTTGGAGAAACTATTAAACACACACACACATACACACACACGGATGTGGCTTCCATAAACTAAGAACAGAAAACAATAACAAAAATTTGGAAACTCTAGCTAAAACCTGTCTTGATGTGGCTGTGGGAATATTAGTGATTCTAGCCTGCGTGATGGCAGCTGCAGGGGCACTAAGAGGTTAGGATGGAGGAAAGATCTCAAGCTCCGCTCTTGCTTCTTCCCCAAAATGCTCTGAAACAATTATTATCTCCCCCTTCACCACAGAAATCCTAGGTCACTGGTGTCTGAGGGCCCCACAAGTCCCTGCTGGGCTGAGGCGTTGATGTATAGTATATGTATGCATGTGCATACATATGTAATATATACAGATATTTATACATCTTGAATTTATTAATTGCACTTTTCAGATTTTCAGTTCTTTGCTAGGTATAATATGTAGTGAGAGAGAAGAAACCAAAAAACAGAACACACCTTCTTTTTCTGCACATTTTTGAGTACATATGGAAAAAATATTGAAAAAGTAGACCATGAATTAGGCCATAAAAGAACCCTCAATAAATTCCAAAGGAATCAGGATCACATACACCATATTGACCATGTTTTTCAGCCATAATGCAATAAAACTAGAATTTAAGAATGCAGGATGACCACAGAAATGCCATATGTCTGGAAAACTATATATTTTCCAACCTCTATAGGTTGTAGAGGAAATGAAAAAAGGAAATTAAGAAATTCTTAGAAATGAATGATAATGAAAACATTTCTCCATAACCTTGATAATCCAATAAAAACTACTTCTGTTGTGACTGGTGCTGTACTTAAGTTGCATAAGCTGGAACCTCTTACCTGAGCATGAGATTGCATGGTCTTTAACATTGAGTCCATAAGGGATTTGGACTTTTCTTTTTTTTGGCCATGCCACGTGGCAGGCAGCATGCGGGATATTTAGTTCCCTGACCAGGGATCGAAACCGTGCCCCCGGCAGTGGAAGCTCGAAGTTTTAATCACTGGACCACCAGGAAAGTCCTGGGATTTGGATTTTTAAGGAGACTAAACTCTGGTGCACGTGATCCAACCATTAAGAGTTTGCTTTTTTTTCCCTGAAAAATCAATGCTTTTCTACGCTCGAAGAAGAAATAACTCAATGATGTGTTTTTGGAAATAGTCTTAATATCACATCCAAATGCTTAACACAACAGGAAGAGATGCTTTCCATGCCAGCAGCAACCAAAGAGGAGACAGGAATTCATACTCGGCTCCTTGCCAAGCGGACATGGAATCTTCCAGAACAAGGGTGACACACGCTGGTTGGGGTAACCTGGTAATGAGCCCTGGAAAGAGACTTTCCTGGGAGACCTGCCCATGATTTCTTGTCCTTGTTCTAGCTTGTTCATTACTATCTGAGAGAGCCACCAAATATTCACTGCCATTCTCAATGACACAAACTGTTAGTGAGGAATTTCTAATTTAGTGTACCAAGTGGACAAGTACTGTTTCTCCCTGCCAGACATTATGCCCCACTTTTGATAACAGCATCCTAAATTTTCTATGGAAAATGGCCCTTCCTTGCTCCCAGTCTGTGTCATTCATGCGGCTGTCATTCTAAGTTTGAAGGATCGGGACAAATCCAGGCCTGTCCAGTGGGTCTGGCATTTCCTGGGACAGTAATTGGTTTAGATTTAGGAGGATGGATCTGTAATCAACCCACCCTTCGGGAGACTTTTGCAAGATTTTTGTTGAAAGAGACACTCTCTGCCCCTTTGGAAACATAGACAATAAGGCATGTAAGTCTGGAGCAGCTTGGGGTCATCTTTGCTGCCACATGGACAGAAGGCCTAGAATTAAGGCAACTCAGGAAAAACAAAAACAAAACCAAAAATGGAGCTAAAAGGTAAAGAGGGACTTGTTCCTGATGACTTCTTTTGGGCACCTAGATCCAGCCATGCCTGAAATTGGAAGTACCTCTGAACTTTCTGATTATGCAAGTCAATAAATTCTGTTTTAGTTTTTATTTTTTATTTATTTTTGGCTACATTGGGTCTTCGTTGCTGCTCATGGGCTTTCTCTAGTTGCGGTGAGGGGGGCTACTCTTCGTTGCAGTGTGCGGGTTTCTCATTGCGGTGGCTTCTCTCGTTGCAGAGCACGGGCTCTAGGCACGCGGGCTTCAGTAATTGTGGCATGCTGGCTTCAGTAGTTGTGGCATGCGGGCTCAGTTGCTCCGTAGCATGTGGGATCTTCCTAGACCAGGGATCAAACCCGTGTCCCCTGCATTGGCAGGAAGATTCTTAACCACTGAGCCACCAGGGAAGTCCAATAAATTCTGTTTTCAGATTAAGCTAATTTGAGATTTATCACTGGCAAGAGAGAGCACCGGCCAGTAAAGCAACTAATGAAAAATAAAAAACAAAACCAATTGGATTTGGAGCCAGACTTTTGGCTCAACCTATACATCATTAACAAACTATGGATACCTTCTTAAAAGAAGGGACAACACTAGCTTGTTCTCTGATATAAACAACTGTTATTACTAATTTTAAAATGTGTTTTATTTTGTTTACCAAGCAAAGAACTATAATAAATTTTAAAATATATTGAATTTAAAAATAAATTTGGAGAGCTGTCTATTCACCAAAAAAGCCATTAAACATCCTACAGATGCTGCTAGTTTGAGAAATCTAGGCTGAGGTTTTCCCGCTGTGTCCCCATCCCTCCTTCCACAGTGGATTTACAACATTCCAGTTCTCTTTGGAAGTATGTCTTTTCAACCCTTTTTCAAGACGCCTGTTGAAAACAAATTTTAACTGGGAGACGATGAGGCTTTCATTTACGTAAACACATTGGCCCTTTTGTTGGTTTATGGGCTAATTTTTTTGGTTACTCTTCAGTGCTGCCATCTTGAAATTGGCCATAAATCACATTTTCTGCTCCTCTGAGAAGGGTGTTATAAAGAAAAGACTACAGGACTCAGGAAAGGAATGGAGAACATGTGTATTAAAATCTGAGCATCTTTGTATGCATGAGTGATTTTTGACAGTGCAAAACCAGATTGCATATCAATATTTACATGAAAAGAGCAAAAGTACTTAATGAGAATCTTAAACCTCTTCTTGCTGTCATTCTTATTTGCACTTGAAAAGAGCTGTCAGTCAGGATATTTTTTTTTTCCTTTGGTTACTGGAGAGGTGACTTTCTTGAAAGGATCTATATCTCTTTTTTAGGCTACAACATGCTTCACAACTTAAAAGTGCTCATCTTCTTGAAATCATGTGGGCTTCGTTTTTCAAGCCTTGAATTAGAGGGTTATTGCCCTGGATTAAAATGTATCCACAGGGAAAGGATTATTTGCAATTCAAAAATGTTAGCCTCGTTCATCTGGTGGCAGCCAAGTAAGTTGGGACCGATATGGTAATCTAATTTATAGTTTTAAAACCATAATTGTTTTGGTTAAAGTAATGTGAAGATGAGTCCTTTTCCTGGCAGCTCAGCGGGTCTCCCAAGCTGTGATTGTCAAAATGGTAGAGACTGACAAAAAAAAATCAATTCTATTGCACAGTGAAATCTAATGCTGAGGTTTCTTTTTTTTTTTTTTTTTAAGCAAGGCAAGTGGTTATTTTAAATTTTTATTTATTTATGGCTGTGTTGGGTCTTCGTTTCTGTGCGAGGGCTTTCTCTAGTTGTGGTAAGCGGGGGCCACTCTTCATCGCGGTGCGTGGGCCTCTCACTATCGCGGCCTCTCTTGTTGCGGAGCACAGGCTCCAGAAGCACAGGCTCAGTAATTGTGGCTCACGGGCCTAGATGCTCCGCAGCATGTGGGATCTTCCCAGACCAGGTCTCGAACCCGTGTTCCCTGCATTGGCAGGCAGATTCTCAACCGCTGCGCCACCAGGGAAGCCTTTGCTGAGGTTTCTCATTAAAAAGGAAAGAGGAAAGAACAAGTGAACCCCAGGACTCCTGAACACATCCATAACGTGTGAAAAGCAGCAAAGAATCTAAATCAAACTGAATTTAAAGATTTCTCTTCTAAGAGAAGCCCACACCCAACCTCCCTACCAACCCAGGGTTCAGACATTTAATTGTTGATTAGTAAAACTGCCAAGCTCTTCCTTTGTCTTTGCTTTAACCACAGCCATCAGATGCTTTTTTTCCTATGGGTATTCTTGGTATTTCAATTCGGAATTTCGTTTGCCTTGGCTTTGCCAGCTCCTTTTGGCAGGTGGCAGTTACAGGTGGCTGGGCGCCTGGAACACCATGCCATCCCTCCTGGCCTTCCTGCCTGGTTTACATTAAGACTCCCTGGTTGGTTCTCATGCCGAATAGCCCTGAACTTCCTGCCTAAGTCACATTTGCTTTGCTCTCTGAGCTCCCTAACAAGGCGCAGCGCTGACAGCCTCTGCTCTCAGCTGCCTTGGAAAAGGAAAGTGACAGGACCTGAGGATCCCTGCCTCTCCATCACTCTGGGGCCAGGGGTGCTCCCATTTCCCACCCAGCCTCCTGTCGGTGCGCACATTGCAAAGTGATGCCCGACACCTCCACTCCCGCTCCCCATCGTGGGCATGGAGCAAGGTTTCCTCCAGGTATCGTCCACATCGCCTTCCCTCACACGCCCCCTAGTCTTAAGCTAAGGGAACAGTTTGTAACTCTCTCACTTCATGGCTCTTTGAAATAATATGGTGATGTGGTATAGTGGTCTTTGTGAAGTTTCACCCAGTTTTGTGACTTTGGGCTACTTAACCATGGTTCCCACTTGGCGAGATCTTTGTGAGGCCCGAGAATAAAGGATACAAGTCTCCAGGGACCTGATGGTGCTCAGAATGGAGGGTCAATTTCATGAGCACAGGTTTTTGTTTTTGTTTTGTTATCTTTTTTTTTCTATGTACAAGGTACTTGCCGTAGCTTTATTTATAATAACAAACTAGGAGAGAAACAAACGTATAGCCATAATGAATTGGTGAAGTTACAGCCCAAACATAGTGACTAAGGCATCTTTAACACCATGCTTTGAAGAACATTTAACAATGGAGGAAAATGTTTATGTTAGGTAAAAAAAATAAATAAATAAATAATGAAAGACCAATTATTCCATGTATTTAACAGATTGTGCATATTTTTGTATTTGTGTAAAACTAGAAAAATAACTGAAAGTATTTGTCTTGATTGGCAAGATTTGGAGTAATTTATGTTTCCTTCTTTCTGCTTTTCACTTTACTCTAAAAGTTTTTTTTTTAATTAATTTTTATTAGAGTATAGTTGCTTTACAATGTCGTGTTAGCTTCTACTGCACAGCAAAATGAATCAGCCATACATATACATATAGCCCTTCCATTTAGGACACTGCAGTGCATTAAGTAGAGTTCCCTGTGCTATACAGTGTGTTCCCATCAGTTGTCTATTTTATACGTAAGTATCAATAGTGTATATGTGTCAATCCCAATCTTCCAATTCCTCCCACCCCACCCCTTTCCCCTTTGGTATCCATACTGTTTTATTATCATAAGAGGCAGAAATGACACTGACTTGACTGTTTTTAAAAAATTTCTACCCCTAAGGCACTTACTGACTGTCGGAGCCCTTTTAACTTGATCCCTCCTAACCTGGAAAGTTCCTTTCTTTACACGCAGCCCTGTATATGTAGGACGACGTGCCCTCTCGTGGCCAGCCAGAGAGTTGCAGCTAATTTCCGTTTCTCTCACTCAGGCATTTTTTTTTAAAGATGCAAAATCACTTCCTAACCTAGATGCTGGGAGGTGTGGTAGGAGAAGGTTGAGGTCACTGGAGATGAGATTCAGAGGTTGCCTTCAAGGAATTAAGGTAACCAACCATCCCGGTTTGCCCGGGACTGAAGGATTTCTTGGGACCCAGACCAAGTGCTAAAATCCAGCAAGTCCTGGACAAACCAGAACACATTGTTACCCATAGGTTTATCCCATTCACTGTTGCTGCATGGAGAGCAGGCCTCTACCAGGGTTAAAATACAGGGCTGGCAGTTTACGTGGGAACAAGGATTGATAAAAGTCTGGAGAATGGTGTGATTTCCTGAAAGGGCAGGTATAAGCAGGGCATCAGATCAGAGGCAATTTGGGGAAGTTGTTAACATAAGGACACTAGATCCTTCAACTGTGTCTAACCAGCAAAGTGCTGGACACTGTGATATGGTTTCGTCTCAGTTCCTCTCGGACTGGTCTTCATCTAAGGAAGCCCTGTGCAGATTTATGAACAATTGAATAATTTTTCTCTTTTAGCAAGACTATTTAAAGGAGGTTTCTGTCTCCACCATTACATATCACAGAGCCAAAATGGGAAACTCAAGTTGCCCTTTTCATCCTCCTGTGCTTTGCCAACTTAAATGTTACAAACAAATCGCAGATTAATATCCCCTAACTAATCGCTAGAAGGTAAGAGAATAATTATGGTTTAGTCATGCAGAGTAGAACAGAAGTAAAGAAAGGCACCATGTGCAACGGAAATTGGAAGGAAAACTAAGAAGGTAGAAACTGCAATCACCTGGCTGGCAATCAGCCAGGACCACACAGTGAACTCCCACCCCTCAGGTGCAGGTGTCTTAACGAGAGAACCAGGGTGAACTTCCAGCCTTTTAAATCACTTTTCAAATTACCTGAGAGACACCCCTGTTGGTTCTGGGAGGTTGCCTTTGCCAAGACTTGTCCAGTTTAGTCCTGCCCAGTGAATCAAAGCAGATCAGGTTGTGGTAATGCCGCACAGGGAAAGCTCTCAGGTTGTTATTATTATTAACAGTGGTTTTCAACTGGGGGTGATTTGGTCCCTGCGGGTACATTTGACAAAGTCTGGAGACATTTTGGTGGTCACAACTTGGCGAGTGCTACTGGCATCTAGTGTGTGGGACCAGGGATGCTGCTAAACATTCCATGATGACAAGACCGCCCCTCCAACAGGGAAGCATCCAGCCCCAAAGGTCCATGGTGCCAAGGCTCAGGGACACTGGAGATGGCATATAGTGGCACGTTCTTCTGGTCTCGTTTTTCTCCAATGCGGAAGACGAACAACTGATTTAAACTTTCATATTGCTGCAATGGAATGGTGCCCACACTTTTCCAGAAATGTTCAACAAAAGCAGAATATAGAGTATAGGGAGTGTGATATTACGAGACTGATAATTTCATCAATTTACTGGGAGCAATGGAAAGAAATGAACTAACTCTGTTATTGTAAATCAGTGCCCTTCTTGGTCAAGGGTTCAAATCCAGGATCATAGGTCTGTGGTCAAATCCAGAGGACTGCTGACTCCATCTAAAAGGAAGGCGGAAATACAGAAATAAAGTACTGTGAAAAAATGTGTAGCCACAAATCTGTGTTAATTTATACATGGTGGCTTACAGTTCACCTGCTCAAATAGAATTGATTTCGCTTTTAAACATGACCAACAAGGAAATATAGAAGATGAGGTTGAAATATCTAATAATGCCAGAAAGTAAGACAGTGCTCAAATACATAAAAAAAATACAGTGATAGGGATATGCCAAAGGAATACATGAGCCAACTGCAAGATTTCCCAATGGCCAAAGCTGGAAGGAATAATTTGAACAACAAAATAGATAAGGAAGTATTGGATTATAAACCAAATTATAAAATAAGTATCTATGAGTCCATGTTAATATAAATAAATGGGGAAGAATAAATATTAATAAATCTATTTTGGGTTAGAGGATAAGAATTTTTTTTAAATTTATTTATTTTTGGCTGCGTTGGGTCTTTATTGCTGCGCGCAGGCTTTCTCTAGTTGCGGTGAGCGGGGCCTACTCTTCGTTGCGGTGCGCAGGCTTCTCATAGTGGTGGCTTCTCTTGTTGCGGAGCACGGGCTCTAGGTGCATAGGCTTCAGTAGTTGTGGCTTGCAGGCTTACTTGCTCCGTGGCATGTGGGATCTTCCTGGACCAGGGCTCGAACCCGTGTCCCCTGCATTGGCAGGCAGATTCTTAACCACTGTGCCACCGGGGAAGTCCAAGGATAAGAAAATTTTTTTAATTTATTTTTTTAAAGCTGCCTGTTAGAGGGAATTCCCTGGTGGTCCAGTGGTTAGGGCTCCGCGCTTTCACTGCCGAGGGCCTGGGTTCAATCCCTGGTCAGGGAACTAAGATCCTGCAAGCCCTGCCATTTGGCAAAAAAAAAAAAAAAAGAAAAAAAGCCTGTTAGAGACGCGTTAACACAAACTCTGGCGTCTGATCACGTCCTCTCCTACCTCCACCACTCCTAGCTTTGTTGTCTGTGGCAAATTTCTCATCTTTCTGGAGCCCTCCCCTTTTTTTTTTTTTGCATATGTAAAAGGCAGATAGTAATAGTATTCACCTCACTGTTGTGCAAGGATTAAAGGAGATCATCCCTGTCAATCTCTTAGTCTGGTGCTAGCACGACTTAGGAATTAAACAACTTCACTTTCCCTTCACTCTGTATTATCGTCAGTTGCCGTGTCTTTCTCACCACTAAAGTGTGAAGTCAGTAAGGGCAGGGTCTGGGCACTTCATCTCTGAAGTATCAGCATTCACCACATAGTGGTTTTAGACAAGCATGTGCTGAGGATGAACCAATGAGTGAAGGGAGGTGTGAATGTGATGGGAACTGTGGTCCTACTGACCGCAGACTCGATGAACTGGGAGTCCTGAGCCCTGGGGTTGAGGCCAGTAGGGAGACAGCCGCCAGTGTAGGACTCTAATTGGAGGGAGTGCTGGCTTTGGCTGTGACTGCGTTTAGTGATTCTCCTATTTCTGACTCGAGGGAGGCATGCAGGTTGCCAGGTTCTACCTGCCTGACTCTTGGAGATGCGGAGTCTGTGAGCTTCTTCTTTCCACCTGTGAGTAGCAGGTAAGCTGCAGAAGAGCTTACTGTCACAATGGAACTCAACACGAAGGGGGTCTTTAACATCTGAATGTCCTATAAGCAACAGTCGTTAAAGGACATTGTTTAGAAAGTATTGCAATATACTTTGAGCCAATTACCTTTCAGAAGCCAAAAGCACACCCATAGGAACCCTATGGTGTGTTTGGATTTTACAAATATATTCATATATACCCACGTATATAATTTCTCAGTATAAACAAATTACACAGTGGGTTTGTACATCGTTTTTTGAAATATGTCTTAGATCCTAGGACCACTGTAGAACAGATGCTTTACCAGTAAACTTTTATTCTTCAATAACAATCTTTTGAATTGTGTTTTAACTTCAACAAAGGTAATTCTTATTCCTGGGGTTTTAGTCTGAAAGGAGCCTTCCTTGGATAACAGAGGTATATTTTCCAGTTCTTTCCTTTATAGCCACAGAAGGTGGGCATTGCATCCAATTTAATCCTGCTTCATGACCGCCATGAATTAATACTGCATGTACTTGGACTTGATAGATTTTCTGGGTGTGTAAACAGTCACAGAAGTAGGCTTCATGACAGTGGCAAAGCAGGCTAGCTACCAATGTCAACTTTGCCATTGAAGTCCTTAATTCTCTGCTTGTCTATTTAGACCCAGCAAGACAGTGTCACAGCTGGCTTAGAATGTGATTGGTGCGTCTGCTTGAAATTCCAGATTTTCCATCACAGGGTGTTGTATGTGATAAATGGGCTGGGTTCCAATGGTTAATAACTGCTCTCAAGGACAGCTAGAATATACTTCAGGCTGAGTTCGGGTGAGATACCAAGACCCTGTTATGTCCTCTCAAGCTCCAAGCAGCTGTACATATTCAAGGGTAGTTTTTTCCAAATACGAAGGTTTTTCATTGCCTTTCTTAGCCACGCCCACCCTCAGCTTTCCTCCCAGGATTCTGACAACCGTGCTGTGTGGGTTGCTCATCATTTTTTATTAGCTAAACACACCCTTCAGCACTTAAAATAAAGATGTCTGTGTTATTTAGTCAAGAGGATAAAAAGTACGTACTATGGAAGACGCCTAAAAAGTGGGTGAGAATTTGAGCTGTAAGATTTCCTTGGGACAAATGTCTCCCTATTTTTCCTGGCAATTAATGTCTCCTTTAATTCTTGCCACTAGCTGGTGCTAGGATACCATTTAGTAAGCATGCATTTACACTGAATCAGCCCCGATCAGTCACCCTAAGTGGGTTGTTCCTCTTTGTTTGACATCATGCCCTTATGTCATTTCCACTGTCTGCATGTCAGGGTGGAGGAAGCAGGTCTTCCAAGCCTGCCACCCCACAACTGCGCTTACAAACAGAAGAGATTTCCTTTTGGATGAGACGAACTTTAAAGTCTCTTTCGACACTACAATTTTCTGATCTCATTATCACTTCCAAGACATAAACTTATTTTTATTACTCTCGAATCTTACAAATAATGATTTTTTTGGTTTTGAAGACAAAGGCAACCTAACAAAAATATTAATCCCCAAATTCATGTGGTTAAAGTCCTCTTTGAAGGAAGCAACAGAGCTAGATATCCGAACTCTTTTTATTTTACAGTTTTACACCGGAACATTTATATATGATGCAATTAGCATTTATATCAATATATTTTCTTATGAATTCACCATTATACTCTCAATCCCATACTGCAGGGCTCTTCTCTTCCTCTGTTCCGTATTTATATTTTCCCGATTCACCGCATTTTTCTTTTTCTTGTCTTACTGTGTTTTCCTGGACTCACAATGTTGCGTAGTAATGATGACAGCAGATATCCTTGTCTTGTCTCTGATAGCAAAGGAAGACCTTTCACCATTTCACAATTAATGCATTTGCTGTAGGTTTTTAATTTGCTACATTTTGTTGCTAATGCATGTTGAATTTTATCAAATGCTTTTTTGCATTTATTGAACCAATCATATGATATTTCTCTTTACTTTCTGAATGTTGTGAATGCATTAATTAATTTTTTAAAGGATAAACCAATCTGACATTCATACCAACCCATTTTGGTTTTTTACCCATTTTATATAGAATGCTAGATTTCATTTGATAATATTTTTTAATAGGATTTTTGTCTCCAGGTTCACGAGCAGATTGACTGGCTTATTTTCTTTCTTTCTTGTCTGTCTTCTTTGGGTGTAGTATTGAAGTTATGCTACCCTCACAAAATAGGGTCAGTGAAACTTTGACTTTTCTGTGAAAGAGTGTGTGTGAGATTAGAATAATGTCTTGTATGAATGTTTGGTGAGAATCACCAGGAAAGCCATCTGAGTCTGGAATTTTTAACGGAGAAATTTTTTACTCCCAATTCAACTTCTTCAATGGTTGTAGAAATTGTCAGGTGCTATATTTCCTCTTCTTTTAAAAAAATTTATCGAAGTGTAGTTGACTTACAATATTATGTTAGTTTCAGGTGTACAACAGTGATTCAATATTTTCATACATTACACACCATACAAAATCATTATAAAATATTGACTATATCTCTGTGCTGTACATTACATCCCGGTGACTGATTTATTTTATAACTGGTAGTTTGGTCCTCTTAAATCAATTTTGCTAGGTTATTTTTTATTAAGAATTTGTCCATTTTGTTTAAATTTTCAAATTTATTGTCACACAATTATTTATCGTATCTTATTTTCTATTTAATGTCTATGACACTGACAGTGTATCATTTTTTTTTTTTTTTTTTTTTTTTTGGCTGTGACACGTGGCTTGTGGTATCCCCGACCAGGAATTGAACCTGACCCTCAGCAGTGAAAAGCGTGGAGTTCTAACCACTGGAGTGCCAGCGAATTCCCAGTGTATCCTTTTTTTTTTCATTCCCGGTATTGGTTACTTGTGAATTCTTTCTCTGTCTTTTCTTTTTTTTTCAAATCACAGAGGTTTGTCAATGTTATAATTTTTCAAAGAACTAATTTTTGGTTTTATTGATTCTCTCTCTATATTTGTTTCCAATTGTTTTTGTTCTTTATTATTTCCTTCCTTGTGATTTTTTGTGGTGTTATCTTTCTACCCCACCACTAATGTCTACTGAAAAATTAATTGCCATTTTTAAATAGCAATCACTTTACTGGTAATAAATACATTGCTTAACTTTAATTCTATAACTGGTTTGGTTGAGTAGAGTATAGCATGAATTAGGCCAAGGTTGACATTTTGATTCTTCCTTAGGCTGACAAATTTCCTTCAAGTCCATGGTTGTGGTTCAGCCACCTTACAGAGGTCACTGAAAGCGTTTGGCAAATGTGTGGTCTTTCACCATTACTGGAAAAACAACACAGAAGTTCATGTCCTACCATCTGTTGATAACTTCTGTTATCTTCAACAGGTGAAGAATAGCAGATTTTATGATAAAAAAGCACAGAAGAAAAGGTTCATCTGTTCGTAAAAATATGCTGACAGTTCCATTTCTGTTTGAGTTTGATGCATATATCACTTTTCAAAATACTTAAGAAATTTTCACAAATTGAGTTTCATGTTATTATACTATCATCATTATAAATTCTTCTTTAAAAATCATTGAACTTAGTTCAGAAATATCAATTATTGCATAATTACTCTGAATTAATGTATCTAAAGTGTCAGCTCTGGTATTTGTGAAAGTAACTTAGAGCAATTCCCCCTGTTGGGGATAAAGGACAGAAAGTGTTCTCAGGGGCAATGTTTTGTGACACATGGGAGCCACTGTGTTTGTCAACAGCAAATATTAGATCCTCCTGTCCCCAGCTGTATCTGGTATATAATACTGCAACTGAAAGTGAGGGGAAGCAGATGGTCTTGCCTGCTTGGCAGACAAGAATAGTTTACTCTTCCTGGCTTCCTGTATAGCTTTATGCATTGCATTGGGGTTAAGACAGAAATGTGAGTAGTGCGGTTAGAAAGCTCTGAAATGACGGGGCTGAAAGAAGGTAACAACTCTCTCCCATAATGTTGACTCGTAACTTTTAGAATATTCTGGAATTTTAGCCTATCAATTTTCAGACAAGGTGCTGAAAACTTGAAAAGGATGTTATCTTACTTTAACAATGAATATCCAATGAACCAGAACATCTATCATTTCAACTGAGGCCAAAACATAATCAACCATAGATGTTGGGAAAAATTCTGTCACTCACATAGTATGTCAAGATAATTTCCAGGTGGATCAAAGATCTAAATTTTATAAATTATGTAAGTGCCAGAAAAGAAGTAAGTAAATTCCTTTGTAGTGTGGGAGTGGAGAAAAACACTATTAATTACAACTTGAAATCCAGAAGTAATAGAAAAAAAAGATTGTGAATTCAACTACCCAAAACAACCAAGACCTTTTAAAAGATGAAAATGGTATAAGCAAATCCAAAAGATAAATAATAAACAGGGAAAAGTAGTTGCAGCTCATATCACAGATAATGAATTTATAGAGAGCATTTCCAAAAGTTGAGAAGAAAGAGAGTGATTTTTACTTTATTTATTTTTTTATTTTTATTTTGGCCACACTGTGTGGCTTTCGGGATCTCAATTCCCTGATCAGGGACTGAACCCGGGCCATGGCAGTGAAAGCACTAAATCCTAACCACTAGACCACCAGGGAACTTCCAGTGATTTTTATTTTAATGGATGAAATTTACCAACAGTTCATAGCAAATGAAAAGCAAATAGTCCTTAAAGATATGAAAAGATGCTCAGCCTTACTCATAATAGGAGAAATGAGAAAACTACACTGAGATACTATTTCTCACCTATCAAACAGACAAAAATTGAAAACTTTGACACCAAACACCATAGGCAAGGGTGTGAGGGAAACTGTAATTCTCATGCATTCTTGATAGGAATACAAAATAATATGAATCCTATGGGGAAGAATTTGACAATATCTAGCAAAATTCCATATGCATTTATCCCTTGATGCAGCAATCCTATTTCTAGAAATCTATCTCAGTGATACATTTGCAAACACATACACAAACAAAATGACATATTCATAAATTATTCACTGCAACATTCTTTATAAAATATTGGAAACAACCTAAATATCCATCAACAAGGAAACGGTTAACTGAATTACGAAAAACCCAGACAATGGAGCACAACGTGGCATGAAAAGGATGAGGCAATATCTCAATATACATACTTATATGGAGTGATATGCGTGGGATATATTGGTAAAAGAAAAGAAAATATCACCTGCAAAACAGTGTATATAGTGTATCACCTTTTGAGTGAAGGTGGGGAGGAAATACACACACACACACACACTTTCTCATATTTTTAAAAGGAAACACAAGAAGGATAAATCAGTGGGGGAAACATTGGGAAGAAGAGGGAATGAGAGGCAGAAGCAGGAAAGGAAATGAGACTTCTCTGAATATATCTTGCTAGAAAACTTTGACTTTGGAATCATGAAATATTTTACAAATTCAAAAAAGAAAATTAAATCAAAAGGAGAGGATGGGGGGGAAGCATTTCCTGAAAATTGAAAACAAATCAAAACTAGTACTAAATTATACATCAAGTTGATATCATACCACCAAAGATAAAAGAGCTATTTCAAGTCACTTTTGGATGCAACATTTGGACTGTACATCATTAGTGGAAAATATTCTAAGGTCAAAAATAACTGCAAAGAAAATGTAAACTTCATTCAGTAGTCTTCTTGTTAGTAGCAATATTGACACTGCAATTTTGAAATTATCTCATGTGTAGTATATTTTAATGAGTCATTACAGCAATATAAGTTGTTCTTAGGAATCAAGATTTTTAGTATAACAGAAAAGACACACAAATATAAAATTAAAGAAGTTAAGAGAAACACCAGTGATGTTAAATTTGAAAAATCACTATGAATATTTTAGGCTTTTTCTTTTTGAAAAATATACATTTTCTAAATCAATTAACAGAAGCAATAACAACTCAGTAGCAACGAACACACCATTTCCTGCTAAAACAAACAGGGCTTTGTAGAGAAATGGCTGAGTCCAAACTGGAGGTGGGAAATGTATGAGTTGATCCTGGGGCTTCTTGTGCCAGAAAGCAAGGAAGCCATCAAAGACAAGCCTTAGGGGCATGTCGAAAACCCAACTTGTGAGGTTGCTGTGGCCTCAGATGGAACAATCTGTGCATCAGAAAGAATAACAACTGGGACTGATCAACACATGACAAGTGTATAAGAATCAGTGAGTTCATAATGGTAATGAATGAGAAAGAGGAATAGAAATAGCAGCTCAGAAAAATTCATTGGACACCATTGAAACCACTGCTGGTAGCTGGGGCACCAACTCTGTTAGGAACCAAAGGTTTGTATCCCCCCAAATTCATATGTTGAAACCCTAATCCCTAATGTGAAGGTTTTTAGAGGTGGGGCCTTTGAGAGGAACTCAGGTTCAGATGAGGTCATGAGGGTGGAGCCCCCATGATGGGATTAGTGTCCTTATAAGAACAGGAAGAGACCAGAGCTGTCTCTCTCTCACTCCATCACATGAGGACACAGAAAGGAGGTGGCCATCTACAAGCCAGGAAGAGGGCCCTCACCAGACACTGAATCTGATGGCACCTTGACCTTGGACTTTGCAGCTTCCAGAACTGTGAAAAACAAGTGTCTGTTATTTAAGTCACCCAGTCTGTGGTATTTATTATAGCAGCCTGAACTAAGACAAACTCCTTACTCTGAGAATTGATCATTAAAGGGAAAGAAGTAAGCATTTATCCTTCTTGTTCTATATGAACTGTATTTCTGGGTTCCTAAACAGCCTTAGTTGATGAGGAAAAGTTCTTCTTCACAGGAGAATTCCAGCTAACACATTTAGAAGGAATAATAGAATTTAAATGGTAGGGAGAAAAAATCTCCATTTTCAACTCCTAATTGTATAATTGGTCCAGAGATTAAATTGACGCAAAACCTAATGGAGAATGATTGACAGGGAAGTTTACAATGGAGGGATCAGACTGCCATCACCTGAGTCCACTGACCAATTTCAGCATCCCTAAATGTAGGACAGCCAGATTAGATGAGATGCCATAGAAAGTACACCTATAAATAGAATACAATAGAAAGTACCACCGTGAGGTATTCTTGTCAAAGAATCTAATCAAGCCTTTAGACCTAACTTTTAGTTTACAGGAGAAACAAAGGACAAACCAATAAGTTAAAGGACTTCAGAAGAAAGAAATGACACAAATGCAGAATGTGGGACATTCTGTAGAAAAACGGATCCAGTTTCTAAAACAAGTCAAGTGCATGAGGAGAACAGAGGGAAGAGATGTTACAGATTAGAAAAGGACTTCAGAGCCATAATAATCAAAGGCAATGAGTGGAGAAATTAGAGTATAAATGGACTAATAATTCTTTTTAAGGAATGTTTAAGTTAGATGACATGATGGCATTGTGGAAAATGACCTTATATTTTAGAAACATCTATAGAAGTCTTTCAAGGTAAATGAAATGGTGTTAAGGATAGGTTTTAAATTATTGGAGGGGAGAAAAAAAAAGAGAGGAAGGAAGGAAGGGAAGGAGAGAGGGATAAAGAATGGTTCGAAAAAGAATGTGTGACAAAATCAAAATGTTGAAATTGCTAAATCGGGAGGAATGGGTCTACGGAAGTTAACTACACTGTGCTTTTGTGATGAAAACCTTTGTAATAAAATGTAAAAAATAAAACAGCAATCATTGAGGCTCTTTGCCAAAAAGATTTTGGAAGATCAGTATCTCACCTCTGAATGGACCTTCTGGGCAGGAAGTTTCCGGCTCACTGGGACCGACAGTGACCTTTGCAGGCAGGCCAAGGGGAGGTCCATGCAGAGACAGAGGTGAGAGGTGCTCCAACAGGCCATGTGAGCTGCTGCGTCTTCATTACTCAGTAAAGAAACGTTTTATTTGGAAACCTTCCTTGCCTTTAACCTAACAGACTGATTCAAACAGTTCATTTAGCAGAAGTGTCTTACAGCTCCCAGACTTGCTTTGGCCACTTAAAATACACTGTGTAAAACCAAGTGATTGGTTTGTTCATTCCCAGAAGGGAGTGTTTCTTCAGTGTAGGCACATAAAAGGACCTGTTTTTATGACCTGGGCTCAAAAAAAGTTAACATAAGGAAGTAGGGAAACACTGGGCTGTGCCAGTCATGAACTGTGTGAACTTGTCAAGTTCCTTCACGGTAGGTAAGAACTTGTCCAGGTGATTCCCAATCCCCTTGCTTCTTTGAACACACTGTCTTATGAGTAGTGAATGTCCTCGCATGGGACGTGCTTGAACAGAACATGAGCTACAGAACAGGACACGGAGCTAGAAGAGAATGCTAGAGTCCCCTCTGACTCTGAGATCCTGTGATTCCCTGACTCACTTGTCAGTTTACCACATATATTGTCCATCAGAATGTCAAATGTATGTTCTAAACCAAAAGACAGCATGAAAGTCTGTTGACAGATGAATTTTAAAAAGTTCCAAACTCCTGTTCTGTTACCGGACAGTCATTTTACCTTCTTAACCAACCAGGTTCATTTGCCGGATGCACAGTAAGCCAAGGGCTGGGACGCTGAGGTTTGCAGCAGAGAAAGGTTTTATTCACAAGGCAGCCAAGCGAGGAGATGGGAGAACAAATCTCGAATCTGCCTCCCTCAGGGCTCGGGGCTCGGAAAACTAACGGGATAAAGATTCATGGGGAAAGGTGATTGGAAATAAGAAAAGGGTGAGGTAATCGTCATTCTGCACAGGTGCAGCTAAGCTACAGGCTTCTTCATGGGATGGATGTTCAGAAAATTGGGTGTTAGCATGTTCTGAGGGTGGAGTTTCGGGCAAGCCCTGTTGGAAGATCAGTGGTCCTAACCAGTCTTAACCGGCTCAAGCTGGAACTGGACACACCTGACTCCAAGTTCCTGAAAAACAACTTGGGCAAACATCTTATTGTTTTGGCTACGTGATGCTTGGAGGACATGCAAGAATTTGTTAAAAGAACAAAACGAGCTGGATAAGTGAAGGTAGGTCACAGTTCATTATTTATTAAGCAAGTTCCAGTTTAAGAGATCTAACAGATGACTACTCTCGGTTTCAACTCCTACATGGGAGACTTCTAGCAAACACAGTAGCTTGTTTCTGGATCAACGGGTGGATATTCAGTTTTCTAGAGTGGTGATTCTGAGCATACTAGGGTGTGGTCCAAGAATTCCTGAGGGATCCTGGAAGCCCTTTTTGAGGGGGAGGGGCTCCACTTTCCCACTTATCTGTGTGATTTTCTTCATGTATTTCAACCCCAAGCCAGCGGATTGGATTTGGAAGCAGATATGAGAATCCAGCTATCCTCTGTTACATCAGACATTAGGAGATTGGCAAAGATAAAAAACAATGCCACTCTTCTCACAAAATTGTTTTCTTCTTGGAATATATAGTTATTTTTCATTAAAAATGTGCTATTTGTGTTACTACGTCATGGTTTTATTACTGTATTTTAAAATGAATAGAAAACATGAAAAAAACTTTCTCAGTTTTAGTGTCTAACACAGTAAACATTGGCAGATATATCACATAAACAAAAGCTATTTGGTTCTAAATAATATTTGAATATAAAGAAGTCTGAGATCAGAAAGTTTAAAAGCCACTGTTCTAGGGAAATGACCCAATTTTACTTCTTAATAAGCAGGAAACTAATCCTCGAGAACAGCTCTTTAAGGAAGATACGGATGAAGAAATGGAGTCTCGGAAATGAAGCTGCTTGTCCCAAGGCCCTGAGCCCCAGAAGACCTCCTCTGTCTTCTCTGCAGTCAGGATTAGTTCCCACGCCCGTTCTAAATCAATCACTGGCCAGGAGCGCGAGCTCCGTGATTGGCCTAGAATGACTCTTTATGGATAATGGGTGTTGGGGTGTCAACCTCAGATGACCCATTCTCTTTATAGATGACAGGACTGTACAGTGACAATGGCCAGAGAAAGGTGCAGTATCTCATTATGGATCAGACGGTCTTCACTGGCTACAGCAGTGTCCATCCCCTGACATCTGCTCTCAGTGTTCGGAGATGATCACCAATGAGTGGGGAGCTGGGAGCCAGGGAGACTTGGCACCCTATGGTGCAACCTCAGCACCCTTCTGCCCCTTTTGACAGCCAAGCTTGGTGTCTTCATGACTGCTGGCAATGTCAAAGTTCTTTTTAATACAACCCTAATTGATTTCCCAATGACATTGCCTCGGCATGCAAATCTATAGCTGTAGACTATCCCCGCAACAGCATGGAATGTTGTAATTTTCCAGAGCCACAGTTCACTTGAAGAAATGATCGTTTCCATTTCCTGAACGCACATTCAGAGGCAAGAAAACTGTGCTTGCTTTGAAGAAAAATTAGCATCAATTGTAGGTTATATTAAATGTCATCTGACAAATTTAGGAAAGTTAATACATGCAAATATTTGTTTGGCTCAGGCTCAATGCAAGGCTGGAGACACTTAGCCTTTATCCTAAAGGAGGCTCTTTGGGATAACGATAGATGGACTGAATTTCATACAAAGCTTAAACGCAGAGCAATGCTGCCAGGCCACAGGTTGCCTCTCCCGACTCCTCAGTGTTATTTCTGGAGGAGCTGTGGGGTTGGTAACTCAGAGCACGCACTGATCTGTAAGCAAAGGCAAATGAGCATCCTTTGGGTACCAGCTTCTACCATTGTCAACCAACAATGGTCTCATTTTAGGACCTGGCTGATGTCACAAGTGGATATGTTGGGAAGAAAACGCAAAAACAAATTGGAGGATCAATATAATATCAATTGATCTTAGTGGGATCCAATGGCAGAACCAGGATTCTCAGGCCTCCTATTGATCCTAGGATAAAAACCCCAATCCTTAACATGCCTTGAGGCTGGGCATAGCCTGGGCCCACCCACTGCCCAGCCTGCTCTGCTGTTCTCTCCTCTTGCTCTCTGCACCCAGCCACGTTGGTCTTTGGTTCCTCAAACCTCTCCTTCCTGCCTCCGTGCCTCCCTCCATGCTGTTCCCTCCATTGGAATTCTCCTATCCCCAGTCATTGTCCCCCTAACCCTACGAGTCCTTCAGATCCAACTCAAACATTACTTCCTCAGAAGGCTTCTGTGACCCCCCTCAAGCTGGTTTTCATGTCCCTGATGTATATTTTTATCTCCTTCTCCTTCAATGTACTTACCCACCTGCCCTGCCTAGTTGCTAGTGGGTTTACGTGATCACTATCATATCCACAGAAATAGATAGAAATATCCATGCAGACGGGAGCCAAGTCTGTGCTGTGTCCTGTTCCGTGTCCAATACTTATCAGCGTCTTGGCACATAGCAGGTTCTCAGTAAATATTGTTTGAATGAATGGAGGTCTGCTCACCGTACCCCTGCCTTATCTCAGAAAGCATTGATTATTCTCTTTTCAGATTGCTTATAGTGGGAAATGGATCCTCCCTGATCTTTCCCAAGTATTCCATGTGACAGCCAGCAAATGCATTCTCCTCCACCTCCTCTGATGCACCTTTCATCCTGCTTTCTAGCACTCTCACTGACACAGGTTGGGGCTGACACCCTTTCAAAACACTACTCATCTTTGTGTACCAGTAAACTGTGCTTTCAGGATCCCCTTATCCTCTATGTTGCATTGATATACTAGTCTCCAGGATTCCAAAAATACTCCCTGTATCAGTTATCTGTTGCTGCATAACACACTACTTCAAAGGTCAGCATCTTTTTTTTCTTTTATTAACATCTTTATTGGAGTATAATTGCTTTACAATGGTGTGTTAGTTTCTGCTTTATAACAAAGTGAATCAGTTATACATATACATATGTTCCCATATCTCTTCCCTCTTGCATCTCCCTCCCTCCCACCCTCCCTATCCCACCTCTCTAGGTGGTCACAAAACACAGAGCTGATCTCCCTGTGCTATGCGGTTGCTTCCCACTAGCTCTCTATTTTACGTTTGGTAGTGTATATATGTCCATGCCACTCTCTCACTTTGTCACAGCTTACCCTTCCCCCTCCCCATATCCTCAAGTCCATTCTCTAGTAGGTCTGTGCCTTTATTCCCATCTTGCCACTAGGTTCTTCATGACCCTTTTTTTCCCCTTAGATTCCATATATATGTGTTAGCATACTGTATTTATTTTTCTCTTTCTGACTTACTTCACTCTGTATGACAGACTCTAACTCCATCCACCTCACTACAAATAATTCCATTCCGTTTCTTTTTATGGCTGAGTAATATTCCATTGTGTATATGTGCCACATGTTCTTTATCCATTCATCCGATGATGGACACTTAGGTTGCTCAAATGTTAGCATCTTAAAAGAACATACATTATTTCATAATTTCTATCGACTGGGAATTGGGGAGCTGCTTAGTGGGGAGTTTCTGGCTCTGGGTCTCTCAAGAGGTTGCAGTCAAGATGTTGGCCTGGGCTGTGGTCAGCTGCAGGACTGACTAGAGCTGGACCATCCATTTCTAAGGTGGCTCACTCACATGGCTGACTGGTCAGTGCTGGTTGTTAGGAGGACTTGGTTATCCATCACGTGGACTCCTCCAGAGGGTCCTTTGAGCCTCCTTACAACATTGCAGCTGACTTCTCCCAGGCAGATGAGCCAAGAGTGGAAACAGGAAGGAAGCCACACGGCCCTTTGTGAACTGGTCTCCTAAGTCACACTCTTCCATTTCCGCAATATCCTATTGGTTACAAAGGTCAGACCTATTTAATGTCGGAGAGTTCTACACAGAGTGTAGCTATCACAAGGTGAGGATCCTTGGGGGCCATTCCTATAGACTTACTCACTTTAACTGGAGCCAGCCTCTGTTTTTGCACATCAAACTCACTGTCCTGCCCCTACACCTTCTCATAGCTTCTCATAACACAGAATAAAATCTAAAGTCTTAACCAAACTTCTCACCTCCAGGCCCTGTGTGATCCAGCCCCTCCCCACCTCTGCATCCTCATTTCCTACCTCCTTTCTCTTTCACTCACTCCACCAGGTACACTGGCCTTCTTCCCTTTCCCCAAAACACCAGACTTCTTCTAGAACCGTGCATGGCCCCCTCCCAATTCATTTCATTTCTCTGCTCAGATGTCCACCACTTCCACCTCCCCAGAGGTCTTCCACGACCACAGTGTTTTGGACTAGCACCCTTTCCATCCCTCCACTATCCATCCCTTCCTCTGCTTTGTGTTTCTGAATCGCAGTTGTCACCACCTGAAATTCTATTGCAGGTTTGTATTTGCCATTTGTCTCCCCGGCAACAATGTAAGAACCCTGAGGGAGGGACCTTCTCTGAAGTATTCACTCCTCTAGCCCCAATGCCTGGTACAGCTGCTATTTGTTGAGTGAATGAATAATTGAATGAATACATCTGTAAAAAAAAAAAAGAGGGCTGGACTTGATTCGTTGGTGGACTAGTGCTGGTCTGAGAACTGTTACTGGTTCATGAGCAGAAAGTTCAGAAACTGTGAGTAAACATTGGGAAACTTCTACGGCAATTTGATGCTGCTGTGACATCCAAGCTCATGATCGGGGACCGATCCTGTTGAAGCGGGTAGAAAGCCTCTGCTATAGAACAGTCTGGGTGCTGTTGAACCTGCATGGTGAGCCACGTGTGGCACAAGCTGCAAACTAGATGCCTACAGTTGGACCACTTTAAAATGGAGGGTATTTTATTTTATTTTATTTTATTTATTTTTTATTGAAGTCTAGTTGATTTATAATTGTGTTATTTCTGCTGTGTTGTGTTATTTCTGCTGTACAGCAGAGATTCAGTTATACACATGTATACATTCTTTTTTATATTCTTTTCCATTATGATTTATCACAGGATACGAATATAGTTCCCTGTGCTACACATAAGACCTTGTTATTTATCCATCCTATATACATAATAGTTTGCATCTACTAAACCCAAACTCCTAGTTCATCTCTCACCCTTGCCCCGTCCCCCTTGGCAACCATAAGTCTGTTCTCTATGTCAGTGAGTCTGTATCTGTATGGTAGATATGTTCATTTGTGTCATATTTTAGATCCCACATATAAGTGATATCATATGGTATTTGTCTTTCTGTGTCTTAGTTCACTTAGTATGATAATCTCTAGGTGCATCCATGTTGCTGCATACGGCATTATTTCATTCTTTTTATGGCTGAGTAATATTCCGTTGTATATATGTACCACATCGTCTTTATCTATTCCTCTGTTGATGGACATTTAGACTGCTTCCATGTCGTGGCTATTGTAAATAGTGCTGCAATGAACATAGGGGTGCATGTATATTTTCAAATTATAGTTCTGTCTGGATATATGCCTGGGAGTGGGATTGCTGGATCATATGGCAACTCGATTTTTAGTTTTTTGAGGAACCTCCGTACTATTTTCCACAGTAGCTGCACTAGCTTACATTCCCACCAACAGTGTAGGGGGGTTCCCTTTTCTTAAAATGAAGGGTATTTTAAAGTTAGTTTGGGGACTTCCCTGGTGGTGCAGTGGTTAAGAATCCACCTGCCAATGCAAGGGACACAGGTTTGATCCCTGGTCCGGGAAGATCCCACATGCCACGGAGCAACTAAGCCTGTGCGCCACAACTACTGAGCCTGCACTCTAGAGCCCGCGAGCCACAACTACTGAGCTCACGTGCCACAACTACTGAAGCCCGTGTGCCTAGAGCCCGTGCTCCGCAACAAGAGAAGCCACCACAATGAAAAGCCTGTGCACCGCAAGGAAGAGTAGCCCCTGCTCGCCGCAACTAGGGAAAGCCCGTGAGCAGCAACGAAGACCCAACGCAACCAAAAAATAAATAAATAAGTGAATAAAAAAAAAAGTGAGTCCAAGATTCCATTTCTTCCATTGAAAAATTATTTAAATGCAATTGTAGCTTTTCAGGATAAATGGCGACTGATGATGGATTGAATATAAATTCTGAAAATAGAGCATCACTTGCATCATTTTAAATAAAATGAGTACCCTGAGCTTGTATCTTCACATAAAATTGTGTCCTCTGCAGGGATCTGCAATACATACCCTGACTTTCAAGGTTCAGGTCAAGACTTTATTTTTCTCCTCAAATAAGGAGGTGCTATAACTCTGGTGTAAACGTATTAGCCAGAGATCCCAAAAAACAAAATCCAAGCTTCAGTGCTGTGCCAGAATATATTAGGTGCCATCAGAAGAGATTTTTCTTAAAATTAATTAATTAATAAATTAATTAATTTTTGGCTGTGTTGGGTCTTCGTTTCTGTGCGAGGGCTTTCTCTAGTTGCGGCAAGCGGGGGCCACTCTTCATCGCGGTGCGCGGACCTCTCACTATCGCGGCCTCTCTTGTTGCAGAGCACAGGCTCCAGACCTGCAGGCTCAGTAATCGTGGCTCACGGGCCCAGTTGCTCCGCGGCACGTGGGATCTTCCCAGACCAGGGCTCGAACCCGTGTCCCCTGCATTAGCAGGCAGATTCTCAACCACTGCGCCACCAGGGAAGCCCCAGAAGAGATTTTGAGATGGCCCCCTGGTCTATGTTATTTGGATGCAAAATTGTGTTTTCTCCAGTTGCTCTTTAAAAATGAGATAGGCCATATGTGTGTAATGTTTTAAACATAATTTTGAGTCTTTTTTTGGAGCCATCTAAGAGTCTATTCTTTCCTGTAATCATTGGCTTTTACCAAATTTGTTCCACATATAAATCAAAGCTGGACAGTGTTTATCCTTTTAGAACTCATCATCAGTATGAAACCAGCTGTTTGTGTGGGGACTCCTGCCTGAAGTCCACAAAGCAGTGAACAGATTCTTTATTCATTCTCGGGGCTGCTACCCTGCCTTATGGATGTTCAACGCTCTGTTTCTTGCTTCTCTCTTCCCAAGTGTTCAGAGCCTTAAGGAACCCAAGTACCATCTCCCCTTGGGTGGTAGTTTGGCTCATACCCTGGGGTTTTAGTTTCCATGGCAAGTCGGCACCCTGAACTTCCTCAGCAAACAAGACTCATTCAAGCTTTACAGAAGGAAGTTGATTGGCCTGGAGGGTTCTGTTGAAGGGAATTGGGATTGAGGAAGAGATGAGAGGCCCTAGGTGCTTTTGGAAGGTGGGAGCTACAGTGGGAGGTAGACAAACCCATGTCTCTGCAGGAATTCTGTAAAACTGATTCAGGCACTGGGGTTCAAATCATCTCAACTGCACATCAAATCTGGAAGCTGGCAGCTCAGCCATGCCAGCACATCCCAAATCATATACTCTTTTTTTTTTTTTTTAAGTTTTTATTTATTTATTTATGGCTGTGTTGGGTCCTCGCTTCTGCGCGAGGGCCCTCTCCAGTTGCGGCGAGTGGGGGCCACTCTTCATCGCGGTGCGCGGGCCTCTCATTATCGCAGCCTCTCCCGTTGCGGAGCACAGGCTCCAGACGCGCAGGCTCAGTAATTGTGGCTCACGGGGCCAGTTGCTCCGCGGCATGTGGGATCTTCCCAGACCAGGGCTCGAACCCGTGTCCCCTGCATTGGTAGGCAGATTCTCAACCACTGCGCCACCAGGGAAGCCCCCAAATCATATACTCTTGCTTGTTTAGAGGAAACACTCACTTTATTCCCTGTGATGTCGGTCAATGAGTCTGGGACACAAGTAGACCTGAACCAATTCATTCTGCAGAAACCCCTCCTGAGGATGTGGCATCTTCACAAATACACACTGACTGATGTACTTCAGCAAGAATTGAGTCCTAGAGTAGAGGATTTTCCCCATTTCCCCTCCTTGTAGAAATAACTGCTAGAGATTCAGCCCATGAGGCCAATGTTAATGGTACCAATGAGACAGAGAAGGAGAGTTCATGCAAGCTACAGTCCTAACTTTCCTTTACAGAGTGGCTTGGGGCTCCTGTAGGCTCACAGAAATGCGCTGTGGGGACTCAGAGCCCAGGGGAAGCCATGTCCTCACTGGGGCACAGCTGGGAATGAGACACACAGTTGCTGATCTTTAAGAATTTTAGGGGCTAAATGGTAGCTCCTCCCCACCACCAATACGTATGTCCCAATCCCCTGTGTATATCACCTAATATGCCAAACGATGTGATCAAGTTAAGAATCTTGAGAGGAGGAGTTTACCCTGGATTATCCAGGGAGGCCTTAAATGCCACCACATGTATCCTAATAAGAGAGGGAAGTAGAGGGAGTTTGGGGACGGACACACAGAGGAGAGACACACATAGACGAGGAAGCCACGTGAACACGGAGGCAGAGACTGGAGGGATGTGGTCACAAGCCAAGGAACGCCGACACCCCCAGAAGCTAGAAAAGGTAAGAAACAGATTCTTCCTTAGAACTTCCAGGGGGAAGCAGCCCTGCCGAGACTTGATCTTGGACTTGGAGCCTCCAGATTGAGGTGATCTGTTCCATCAGCTCTAGGAAACGAGTACAGGAGTTTACAGCCCGGCACAGGAAATGGACATCAAATAACTAATCACACAGATCTTTATTGACGATGGTCAAGGTGAAGGAGTGTGTGTTGACGTCTATGAAAGGGAGACCTGACCTGGTCCGGGGGGTGGTGGGTGCCGGCAAGTCTTCCCAGGGAAGCGACACTGAGACATAGTAGAGCCACAGGCTAAGAGCACAAATCTCAGCCTTGCGGCTGAATGTCGGGTGACTTTACACCTCTCTGTGCCTCAGTTTCCCTTCTACGAACCAGAGATAATAATAGCTGCATTGTCGTGAGGATGCATAAAACTCACAGAACATTGCCTGGCACGTGGCAAGGGCTGTATCTGTGTCTGCCACCATTATTTGCGTCTTAAGTTGAATAGGAGTTGCTGGCTTGACAAAGTGGGTGGGTTGAGGTGCGGGGTAGAGTTTCAGGACAAGGAGAGGTAAGACGCGCGAGGCCCAGGTCTTTGTCGCACTTGCATGTGTATCTGGGCTTGCCTAGGACTGGAAGAGCTGTGAACATGTACTTGAGAGAGGAGGGGGGTGACTGAAAAGAGAAATTTAAACGCCTGTGGCCTTCTAAGTACTCCAGAAGACTTGTTACACAATTGGTTTTCCCAACGCAGATGATTTTTGATAAAAAATGAATTGTGCTCATGTAAACCCACCCTCTGAGTATTAGGATCCCTCCCACTTGCTTCGCTTGCTCTTGTGGCTCCAGGTCAGCTGATGAGAATTTTAATACAGGAAAGGACATCCAGTGCATTTAGTCCCAGCCCCAGCTGCTCCTCTGTTTCCTGGCCTGAAACGGAGACCCACGGAGTGGCTGGCGGGGCTTTCCTCTGGTTACTGTGAAGTGATCCTGGAAGTCTCAAAGGACATTGGGGCCTCCTTTCCAGAAGATCTTTGGTTTCCAGAACCTCTCTCACGGTGTCTGATGGATGCATTCAACAGGACGAGATGTTCTGTTTTCAAGAACCCCGGGGATTGGGGTTCTAAATGTGTTACCTCTTTACTGAATGCAGAGTAAAGAAAAATCACCAGCTCCCCTCGCCCCGTGCTCCTTCCTACTCTGTGCCCAGGACACTCCGTTACCAGGACTGAGATCCCCCAGCCCAGAAGTGATGGGTAAGGACCCTCTGGACGCTGGATACTTACACCCGAAAATATATGAAAATACAAAGGGCCCAGCCTGTTAAAATGACCTCAGATTTGATTTGCACAGAGGTTTTAAGTGTTGCTCTCCTCAGCTCAGAGAAATTAACAAGCAAGGAGGTTGAATGGAGATCTTTGTACGTTCACCCAACTGTTTGTTACCGAGAGGGGTCTGTGGGTTTGGTCTGATGCCTGGATCTACAGATGCAGACAAAGAGGCACATAGCTGGTGCGATGTCGGCTTATTTACTGAGGGGGCTCAGGCCATGGCTGGAGGGCGGCAAAGGCTGTGACCCAGACCCTTGTCGCTGCCAGCCCCTCTTCTGGGTGGCCCCCCAGGCTGCATGTCCCCCATCTCGTTGCTCACTGTGACTGTCCTTTATAGCAACCAGGCTGGTGACCCGGGGTGGGCTGGGATTAGCTGGGAGCAGATTTCAGGGCTTGGGTCACTGAGGACAGCCTGACCTGGGGGAGCAGAGCTTTTCCCCTGTAAACAGTCATGATGTATGTGTGGGGTCCTGGGGGAGAGGGACAGAAGGATTGGGTTAGAGGCTTGCTTGCATATTGTGCTAAGATGATCGCATTGGGAGAGCCCTCTGGGGATTGGGCTGGGGGCTGTTCAAAGATGAGTCTTATTCCCCACTTGCTTTATGTTAACGCAGCTATGGCAGGTATCCCAGCCCAGGGAGTCGAAGTGCATTTTCCTAGTGTATCACCTTCTGGTGGCTGCCATACAAGGTACTACAAACAGGGGTGGCTTAAAACAATAGAAATATACTCTTTCACAGCTCTGGAGGCCAGAAGCCCAAAATCGAGGTGTTGCAGGACCACACTGCCTCCAGAGGCTCTCAGGGAGAATCCGTTCTTTCCTCTTCCAGCTTATGATGGCTGCTGGCGTTCCGAGGCCTGTGGCTGCATCACTCCAATCTCTGCCTCCGTGGTTACATTGCTTTCTCTTCTGTGTCTTCCAAGGACACTTACTGGATTTAGAGTCCAGCTGGGTAATCAGGAGGATCTCATCTCAAGATCCTCAAATTAACTACTTCTGCAAAGACCCTTCTACCAAATAAGGTCACATTCACAGGTTCTGGGGACTTGGATACAGAGATATCTTTTGGGGAGCCACCACTGAACCCATCCACCTAGACAGATTCTCATCCTAACGCCCTTAGTCCCTTAAAGAAGGTTAGAGAGCACGATATGGGAAAACAAATCTACTTGCTCTCTATCCTACAGGATGAAGTTTTCCAGAAGAGGGTTAAACATCCCACTGAGCTGCAGGAGAAGGCTAAGTTCCGGCCATGTTTATGTTGTGGGCTGGCTGGCGGGCCCTGGGTGCATTGACAGGGGGTTCCCACCATCCCTCAACCCATAACCACCCCCCCCACTTCTGTGATTTGGTTTTGCTGTTCTTCTCAGGAAGACCCTCCCCGGGACCCTCTGCCTAGGCAATTCCGCCCGTTATTCAGGCTCAGCTCAAATATCCCTTCATTCACATCTGAGCACCCATGGTACTCTTTCGTCTACAGCAGTGATCTCCAGAGTTGGGGTGGGGGGGCATACAACGATCATTTGGGATACAAGAGGAAGATTTGAGAACTCTTCTTTTTATTCAGTCTGTGTCTTCAAAAAACAAAGAAATGAAGCCTTTCTAATATTGACTATGCAAGCTGGCTGAGGTCCCATGTGTATGCAATTTATAAACATGTATTGGGTCGCACAAAGGTACCAGACTCTTTTTTTATCCTACAAAAATGGCAGTTTCATGTGGTTCAACCTAATACTACACTGGGAGTGAGTGCTCACAGTTTTTACTGCTAGGGATCAAAAAGTTTTGGCCAGATGATCAAACCAGTGCTGCTTTACTCTGTTATTGCTTCCCCAACTCAGATCCTAAGCCCTGGAGGTGGGAAATCAAGACTTTAATGGCTCGAGGTGGGAAATCAAGCCTTTAATGGCTCTAGTCTCCCTCGAGCACCTAAACTTGACCCCAGAGTTAGTACAGCCGGGACAATGCAGAAGCTTGGTAAGTTTGCATTTTGCTCCCGGCATGCCTCTTGGAGTCTTGGGAAGTATGCGAATCACACTTTGGGGCACTGGGCTGTGAGGTGTGGAATTTGAGCCCAAACCTAGGAAAGTGACCTCTGCTCCCCAGAACCTCCCTCTCGCCCTCCCCACTCTCCCACTACTATCCCCCATCTCCCTCTGTCAGGCCCTCCCCTGGAGGATGGGATCATGTCAAAGGCACCCAAAGCTCTACCTGCCTTACACCTGAGCTCTGGGTGGCCCTGTGTGTGGGGTGTGGGTGATGGGCAGGGCCATGGGTCTGTGTGCTACTGTCATGGCTTTATGACTGCTGAATTCACAATAGCGATGACTTGACCTTCCTTAACAGGAGAGGTAGCCACATGAGTTGGATCGCATCAAAGAGTAAGACTTCATGACGCCATATCCCAGGTCTGTGACATAGACATGAAGGTGCATGCAGGGAGCAGGTGGTGCTTCTGTGGCATGATTTCAGGCACCCTACAGGGTCTCCCTTCAAAAAATCTCTTACTAGATGAGACATAAAAATTCATCTGAGTGAGCTACAGATATAATAATACCTTATACTGGGCCCCAGTGGCATATAGTGAAAGAGCCACGGATTTGGAACTGTAGTTCCTTCACCCACTATGGGGTGGCCTTGCGTAATTCAACCATTCCAACTTTTGGCTTGCTCATCTCAAAAAGGGCAACAGTAATACCCACATTTCAGGGTTGTTGTAAGGATTAGATGTACGCGTGTAAGAGAATCTGGCATGTTCTTGGATGTGATGGTTGCCAAATAAACAGCAACTCCTATGGCTGTTGTATATGGCTATTGTATATTTAAAAATTATAAAACACTGTCACACGCACTATCTATTTGCCTCAGATGCAGTGTTATGAGCTGGGCTGGACTCTGTTATCATTTTAATTTTTACAGAGTAAACTGCAAGGTCAGGTTTTCCCATCCTCGACCTTGAACATGGTTCTTTCTACTCTGTTTTTTTTCCTTTTAGGTGGATCCAATGGGGGTGAGACTAGGAGCCTGGGGGACAGGAATGGACAAAGGGGAGGGAGGTGAGCAGACACCAGAGAAGTTCTTAACTTTGTCACAACCGTCTCTGATATTGTGTCGCCGTGTGTCCGCTGTCTGACAGCAACCTGTAAATACCATCGCTATTTGTAAGTTGGAGATCTATGAAAGAAGTGTGCTCCTCAGACCCCAGAGAGTTTCTCCTTTAGCCACAGACCCAAAGGACTATTTTTATTGGCACGCTTGATGAGTTATTAGAATAATTTCATCTCACTGCTGACATCTATGGCAGTGCCTGACTCACAGGAGGCACTGAATGAATGTTTTCTGAATGCTCACTCAGTAGACACTGGGATTTTATTTTCACTGAAACCTTTCTGACCACCCAAGGGAGGTGTTGAGTGAGGAAGGCATTTCAGGGTTAGTCACCATGAAGGGTGGCGAGGTTAGTGCAGCTGGGTCTACCTTTGTACTTCACTCATCCTGTAAGGGTTGGCTTTGCCTATTGTTCTAGGTCACATTTCTTTCACCATGGATTCCTCCAACGTGAGTGCAAAATTGGAATGACAGTGTGGGAAGGTCTAGTAACATCTGTCCCAAAGGAAGCACGGTGGCTGCCAGACCATTGTTTGGAAGGACCAAGGGAATGGCTCAAGGTCAGAGTGGAAGAGGTGTGTGTCACTTTCCATCTGGGATGGGCTGGACGGGCAGTGGGGGGCTGCTCTCACAGATGGGTTACTCAGGGGGTGTATTAGTTTCCTAGAGAAGCTGTAAAAAATTACCACAAACTGGGTGGCTTGAAATGACAGAAATTTATTTTCTCACATTTCCAGAGGTCACAAGTCTGAAATCAAGGCATCTGCAGGTGAATCTCACTCTGGAGGCTCTTGGGGAGCCTTCTAGCTTCCTCCAGCTTCTGGTGGTCCTGAGCATTCCTTGGCTTGTGGCTGCATCACTCTGATCTCTGCCGCCATTTTCCTATGGCCTCTCCCCTGTGCTTCACCTCTTCTGTCTGTGTCTCCTCTTCTTATAAGAACATCTGTGGGCTTCCCTGGTGGCTCAGTGGTTAAGAATCCGTCTGCCAATGCAGGGGCCACGGGTTCGAGCCCTGGTCCGGGAAGATCCCACATGCTGCGGAGCAACTAAGCCCGTGCGCCACAACTACTGAGCCTGCACTCTAGAGCCCCCGAGCCACAACTACTGAGCCTGCGGGCCACAACTACTGAAGCCCGCCCACCTAGAGCCTGTGCTCCGCAACAAGAGAAGCTCGCACACTGCAACGAAGACCCAACACAGCCAAAAATAAAATAAATAAATTTATTAAAAAAAAAAGAACACTTGTTGTTGGATTTAGGACCCACCTGGTTAATCTGGGATGAGCTCATCTTGAGATAGAGCCTTAACTTAATTACATCTGCAAAGACCCTTTTTCCAGGTAAGGTCACCTTCACAGGGACTGAGGGTCAGGACTTGGGCATATCTTTTTTGGGGGCCACAGTTCAACCCATTACAGGTGAGGTTGACTCCACTTACTTTCTGAAAATGATACTGATAAAGTGATGTGTGGAGAAATTCCCAATCAACAATAAGAATTCCTTATTTTTTGTTTAAAAGAGGAAAATGTTGAATTTAATTTTGTGTGCCTAACAATTCTTTTCACTTCAGAGACGGTGCCTATTATGAAATCTTTTGACATCTTTGCCAGAAATATTTTGGACTCTGGGTCACTAGAAGGATTTTTCTCAGAAGCCAATTTCATATTTTTAAATTCTTTTTCATCTGCATGTTAGAACATCTCTTCCAACTTCTGATATATCACTTTGTACTTAAAAAAAATGCTGACTTTGAAATTCACTGTTGTATTTTTATTAGAAATAACTAGCTCCAAAAATGTTTTCATGAAATGTAGCTGACATTTCTATCATTTTGAAAAGAAATAATAAATGAATTTTCTTCCAATATTTTCATATTGGAAAAAGATCAGAAGGTCATTTGAAGGAAAATAGATGGGTAGAGACAAAGCACCACTGTGAAGTTATTGGCTGTTTAAATCCAATTAATTTAGACCTTCTTTCTATGAGTATCACACGTACAAGATAGACGCGAAGTAATTCCTAGTCAAGGCTGGATATTTAAATATCCAAAAAATTAATTCATTTTTACTTTTATTTTTTCTAGGGGACAAAATTCTGCTCTCTAGAAAAATGGAAATTCTTTTATTTTGACCCCATTTGTCAGAACATTGTTTGCAGCTTCGAAATTTAGAAACATCCTAAATATCCATCCACAGGAAAAGCATAAGTAAATGGTGGTATAGTCATAATCTTACCCTCTCCACCAGCTACATAGATGCATTAGGGTATAAGCAAGGATAAATCTCACAAAAATAATGTGGATGGAGAAAGAAAGTTACAGAGAAGGAGTCCATGCAAATAAAAGTTAAAAACTTTTACAACGATGCTATATCTTGATTATGGTTATGTACATATAAAATAAGAATAGTAGAAAAATATACATGTTTCCCAGTGAAATGCACCCAACACGGGAGAATTATCCATCTGGGAAGAGAAGGAAGAAACTGATGTCAGGAGGGTACCCAAGGGATGATGTGTGCGAGTTTTTATTTCTCAAAAAAAAATTATGTAGTAAATATGAGACAATGTTAGAGCTTGCTGGAGCTGAGTGGTAGGTATATGGGGCTTTGTTATTACTCTCTGTATTTTTCTATACGTTTAAAATATTTCATAATTAAAAAAAATAATTTCCCTATTTTCCACTGGCTGAAGAAACTGTGTTTTCAAAATGCACTACTGTTGAGCTGATAGGGAGACACTGCTTTTAAAAGATGACATGTGGACTAAACAAAGGAGCGCCGGAGACACCAGCTCCCTGCTGATGCTTCGGGCATATTGTAACCCTGTAATTTTAGGCAACTGTTTGAACCTCAGTTTTTCCATCTATAAAATGGGAATAATCCCTGTCTTGCTTACTTCACAGGGATGTTGGGAGAGTGAAGGAGGCTATGATAATAGAAGTAAGAAGTGGTCTTTGGAATAACTGCCACTAACGATTGAGCAGTAGCTGTGTTTTCAGACAGGCCCTAAACATTCATTATATCCTTTAAGGCTGATAACAACTCCAGCATGTAGGTATTATTTTCCACATAAAAAATAGTAAAGCTCAGAAACGTATGGTTTTCCCATGCTCTTCCTTCCAGAACCAACCCTTGCCAACAAGGAACAGGCAATGACTTGGGGGTGGGGCACCTACAGTTGTCAGTGACCCATGTGGCCTGGCACAGGAAGTTCTGACCAACCAAGACAACGGTGAATAGCCAGGCTAAGCAGATTCCCTTGGACATCAGCGGTCTTGGAAATAGAGAGTGAATGAGTCCATTAGTGGCAGAAACCAAAGCTGAGAGAACACACAGAGAGAGGATGCTGAAGCAGGGGGTGGGTGTGTTTAGGAGGACAGCACTGGCCCATGTGTCATTTGAGTTGTGAGTTAGTGAAAGTTGTAAATAAGCAGAAGCCAGGAAGCAGAGAATAGATGCTCAGAGTAGAGAATCAGTTTGTTGGTTGGTAGTGGCAGGGAAAATGAGGGGTTGAATTACCCTAATAGTGGACATCAAAAAACACCCATGTGGTTGTGCCAGTCAAGGCCCCAGCAGGAAACATATGTCACCCTCAAAAGAAAGATGGAGAAGAGTTGGATAAAGGGGCAATTTACCAAGGGCAACACAGAGTTAAGGAAATGCACAAGGGACAGTAAGACACCTGGGGCTAGCAACCATGGGAGGCCCTTTACACTCACAGCCCTGAATAGGCAAGAGCAGGGATTGGTTACTGGAACCTGGCCAGAACTGTAGCTCCATCCAACAGGAGCTGTGGCTTTTGATAGAGAAACGCAATCACCGGAAACCCATTAGTCTGGCAGGGAAGGAGCTAGAAGAATAAATACCCCAACCTCTCTCTTCTATTGCCCCCAAATCACCTCTCAGTGCCTCTAATTGGCCAAACCCAACCAAAACCCAGAGGACAAGGGAATTTGCTCCCTTCAGGTCAGTCTCCCTGGTCACAGAGCCAGGTGAGGAAAGGTGGAGAATAGACTCAGAGGGACAAATGAAAATTGTCCAGTGCAGTGACAGAGGTGTCAAGATAATCCAGAATCCAGCACTGTTGAGAACACTCTCACTTCCTTGTGGGCAAGCTTTGCCACTGCCTGGGGGTTGCCATGGGATCTGTCGCCCTTGTTTTCACAAGTCGCCACAGAATACATAGCGCTGAATGAGGACACCTGGGTAAGTCCCTGTTCCTTGCAATCAAAAGAGCCTAAAGACATACAAATGTTAAGTCATTTCCCCCATAGTGGAAGTGACAGAGCTTGGAACCAAAGCCACAGCCATCTGGGTCTAGAACCATGCTCTTTCCACTCTACCACCCTAGCTGTACAAATGTGATATAGGTCCCATGATAAAGTGTAGAAGCCCTGAATATCAAGTTATTTTGTGGGAAGCCATTGGAACAGTTTTAGAATGCGGTGGTTAAATGTGCAAAATGATGTCTTGGGAAGATTACCACTCATGGAATATAGATCAATTGCATCAGGGAGATGTTTAACTTTGTAGTAATGGTAAGGTTCTGCTCGAGGATCTGAACCAGAAGGGTGGTGGTATATACATAAAGGGTGAAAGAATTGCTCACTTGCTATGTCCTAGGCACTGCTCCAGGGGCTAAAGATGTAGCGGGGAATCCAACAGACTCCTGCCCTCCTGGAGCTTCTGCTCGTTGAAGCCGTGAGAGTAGATGAGCTCTCCAAGGGCAGAGTGAAAAGTGAGCCTTAGGTATGCCTGCGAGGAAAAGGGTGAAACAAAGACAAGAAAAAGAGCCAGTGGGGCAGCAAGCAGAGGGACAGGAGGGGCAACTGGTTTGGTAGCATGGCAGGCAAACCAAGAGAAAGAAGGGGGTCCACAGGGCTGACCACGGCTGCTCATTGCCGAGGACAAGACCAAGAAGAGGCCACTGACATTGACAAATGGGGGATCATTTGGAAGCTGGGTCAGAGCAAGTCAATGGGGTGGGTGGAAGCTAGATTGTGGGAGGTCATGGAGGCACCATAATTGTTGGGACTTATAACAGAAGTGCTGTGTAGGGAGGAGAGTTGGATGTCTTCATCGCAGTGGTAAGTTGATGTGGGTATCATTCTCTAAGGATCTGGTCCTCAGATCCATAATTCTGAAATCCTAAGTGCATAAGAATTGAGGTGGTTCTGGGGCTTAACTCATACCAATCAAACTTATAAAAACTGATTTATAACCCCACATTCCAGGTTGGTCATTTTCAACGAGTGAGATTCTTTTCCAGTGTTGGGAATGTTTGTGTCCCTTATCAAGGGCACCCCCATCCCAGCATTAAGCTACTTGGAGAGCTGAACTATTAATCAGAGGCTGTTAGATGGTATAAATGAGAACAAAAGGAAATAGGTCATCCAGAGGTGTATGTCATCCAAGCGATGGTGGAAGACTCCTCTGGTGAGCTCTCTGCCTATTCCTGACAGGCTCTATGATTTACCTATTCATTTTGGGTACAGTCTGTCTACCACAGTAGAATAAAAGCTCCACGCAGGCAGGGATTTTTGTCGATTTTGCTCACTATGTATCCCCAGTACCTAGAACAGGGACTGACAATAAATGTTTGTTGAATGAATGAACGAACAAGCAGATCATTCCTGGCTCTCGAGGGTATATCTCTCCAGCAGCCCCAAACACCTTGTCAGCCTGTGAGTGTCTTTTGTCCCCGGGTCTTGCTGGACAAACACCCACACCCCACAATCCCTTTCCAACCAGCTGTGAGCCACCCACAGCCTCAGCCTCATGCCCAGGTGCCGTGTGGAAGGCGGGGCGGGGAGTAGAAGGAAGGCTCAAGCTTCCCCTTCACTCAGAACATTCTTTGCCTTCCTGAGGTTACACACAGGGTGCTGTTAAGTGGTTTAGATTGTTCAAGCACTTATTTCAGGTAAGCTCTCTGGTAGCACCCAGAGGCTCACCATCACTTCAGAAACATCCCTCTTGTGACTGGTATGGGATTGTTTTCTCAAACATGAGCATCCGTGGAGAGTTAGAGGCAGTAAGAAAGAAGTGGGTAGGGAAGAAAACATGGGAGGATCAAGGTCTCAGGAAAATGCACGGGACTCTGTGTTGTGGCCCGGAGCCCTTGGATGCAGAAAGAGAACCCTGGGTGCTTTGCGTCCGTGTCTGAGAAAATGACCCCTCAGAGAGAGTGAAAAGTGCTGAGGATTAATGTTCCGTGAATCCAGGCTGGCACTTCGCCTGAATCAGGCGGATCCATGAGTGCTGGGCCCGTGGGCCAAAATCTCACATTCTTCACACCAGCAGGACAGTCTTTATTATTCTACTCCAAGATTTTACATTTAGTCTGCATTATTGTCCATGAACTGTGGTTACATACTGTGTATTTATTGAATTAAAAGCCCCAGGATCTACCGTACATGCTAACTTGGCTTTAAGTTTCAGGAGGAGCAAAGAGAAATGCAGTCTTTGAGGGAACGCCAAGTTCTCTGATGCTCATGGGTGGATAACTGTTGTCCCAAGTGTATGTGCTAATATCCAGCTGTATTTCAGCGAAATGCTTCTCCTTACTTCCACTGGACTTTAAATTAGCAAACAAAGTTTAAATTAGCAATGTCAGAATATGCATTATGCCACATCAAAGCATTTATCACAAGCAGCCCTGAATACTAAATCAATATGAATTAAAATAAAGATGGAGAGAGTAAGGGATTAAGTTACTTGTTCTTTCCATGTTCATTAAAGGCAACACATGAAGCAGAACTAAGTCCTGGTTTTTGATTACTTCTCCCAGGTTGAAAGAAAAAACAATTGGCGTAAAAAGGAGGCTTTAACATGGCATAAACAGTTAACTTCGGCACTGCTTGGTCCCCAGGCATTTCTGATGGAAGAGAGGATGGAGTATTTTCCTTAAAGTTCCAGTGCCCTTGGCAGCTCCATTAGTTCCTAGTCATCTCCTGCGGGCGGTGTGTGAGGGAATATAAATTTACACTTGATGTAGCCGAAGGCCCAGTTCCTTTGAGGGTCTGGGGCACTAGGTGGATATGGTTAGTTTTCTGCTGGAAAAGGGTTGCTTTCAAGTCCTCTCATGGAAATTTCCATGAAGAAACTGTAGCCCAAATAATTCGACTCCTCTGAGGGATTACAGCTGTAAAGCACCCGAATTCTGCTCTTTTCCATTGTGTCACCACTTAGAAACAGGCACCCAGGATTCCTGACATCTGGCAAATTCAACAACCCTGACTTAACAGAAACTGAGTATTTATTATGAGGAAGGCATGATGTGAGTGGCTCTCTTGCTTTTAGCATCCAACCTTTATGAGTGGGGGTAGGGTTGGCAGGGAGAGACACGGGGTATGGCACTGGAATCCATATAGGGCAGTATAGGTGGCGGTGGGAGTAGATAGACTGACAGAGGGACAGAGGCAGAACGCCTGGCCACTGCAGTCTCCAGATCCTGTGGAGTGTTTGCAGCCGAGGGCCAAGGAGCAGTGAGACGTCCCAGGAACAGGAATTCTGGAGCAACATGCATCCCAGGCCATAGGTAGTTGGAAAACCCTCACAGGGGTTATTACTTCTTTTTCTTGTGTGGTCAAGCCCTAACCACATGAGGTCAGGTTCCCAGGTAGGACGACTGGCATGAACAAGGTATACCTGTTCGCTGACGTGGCCCCTGTCCCCAGGGCAGAGAAATCAGGAGCAGGGCAAAACCTTGTTAACCCTTTGTGACCAGAGAGAGCAAAAGTAGTGCCAAGGTGCCACTTCTCCTCCGATTCCTCCACTTGACCTTAACCTCCCCACTTTGGCAGAGCTCTGGGTGAAATGCATAGTTACATTTCTTTCCCATGGATGTACTTCCTATAACCATTTATAATTCACTCCCAATCAAGTCAAGAGGCAAATGTTTATATAACATGTAATTTTATATGGAGATGTTCTCAGGGGTGATCCAGACTTGATCAAGTTTCCCAGTCAAAGGTCTGACTCATTGTTATACGCAATCATCTGTTTTATTTCAAAACATGTCTACACTGCATTGAGCACCAACACAGATGTGACCAAGAAACCCACAGTCCTGTCCCAGCAGGTGATGGGTCCAGTGTATGACTTGGGGTTGACTATTATTTTTCACAGTGAGAGAAAAAAAGAGAAGGTAGGAAAGATGAAACGAACATTATTCCCAACTCCTGTTCAGGAATCTGACAGATGATACAGAGGATATTTAAGAGATTTGTAAAGTTTTTCCAAAGACCCTTCTCCCCATCAGTTGATGTTCAAATATGGAACCTGGGCTGGTGAAGCAGCTGGACTTGAGTGACACTAGAGTATACTGTTTAAAATTACATCCACACATTACTGCAAAAGATAGAGGAACAGGCCATGCCAAAGTAGACTGATAGTTTACTTTTTCCTGTTTTATGAACCCGTACAAGATTAGAGGCTATCAGAACTGTACAACCACAACTGTGATATAGCATCTGCTCGGTACAAAAATTTTTTGTGTAGGAGAAAGAATTCAGTTGACCTACGGGGAGAAGTGTCCTGAGTTGGATGGTGCCAATACAGAACTGTCAATTGTGGCCCCACAGAAATATGTGGGATCTCATAAAGACCAGAAATATCTTTCATTTTAAAATAAAGTCTCTAAATCCAGCTGCTTTTTAAAAACCAGTATTCCCATATCTTTCTTCCGAGGCAGAAAGTAAATGTTAGGAAACTGGCAGGTTCTCTTTCTCAGAGGCACACACAGGGTTTGGGGGTCACTGTGGTTCTCGGTTCCTGGAACACTTGAGCCTCTGGCACCATTGGGCCTTCAGCAGCCTCCTCGGCATCCAGGGCTGAGGTCCTCATATTCCAGAGCAAAGCAGCCAATCTGGAGGACTTGAGTCAGGGGGAAGAGAGAAGGTCACCCCTTTAGCTCTGGATCCCCATCATCTGAGGGAAGTGGAAGGGGGCAGGTAGAAGCAAACCTTTGTTTCATAAAGTCGTCACTGGAGCAGGCAGCCGAGCACACCGAGGCCCTGTCGGTGCCCTTGTTGTGAGACACAAAATGCCTTCCCCAAAGTACAGATTTCTGTTGATGATCTAAAATAGATACCTTTGAAATGATTTACCCAGACCAGTGAAAGGCAGTTGCTCATTACATATTATGTAAGTTTAGATTTTCTACTTGATTATTCACACCAAATCAGGCTTTAAAAACAGACCCAATTAGACTGGAATGCATACATTTCAACAGATCAGAAACTGCAAAATGCTTATGCCACTTACTGCCATAGCTTTACACCCAAGGACGCCATTGGTATAAATATTTCCAAATTCCTTTGCATTTTAACAACAACAGAGAACAATCAGAACAAAGACATGATTTCAGTTTCTAACATCGATTGGATTATATTGTCTACCTTAGTTACACATCAGATGACATAGTTTTGCTCCGTTTTCTATGCATTTTGTCTTTTAAATCATCTTATACAAAATTTATATTAGAACAATTTTTTTTTCAAAAGACAAACGCTTAGAGAAGCAAGTCTTATGAATACTCTTTCCTTCCATTACTTTTGGCAAGTGGCGGAATCACCGTGGATTTTTGAGTGCAGTGGTGAAGCATTTCCACAGGTCATCTTCTCCACACGCTCAGGGATGGGGGGGGGAAGTCGGAAACTCTCTTTTTTAAAACATATTGGCAGGAGGGCACAATTCTTCAGCTCTTTAGGGCCTGTGAAAACAAAGAGAAAGGTGACGGTCACTTCTTTTACTGGCACCGTGACCAGTAATCCCGTAAGTCATTGTTCCTATTGTTCTTTGTCTACGTCTTCCAGTTCTGGATTATGGGGCTCTTCTCTCCCCGCTCAGCCCTCCTCCAGGCCTGGTCCTCACACCCAGGGTCAGATTCCCAGGCATTTCCAGACACATAAATCTGCAACTGTATTGCTAACTGTGTCCCTCGACCCCCCAGTTGTATAGCATTTATCCTTCCCCACCCAATCATATATTATCCCCCCAACAGATGGGTTTTCATTCAAGTTCACTTAGTTGGAAAATTAAGACAAGAGGTCAAATTTGGTGAGATCTCAATGGAAGTCAACTAAAGAGCCATCTCTGGCACTTTCTTGGAAATTTGTAAGGCCCCAAGTAGACACCTGTTCTTCTGGGGAAGCTTCAGGTGTAGTGCTTACGGAGGTTGGTGGCCTTTATTTGGAGGTTTCTATTAGTTCAAAGGTTGGAAATGGCTGCCCTCATTTACCTATCACACGGGCCTAAGATATTTACTTACGAGTACCTTCCTGACATTTTTCGAACAAACACAGTGATGATTCCACCAATGAATCCAATGGCTAGTAAGACCCCAACTATGATTCCAACCAGGGTCACTGTTGACAAGCCACCTGATTGAGAAGAAAAAAAAAGCATAAGCCCCAGATAAACAAATACACCAGCAATAAACAATGCCACTGGCCCACTGTAGATAACAAATGATGTTCTATGTTGTTTCTCCTGTATTCAGTGGGAGTTGACTTAGGAAGGGAGAAATGTTGGGTTATTCTAATCTCATATTATGAATGGAAAGTTTTCTGGGTCTCAAGATCTATCAAGCATACCACTCCTACTAGGTGGTTTCACTGTTAATTACTGGGTAGCGTTTGTGTACACACAGCTACTAAATTAGCCCCTATTTTCATTCTTAGGAATGATAAATTGTGATATGACACCATTTTCCATAGCTGTCATTAAGTGAATAGACTCATTTGCATTTTGCTTATTTTCAAATACAGGCTTTTCTCTCTTAAAAGAGGTTTGAAACCTGTTCTCAGAAGGTTTGTATTCTGCTCCCATTGACTACAATCCAGGAAAGCGTGTAATTCATCACAAAGATTAAGTTCAAAGAAACCTTTTTTAAAACATGAGAATATTTTGGTACCAAAATCTAACCCACCTTTCTCAACTGTTGTTGGGTTTTCTCCATCTGTTTTCCCTAAAAAGAGAGAGATGTAATGATATAGAATTATTAGGATTTAGTAACTATAATTTAACAATTGGCAGAAGATGAATTTACCCTAAATGGAAGGTAGCAAAACACAAGCAAAGAGGATAATTTCTTAAGTAAATTGGATCAGGGGATTTTTAAGCAAGCTCTGACATGATCTTGTTTCAAAACTATTATTATTGAATTTATGAATGCTTCTTCACACCTATGGGTCTGTAGTTCTTTTGTGAATGTTACTTTTTTTCTCACCCACTGTAGAGAGCAGTGTCAAGGAAACGGACCCATAGAGATCTTAAATAAATAGTCAAAGATTTCAGAGGTTAGGGTAACAAAAGAATCCAAGCCCCTTGATTCTTGGTCCAATGTCAAGATCATGGAAAACTCACCCATTATGATGAGGTCTATTTTGAAGAAACGTCATTCTGAGAGCAAAATGTTTTGGAAGTTGTGGTCAAGACTGTGATTTGCCTCGTGATATCAATTTCCTAGCAAAATCCAGATCTTACAGGGCACATGATTTTAATGAGAATATATCCTTTGTATTTATGGCACTATTATTGTAGCATTTCTATCTGCAGCTAAACTTAATCCAATAGTTACAATGTGAATATTCTCATTTACCAAGCATGTGAAGTTGTTTAATTATGAATACCTTCCTGTAAGTAATAAAACTGTGAGTTTCTTTCAGGTAATTTTACACAATTTATTTTAAAAAATAAAGGCCTTTTGTTTTGTTTCTCCCATCAACTTCTTTGTATACTGAGTCCTTCACTTCTCTGGGTGGTAGGTGTTTATGAAGAAGTCAAGAGGCCTCGATATAATGAGACAATGGAGAGAAGTGATGCAATCAGGCCCTTCCCTAGAAACTTAGTTCACAATTTGCAAAATACCAGATACCCAATAGCTTTCCTAATCAAAGGTGACACCAGCCAACCATCAGCTATAAGATGCCCTCTTTTTCTAACGGTTGAGTTGGAAAGAAGTCATCCACTCTGTACCAAATCCATCTTCAAAAAAAAGACATCTCTTCAAGATGGCCCCAGGGTATGGGTCCTTGAACCCAGCTCTCCCTGCATGAGCGGAACTCACAGCTCTACAGCATTTACGTGGAGCTCAAGCTGATCGCGCCAACCCAGTTGGGAGACTGGGAGATTGTTGGTTTTGAAGCCTGCCCAGGACAAAGGTGTCATCAAATCAACTCCCTAAATGTTATACCTGGCTGCCAACTACCAGTAGAGACAGGTCATGTCTTTTGAACATGGTAGCCGCATACTGGGCTCACAACATAACATTATCACCATCAATGACGTCATTTGTCACAAAATACATCACCGAAAATGAAGTTTGTGGAAGATTCATTACCAAATTAGAGTTTACTAGTCTTGTACCCGCTAGCTCCCTCCCAGTTATACCGACTGTGATCATGCAAGTGTGTCATACATATGGACATCATCAAACTGGGGCGTTTCTTGGGAAAGACATCTGCTGCCCTAATGAAATTACCTCTTAAAAAACCAATTGTTGGGCTTCCCTGGTGGCGCAGTGGTTGAGAGTCTGCCTGCCAATGCAGGGGACACGGGTTCGAGACCTGGTCTGGGAAGATCCCACGTGCCGCAGAGCAACTAGGCCCGTGCGCCACAACTGCTGAGCCTGCGCGTCTGGAGCCTGTGCTCCGCAACAAGAGAGGCCGCGATAGTGAGAGGCCCGTGCACCGCGATGAAGAGTGGCCCCTGCTCGCCGCAACTAGAGAAAGCCCTCGCACAGAAACGAAGACCCAACACAGCCATAAATAAATAAATAAATAAAATTTAAAATAATAATAATAATAATAATTTTTTTAAAAAAGAATGCAAAATCTAAAAAAAAAAAAAAAACACCAATTGTTTATAATTACATTTTAACTCACATGTGAAAATTTCTTGGAACACTGATGCATGAAGTGGGAATGCGCCATAATCACAGTTTTTGTGAAAGGGTGGGGTAGGGGACAGGATAAGAGAGTAACCATGAGTATTTTCCAGTTAATTGAGAATTTTTATTTTTAAGGAATAGGAGAAATATCCTGGTATGCTATAAAAACTAGTCAACTTGTAATGCTCCATTTTCTGCCGCTAATTAGCTGTGAACTCTTGTTACAAATGATCAATGCTTCTCCAAAATTTTGAAATGCTTTCCAATGACCAATTATCAATATATTGACGATTCTTTCCTTGCTTAGCCCTATTTGGTTCTCTCTGGTGTTTAATGTTAACCATTTCTTTAGCATCTTGGAGTAACCATAGGCTTTATTTTCAAAGCATGTTATAAAACTTTTGTTATCTTTGTGGTAAAATACACAACATAAACTTTACTATCTTCACCCTTTTTAAGTGTACTGTTTGATGGTATTAAGTACATTCACACTGTTGTGCAAACATCACCACCAGCCATCTCCAGAACTCCTTTTCATCTTGCAAAACTGACACTGTACCGATTCCCCACTCCCTCCTTCCCCCAGCCCTGGCAACAACCATTCTACTTTCTGTCTCTATGATTTTGACTACTCTATGTATCTCATCTAAGTGGAATCACTTAGTGACTTGGTGACTGGCTTATTCCATTTAGCCCTCAAGGTTCATCCATGTTGTAGCACATGTGAGAATTTTCTTCCTTTTAAAGGCTGCATAATACTCCATTGTATGTATATGACACATTTTGTTTATCCAATCATCTGTCCGTGGATAATGGGGTTGCTTCCATGTTTTAGCTACTGTGTCTACTGCTGCTATGAACATGGGTGTACAAATATAACACATTTAAAAAATCTTCAGAAGTGCTACAGAGTTTTTAAAACCAGATTGGCGGTTGGGTCTGGAAATGCATATTAAACAGTAAGGGATAACTTTCTAAGTGTTCAGCTGTGCAACTGGTTTCAGGAACCACAGCTTTAGGGAAGGTCCTTATGTTTGCTTTCATTTAAAGATGAAAACACCTAACTATATAAAATGATTATAGAAAATTGCTTGAGTTAGCAAGCACTCATTGCAGTTATTAGAGGATTAGTTCCTTTTCTCTTCCACCCCTATCTACTACAAAATAAGGTATATTTTAAAAATATCCCAAACAACTGAATTTCTCTTAAGAAAGTTCTGGAAATAGGAGGCTCTTTCCCTTGCTAAGTTGTAATGGCAATGATCTTTCCTCATGCTCATTAGTGATGGTCTAAACCTCATAATAATGACAAAGACTCAAAGTTGTCCCAAAGAGTTTCACCTCAAGGGGTCCCATTCACTTTGCTGCAGGTACCAACTGTGAATCACAAGCACAACCCCAAATCCTGGTAAGACTGGTTTAGAGTAGATTCTTGCTTCATGTGTACAGACATGAACTCAGTGTAAGATGATAAATGTTAGCATAGAATCTACTAAGATTTACATAGGTTGCCTAAGTTTTACGCTTTTGGGTGTCAACACAAAGTTCTTAGTGTGGCATTATATCAGGTTAGGGTCAGCAATATGACACCAGTAGCTACCTAACTTGCCCCTGTGGAGGCATTATCACTAGTTGTCATTTAAGGTTAGAAAGCTGCCTTCAGCAACCCAATAAATACAAATTCTGATCCTACCACAGAAAGCTTGGTTCAAAATTTGTGCTTGCATTCCAATATGTGCCCTATTGATTATTATATTTGTTCGTGGATTTTTTGGAATACACTGATTATGCAAAAGAAGATCAACCCCTACCGGGGTGTCTGGTTTTCTTACCCGGGGACCGACTAGTTGCCACATTCGGGGCTGTGGTGCTCTGGCTTTGTCCTTGGGAGTGGGTTGTGCTTTCCGCAGTTGGCAGGTCCTCTTTGTGACCGTCTGTTATACTCTTTGTTCTTGTCGGCATCTATTAGAGATGTAAATGAGGCAAAACAGAAATAAAACCTAATGCTTTATACTCTGCCTTATAACAGAAATGGATTTAAGGTGGCATAAATGTATAATCTATATGATGACCTAAATTTAAAGTGGAAACAAGAAAACAAACATAAAGAAACAACAAGAATGGGGATAGGAATAAAATCCTGAAATAAATACCAAATGTTTAGCATGCTGACTTCCTAAGGTCTAAACTCCTCAGAAAATACTGGGGCACGAGGCATTAATTCTTTCTCTTCCTTGAACTTGAATGGCACTTTTCCCCTGTAACATTTATTTGGCACATACTACGTTGTATTATTTTTAATGCCCTTCCTCCCCCAATCAGAGTGATAGTTAGCCTTTACTATTTGCCAGCCCCTCTAAATACCTTCTCATTTACACCACAAAAACCCCTAAGTAAATTCTATTATTAGCCCTATAGTATGAATAAGGCTTAGAGAGATCAGATAATATGCCCAAGCTCACAGAGCCAACAAGCAACAGAACAAGACTTGGAAATGGTTCTGTTGACTCCAAAGTTCATGCCAATGTAGCATTCAACAAATATGCTAGTGAGCACAGGCAACAAAAACAAACATAGATCAATGGGACTACATCAAACTTAAAAATTTTGTGCATCAAAGGACACAATCAACAGAGTGAAAAGGCAGTCTATGGAATGGGAGAAAATATTTGCAAATCAGATACTTTAATATCTGATTAAAGTATATAGAACTCCTACAACTCAATAACAAAAAAATCAAATAACTTGATTTAAAAAATGGGCAAAAGGACTTGACTTCCAGTCTTTTTTTTTTGGCTGTGCCGCACGGCATGCAGGATCTAAGTTCCCTGACCAGGGATCGAACCCATGCCCCCTGCAGTGGAAACACAGAGTCCTAACCACTGGACGACCAGGGAGTTCCCTGGGCAAAAGGACTTGAGTAGACAAATCTCCAAATATGATATGCAATGGCCAAAAAACATACAAAAGATGCTTAATATCACTAATCATCAGAGAAAAGCAAATCAAAACCACAATGAGATTATTGCCTCACACCTGTTAGGATGGCTACTATCAAAAGAACAGAAAATAACATGTTGGCAAGGATGTGGAGAAACTGGAACCATTGTGCACTGTTGGTAGAATGGTTGCAATCACTACGGAAAATAGAATGGAGGTCCTTAGAAAAATTAAAAATAGAGCTACCATATGATCCAGCAACCCCACTTCTGGGTGTACACCCAAAAGAATTAAAAGCAGGGTCTGGAAGAGATATTTGCACAACCATGTTCATAGCAGCACTATTCACAATAGCCAAGAGTTAGAAGCAATCCAAACGGATGAAGAAAATGTGGTACATACAATGGAATATTATTCAACCTCAAAAGGAAAAAAATTCTTACACATGCTACAATATGGATGAACACTGGGGACATTATGTTCAAGCATACTGAAATAAGCCAGTCACAAAATATCCTTGCATGTGATCACATACATATAATAAGTAACCTTGCATGTGATCACATACATATAATAAATATCCTGGCATGTGATCACATACATATAATAAGTAACCTTGCATGTGATCAAATACATATAATAAATATCCTTGCATGTGATCACATACATATAATAAATATCCTTGCATGTGATCACATACATATAATAAATATCCCTGCATGTGATCACTCACCAGAGCTGTCAAGCCAGCAGACTGATGGGTCTCTCCACCGGCACCTGGGGTCACTGTGTAATCTTCCACACGCAGGGTCGCCTTGTCTTTTTCCACACCTGTAGTCATGGCATCTTCTGGCCGGACTGTGCTGGCTGAAAAGGAAAGACTGAGTCAGACCTTAACGTGGAAATCATGTGGGCAGACCTAACTGGCCAGCTTCAGTCAGGTTATTTTCTTTTCATTTCTTTTGGGTATTTTTTTCTTTTTAGGATGGTTGTCATTCTGGCTTAACACAAACCATTCTACATACATACAACTGCCTGGTTATCTCCATTGTAAAAGAAAGGAAGATGGGAATATAAAAAGGTGAAGCAGGCAGCCCCTCCCTGGTATCCCACTGAGGTATGCTGGATGCGGGGTGTACACTTTGCCTTTTCAATAATGAACCTGATTCTTCCTGGTGCCATTTCATACAATGAATTAATGCATTCGGGTCAACTGAATATCATTTAGACCTAGAAGAATAACCTGGAAAGATTTCTAAAAATGCTAATTAGCAGGCTCTCTCCCAAACCTACTGAATCAGAATGTCCAAAAGCAGGGCCTCCTTCTTTTTAAAATCAATCTCACTCTCCATTTAATTTTGAGACTGTTGTCTGCTTGAATGATTAGAATCTCTGGCTCTGACCACAGACCTCATAGACGACACACAGTTCAACCTCTTCTTTTACGGTTGGGGTTATCGCCTACAGGGGAGATCAGTAATATACTTAAGGATGCCGAGATAACCAATAGAACTTTTAGTGCGCCCAGAGCTATACTAAAGAGAGACCTCACAGCCCCTGGCACTGGCTTTTCTGCATTACCACTGGATGAATGACCCCGTGTGCCAACGAGAAAGGTTTCCAGAGGAGGAGGGGATGGGTGGGGTGGGATTGCAGGTTGAATTCCAGGACTCGGGAGAGAACTAGAAGTGGCCTCTTCTTCACCCTCTACCTCAATGATCGGAGCTAATCCTGACCGAGTAGGAGCACCATCTCAACTCATCAAATAACCCTCTTCACAAGTTAAAACAAATCTGACTCATTGGTCATGGGTTCCCTCTCCAGACTCAGAGTGGCTCTGGAAGAAATTCCATGACTAAATGCAGTTGCAAAATAAGTGAGCACACACAGCCCAGGAGCAAGAGCGAGGGGGTGCTTGGAGACTTATGTGCTTAACTGAAGGGCAGATGTTCATATCTAGACAGTGCCTAAGTGAGTGATCTGGCCCTTGCCTTAAGATTCCTTATTTTTCCCATATTTAGATAGCTCAGCCAAAGTCACAGCTAATAAGTATTTGATCACAGCTTTTTTGCTGATGCATAGAGGAAGGAAACCTCTAGAGTAAGTTCTCTTGTTCCATAAGCCTTCTTTTTGCACTGAGGGTCCTAATCCAGTGCTGCCAATCGACGTTCTGGATGAGCCTCCCAAGCATATGCATTTACTTTTCATCTGGGGTGGGGGGAAAGGCTTTCACTAGTTAGCAATAACTGAATACCTCAGTGCCTGCAAATGGATTGCCTCCCTTTTTGGCTGGTTGCTGGGGTGGGGGTGGGGGTAGGGGTAGTGAGCGGCTCCTGCTAAGGATTTATGACCATAATCTCAGCAAATGTTGAATGTATTTTTTTTTTTTTGGCTGCATTGGGTCTTCTTTGCTGCGCTCGGGCTTTCTCTAGTTGTGGGGGGTGGTGGCTTCTCTTGTGGAGCATGAGCTCTAGGTGCGCGGGCTTCAGTAGTTGTGGCACACGGGCTCAGTAGTTGTGGCACGCGGGCTTCAGTAGTTGTGGCTCGCAGGCTCAATAGTTGTGGCGCACGGGCTTAGTTGCTCCGCGGCATGTGGGATCTTCCCGGACCAGGGCTCGAACCCGTGTCCCCTGCATTGGCAGGAGGATTCTTAACCACTGTGCCACCAGGGAAGTCCCAAATGTTGAATGTAGTTATCAAGCTCAAGGGGAAATATCCCTTTGCTAGGCAAGCAGTCTTTATTAGAAAACTAAGCATCCTATTTTCTTTTTTTCCATTCCTGGTTTGAACTCAGTTAACAGACCATCCATTTAAAAAATGTTTTCTGGAGTGTTCAGCAAAATCACTTACTATATGGCATCCACTAGCTTTAAAAAGCAAAATAAAACCACCCTTGCTTTAAACAAATTAAGTACTGAATGAAGTTAGTTTGAATTCTTTCATAGAATGTTCAGTTCATTGAAAGCGTAACTTGATAAAAATTCCTTCTTGTTCTTTTCTACTCTTGGCCCACAGACCCAAGGACTAAAATTGCTCTGAATAGACAAAGGACATTTTATGAATGACACTCATGATTAAGAGGCATTTCTTTTGTCTCACTGCCCTGGCGTTCTTTTTGCTCCATGGGAAAGTTGATCTTTAACAAGAGATGCTCAATTCTCCCTCTCATTATTTCGGCTGAAGGTTTTCCTGGGTGAAGGGTTCCTACGACCCCAGCTGCTGAGTTTCCAGCCAGCATTTGACATCCTCTTCTCTTGAATGGCGAAATTCAAATCATGTATTGATGCCTTCGCTCCCCAATCCTTTTTTTCTTCCTAAGACACGTGTGTGCACAGGCAACACGCACAACTGTTTATATAAGTTCAGCGATGAACCGACAATAACAGAGTCTGTTCTGGAGCGGTGTCCCCTTACGCTCACATGAACACCTTTTTCCTGCCACACCCAGCCTCCTCCAGCCTGCCGGTCAGAACCAATGGAAGTTTCCAAATATGGCTGTAACCCATCCATTTGCTTTGGAATTTGTGTGTATGTGTTATTTTTTAAAAAGGTACTACCTCTAAGAAGATGATGTGATAATTTGATTTGATCTTAAGGTTTCTAAGTTTGAGAACAAATGAGCACTGAAGAGATGCTTATTGGGATAAAAGTGTTAATTATGAATCATTTTTATCTTAGCATTAAAGTCTAATAGCTCCAAAGAAATTATTCTAGTTTCCATACATTTATGGGATGGCATTTCTTTTAAAATATTTTAGAATTTGGATGGACTACTAAATCACACTGTTACTGTGATTGTCTTGCAACAGTCCCAAATTCTTGATTAAAAGCCTTTGTGTAAGTGTTTTCAGTCTTGTGGTTTTATTTACGCTTCTCTGATTTGTGCTGGTGAGTTGTTCCATCTGTTTGCTGGCCGATGGGAGTGTCTTCTCTTGTGACCATTTTTCTCTTATGTTATTCACCTTTTTAAAATAATTTTTAAGTGCTCTCTATGCCTTAAGAATGTATTCTTTGGAATAGATGCTACAATCTTTTTTTTTAACTAATTGGCATGTCTCTTTTGTAAGTGGCAAGGTCCATCACTAGTCAAACTTATTAAGCTTGTTTTGTCCCTCTAATGTCATACTTACAAACCCTTCCTCAAGATTATGTAAATATTCATCTATATTTTCCTTAAGGTTCTTTCTATTTGTCTTGTGTTTATCTTAAAGCATGATGTAAAATGGGAATATAAATTTGATTTTCCCCCAAGGATTAAACTGTCATTTCAATAACTCCTCTTTTCCTCTCTGCTTCAAAACTAACTCTCATTGAGACAAATGGTTTCTTCCAAATACTGTGTCATGGTATTGGGAGAAACCTTTAGCACAAGGACCAGCCTAAATGACCTGGGCACTGCCGTCTGCCCCTGTGCCCCCTACATTCCACCGTCTGTCTGCAGACTCTTTCCAGAACTGATTCCTAAATCTGTGTTCCCCTCGCCATCATCTCCCTCTTCCTCTTCACATCAGCTGACCGCTGCTGAGCTAATTCTGTGCCAGGGATGTAGTTAGAATAAAACAGGGTGCAGAGAGCAAGCAAGGAGAGGGCGCCACACTCGAACAGAAGTGCACTGAGATCTTTCCAAGTCATAGGTTCTGCTGAGGGCAGGAGGAACAGCATTACAACAGCACCCTCTCTCCCATTTGTTCAGCAATGTAGGGTTTACATGACGTCTTCAGGCTGACTTTATATCACAAGGTGGGTTGCACTGGCATTTTTGTCCCCATTGATCAGATGAGGAAGGTGAGGTTGACAAAGGCCCTCCTTGACCAAACCTTAGTGAGGCTCCTCTGAGCCCTCTTCTCAATGAGGCCATGGCCTTAGGCTTCCGTGTCCATCATTGCAGAGTCCAGTTTCAGCAAGAACCCTGCTAAGTCAGGTTAGAGACAATCGCTCGACCCCTCGATACCTGATCAAGTTCCCCATCTCCCACCTTTGATGTCTAAGTCCCTGGACTGCCTTTAGCAAGAATCCTATAAGGCCAGTTTAGCAAGAATCCCCCCGAGGTCTCTTCTTCATAATTTTCCATCCACTGCCCCTCACTCTGCTCCTTGGCTACAAATCCCCAGCTGTCCTTATTGTATTTGAAGTTGAGCCCCATCTCTCTCCCCTATGGCAATAGTCTTGAATAAAGTTTTCCTACTGTTTGAACAAGTGCCAGAATAACTTTCTTTAACAAGGTCAGAAGTTAAACCATTTGCCAAGTTGGCCTGGCCAGTGAGTGGATGCAAAGCCAAGTGTTTTGCCTGCTCATTGGCTCCCAAGACCCTTTTGTGCCTCTATGACAGCTGTTGCCTGGCAAATGCCCACCCGCCCCGGGTTCTGACATCCTTCCTCTTCACCCCCATCCTCATCCTCCCTTAAATTATAATCCTGTAAAGAAGATGTGGCACATATATACAATGGAGTATTACTCAGCCATAAAAAGAAACAAAATTGAGCTATTTGTAGTGAGGTGGATGGACCTAGAGACTGTCATACAGAGTGAAGTAAGTCAGAAAGAGAAAAACAAATACCGTATGCTAACACATATATATGGAATCTAAAAAAAAAAAGTTCTGAAGAACCTAGGGGCAGGACAGGCGTAAAGATGCAGATGTAGAGAATGGACTTGAGGACGCAGGGAGGGGGGAGGGTAAGCTGGGACGAAGTGAGAGAGTGGCATGGACATATATACACTACCAAATGTAAAAGAAATAGCTAGTGGGAAGCAGCCGCATAGCACAGGGAGATCAATTCGGTGCTTTGTGACCACCTAGAGGGGTGGGATAGGGAGGGTGGGAGGGAGATGCAAGAAGGAGGAGATATGGGGATATATGTATATGTATAGCTGATTCACTTTGTTATAAAGCAGAAACTAACACACCACTGTAAAGCAATTATACTCCAATAAAGATGTTTAAAAAAAAAGATTAACATAAGATTACATTAACAATGAAAAATGTAAATTATGCACCCAAATAAATTGAATTACAGTATCCAATGTCTTCATAAAAAAAAAAATTATAATCCTGGTTGTCGCAAGCAGTTGCTTCCTTGGGCATCTCACCTCCTCTTATGAAATCCCATCTGTTAGAATCCCCCAGTCAAATTATTTAGTGACCACAACCTCTATTTCCTCAAATGAGTCCCCTTCTCGGACTAAGCATCCAGAAGTGGCAGGTTAGAAGTCAGGTGTGATCTGCCTTACAAAGGCTGTATTTCTCAGAGCAGAGGTTCTCTTGCTTCTACAAACAAAGGAGGCAGCAACGATGCAGACTGGAGCCTTCCGGAGGTTCACCTCTATCTCCTTGAATATTTACTGCACACCTACTATATGCTGGGCCCCATTCTGGGCACTGGAGACAGAGGCGTGAACCAGGTGAGGTCTCCACTCTCGTGGATTTGGGTACTGTTGTGGTGGAGTGCGGGTACTGACAACAAGCAGACAAACAGGGAGAATCTCAAGACAGTGTACCCCCTTCAGGTCCCTGCTCACAGGGCGCTTTCTCGGGAGGCCTTCCTGACCGCCCATGGAAATCAGTACCCCCCTCCCCACACACTAGTATTAGCAAATATTTGTATATTCACTGATCGACTGTCCCACTAGAACATAAGCTCAGTAAAGGCTGTTTCACCTCAATGTCCCCATTGCCTACGATACTGGCACAGGGAAGGCACTCAGTACACATTTGTTGAATGACTGAGTGATCTCCAGGTAGGTGAAGAGCTGGTCTAACTAACCCTGAAGCCCAGAATGAGCTTGGAGCACCACACACTCCAGAAACAGGGTGATCAGTGTGGCTGGATGGTAAGAAAAGGAGAGACCGGGGAGGTGTGGAGGGCCCGTCTGGTGGAACTCTGCAAGGAAGGCGTCTTGATTTCAACTGGAGTAGTAAGGAAGCCAGGAGATGCTCTGAGTGGGGGCAGGACATAACCCCAGTCCCAGGAACCACTCTTAGTGCCATGGAATAAGGTGTGGGTGTCGGGGATGGTGCCGGGGTCAGACGGAAGCTGAGAGATCACTTAGACTGTTGTTCAGGCAGAAGCGGGTGGTGTTTGCACCAGGACAGAGCAGTGGGAAGGGAAAGAACTGGACGGGTAATGGCTGGAAAGCATCTGAAGTCATTACCCCAACAATCAGAAATAAATATGAAACCTCAGCAGCGAGACTTCATTTTACCACCTGCTGCAGCTCTGTGGATAACAACATTTATTTTATTTTTTTAAAGTCTTTTATTGAATTTGTTATAATATTGCTTCTATTTTATGGGTTTTGGGGTTTGTTTTGGTTTTTTGGCCGTGAGGCATGCGGGATCTTTGCTCCCCGACCAGGGATCGAACCCTTACCCTCTGCATTAGAAGGCACAGTCCTAACCATTGGACCACCAGGGAAGTCCTGATAACAACATTTAGAGTATGAATCGGTGAACTGAGAAAAGTAGGATGTTCCCACATGATGCTGAGTCCTTTACTGGATTTCACCTTGTCTTATCAGGACAGCCACAGAAGTCTCCTACATAAGTTTAGGTAAAGAGCCTCTGCCCCATTGCCATCTCCACATGAGGAAGAAGTTCCCTGTGGTCCTATTTCTGCTGACCTGAAGCTTCAGAATCCAACAGCTGGAGATTAAAGTGGGAAAGTTGATTTTAAAAGAAGTCAAGCTGAGTTAGCCCCAGGGTTTCAAAGAAAACCGGTGGTGTTAGCCAATAGACTAAGGCATCTTTCATGTTGTCTGGATTTTCTAGCATCTTGAGCTGCTCCAGCATCTAAATGCACAAATGAAGACGGAAGTCATCCATCTTTGAAGATGGATGACTGCATGGCCTTGGAATGATTTTTGTGGCCATCGAGAAGTAGAATGCTCTTTTTCTTTTCTTGCAACATCCTAGGAAGTTCTGGATTTTCCCTGTAGGAGAAACTGTAAGATAACTGACAAACAAATAATCCCAATTAAATTTGGGAGAATGTAATGCTTTTAGAGGGAGGTCAAAACATCTATTTAGAAAACAAAACCAAAAATACCTGCTTCCGTTTCTTTGCCCAGACACTGGCTTTTATACATTATTTTTCTATCATGTCTCAAACTGTGCTCAGAAGCCCAAAAATAAACACACCCCAAACTGCAGAGGGGTGTCAACCTCCAACATTTTCCAACATTCTGCAGACCACCCACTGTGATCACCGAGATAGTCAGATCTTTGTACAGTCTTTCATCTCCATTCAAGACATCCCCAATTTAGCTGTTTGATGGCACTCCTTTCGTTAACACGATGAGGGTTTCTGCAGCCGGAAGAAAGGTGTACGGACTTTGCTTTTATTTACCACATCTTTTGAGGGACCCCTCTGGTCCCATAGGCTGGCCCACATCCTGACTTGTACAGAAGACTTTCTGTGGAATATTGAAAGCCATTTGCTGACCCAGACCCTCAACTCCTGGCAGACCCCGGGTTGTGGTCAGTACAATCACTGATGTGGCCTGTGGGCTTCCCACCTACCTCCACCCCTTCCAAGGATCCTGGTAAATTGCTTACTGGATCACAGTTTGGCCATGGAGAATCTAGGCAACTCCTAGAAGTCTGGCCACACCACTCAGTACCCCACAGCAACACACGTGCTCTTAATTTTCCTCCAGGCAAAACAGTACAGCCTCCAGCCCACAAAGCCCCATATTCCCCATGCCTGGCACCAGGGTTAAGTATTTAGCAGATGTTTGCTGAGTGACTGACTGAATGAGTACACTTACAGCCAAGTAGCAGATGTCTTTTGAGTTCCCCCTTACCTTGTATTATTCCCACCACGGTCCACCCTGCTTCACCCAAGAGTTGTTCAATGCCTTCCCCTGATGAAAGAGACAGCAGGGCTGAAAAGAGGACACTTCCCCTACGAGGATGAACTTGGCTGCTCTGCCGTTTGATTTTTAATGAGCAGCAGCCGGTCCACTCATTGCGTCCGGTCCTGTCAGCCCATGCAGGCTGAGGCTGAGACTGCCCGCTGTCAGCATCAGGGCTGCGTGCCTCTCCCATAAAACTCAAGAGAAACATGTCATGCCTGCAGAGATCAGACAAGTGTCACTAGTTCCTCTAGAGAAATCAGAAGAAATGCTACCCATTAAGATTTGGAGCAGTGAACATTCCCCTGGCTTCAGAGAAGGGGAGGTTATGCTCAATGCCCCAAGGGGCATTTTTCTTTGACTCCTCTGGGTCACCTCCCAAAGCTGAAGGCAGCGTTCTGAAAGTCTCTGCTGCTGAACATGGCAATAAAGAAAGGAGAGGGGCCAGTGATGGCTGGGGACTCCTGTTTCATTTCAGAAGCAAGGACTCACACCGCTCACTGGCAGGTGGAAGGTGCAGGACACGCAGTCCATAAGACAGGTCTCCCAACCGCATCCATTCTCTTCCCTTCGATGGGGGAAAAGGAATTGAGACCTAGTGTGTACCTTTCACGAATCTTCGCAATCAATCTCCGTGACCATCCACGAGGTAGGTATTTTAATAATGGCGACTATTTTATAGGAGAACGTGCGCAACGTTTGTGCCAAGCACTCTCTTTTGATCTTCACAAAAGCCTTGCAGACTAACATCATCCTCATTTTGTAAATGAGGATGGTGGAGCTGAGAGTAATCTACCCGTGTAGCCAGCAAGGGGTGATGCAGGGGTTACACATCAAAAGATGTGTCATCAACTACTGAGCCTGCGCGTCTGGAGCCTGTGCTCCGCGACAGGAGAGGCTGCGACAGTGAGAGGCCCGCGCACCGCGATGAAGAGTGGCCCCCGTTTGCCATGACTAGAGAAAGCCCTCGCACAGAAACGAAGACCCAACACAGCCATAAATAAAATAAATAAATAAAATTAAAAAAAAAAAAAAAACATCCTCTCCTTCTTCGTGCCTCCATGTGTACTGACATCTAAAAACAAAAAAACAAAAAAACAAAACAAAAAAAAAAGATGTGTCAGACTCCAAAGAAATCCCCCAGCTCTAACCACTCTGTTACACAGCCTTTATGTGTATTGGTTACTTTTCCACAGCTCCCACTCATTCTCCTCCCCCACTCAGCTCCATCACTGCCCACCCAAACCCTACCTACTCTTCATGGCCCAGGGAAAACACCTCTTTCTTCAGAGCCCACCCGCACCCTCCCGAGGTGCCAGGAGAAACTAATCTCCTCTACATTAGTGTAGGGCTTGATAACATCGCATTCACGACTTTCTCCCTACTAGCATTTATCAATTTATCAAACTTCTTGAGGGCAGCATTCCTTTCTGCTGTAAGTCTATGGCCCAGCCACTAGCATAGTCTCTGATAACTGAATGAACAAATGAATGAATAAATATTTACACTTTTCAGGACTCAGGAGAATGAATCAACTTACCCACTCACCCCAACCTCAAAGAGGCCTCAGGACCCTTCAAATACCAAAACTCGAGGCTGTTGGTTACAACCTCAACCAAGATTACTCAACCTGGGGAGAGGTTTCTCTCTTGACCAAGAGAGGAATGTTCTCAGTAAAAAGAGGAAATGAGTCCACAGTTTTGTAGACTGGAATCAACACCTCTGTAATAACTTCTCTGGAACCTGGCCGGGGCCTGCAGTCCTGCACAAAGAGGCCACCTCCTAGGGTGGACCGCTTAGTACTTGAATAACCAAACAACTAAAGCGGGCTTTAGAAGTGCTGGCCTGGAGCGCAGCATCTCAATGGGATGATGGGGTGTTTGGGAAACACTCACCATCTGCTCAGAAACTGAGCTTGTGATTCACGCAGGGCTGTCAGCTGAGCGGGCCCTGATTTTGCAACAGTGAAAAGAGAAGCCCCTTCGGCTCTGACCTCACCATCCACTCATGCACAGATATCCTGCACAGACAGCCCAGCTGTGAGCCCCTACAGGAATGCACAGTATGTAGCTGTGTTTCCACTATCTGCCCTTGGCCTTGAGCCTAAGTCTATTTCTTCTGAGCCTCCTTGCCATCTTTCTCCCTTGTTCCCAAGAATGGGGAATTCAGGCAGCAAACTTTGTGTCCGGGGCTTATTTCTGATGCCATTTTCGTTGAGATCTCCCTAGGTACCCATCAGATACATCAGATTGGATGTCTTACTAGTACCTCAAACTCACTGTGTCTATAAGACAATGCATAACCTCCTGTTCCTTCTCATCACCTTGGTTCCTAATCTCTCATCCCTCCAATCTGATTTCTATCACCTGCCTTCTTGCCATTCCTGCCAAATGGATTGGGCCACTGTGTTTCTTCCCTCTTCCTCCTGCCAAATGTTTACTACGTACCAACCATATGTTCTTTTAAGTGCTGAATAAGACGGGTCCTGCTCTCTTCTCTAAAGAGCAAGAGATGTACACAAATAATTAAAATACAGTGATAAGAACAGCCAAAGCGATCTTGAAAAAGAACAAAGAGAAGGACTCACACTTCCCAATTTCAGAACTTACTACAAAACTACAGTAATCAAGACCATGTGGTTCCAGCATAAGGATAGACGTATAGATCAATGGAATAGAACTGAGAGTCCAGAAATAAACCCACACTTTTATGGGCAATTGATTTTGACAAAGGTACCAAGATAATTCAGTGGAAAGAACTGTCAACAAAATGGTGCTGAGACCACTAGATATCTTCATGCAAAAGAATGGCGTTGGACCTCTATTTCACACCATGATTAATTCATAAAAAATTAATTTCAAATGACTCAAAGACCTCAGCATAAGAGTTACAACTATACAGCTGTTGGAAGAAAACATAAGAGTAAATCTTTGTGACCTTGGATTAGGCAATGGCTTCCTAGAAAAGACACCAACAGTACAGGCAACAAAAGAAAAAAATAGATAAATTAGACTTCATCAAAATTTAAAAAAATTTGTGCTTCAGTGGATGCTATCAAGAGATTGAAAAGCCAGCTCATAGAATGGGAGGAATATTTGCAATTCATATGTCTGATAAAGGTCTAGTATCCAGAATATACACAGAATTCAACAATAAAACATGACAACCCTATTTTAAAATGAGCAAAAGACACAAATAGATATTTCTCCAAAGAAGATATATAAATGGCCTTTAAGCACATGAAAAGAAGTGCGACGTCATTGGTCATTAGGGGAATGCAAATCAAAATTATAATGAGATACCACTCCATACCCACCAGGATGGCTACTATTTAAAAAAAAAAACACTCAGCCAAATGGAAAATAACAAGTGTTGGCAAGGATGTGGAGAAATTGGAACCTTTTTTGCATTGTTGGAAGAATGTAAAATGGTGCAGCTGCTTTGGAAAACAGTTTGGCAGTTCCTCAAAAAGTTAAACATAGAGTTACCATAAGACCTGGCAATTCTACTCCTAGGGACATACTTGAGAGAAAGGAAAGCATATGTCCACACAAAGACTTGTACATGAATGTTCATAGCAGCATTATTCATAATAGCCCCAAAATGGAAACAACCCAAATGTCCATCAATGGGTGAATGGCTAAACAAAATGCAGTATAGCCATATCATAGAATATTATTCTGCCATAAAAAGGAATAAAATTCGGACTCATGCTACAACATGGATGAACCTTGAAAACACCATGCTAAGTGAAAGCCAGACACAAAAGACCACATATTGTATGATGACATTTATATGAAATACCTAAAATAGGCAAACCCATAAAGACAGAAAGCAGATTAGTGGTTGCTAGGGGGTGAGGGAGGGGGAAATGGGAGCAACTGCTAATGGTGTGGGGCTTTGGAGGAGGCAGTGATGAAAACATTCTAATAGTGACAGTGGTGATGGTTGTACAACTCTCTGAATATACTAAAAACCACTGGATTGTTTCATTTAAAGGGGTAATTTTATGCCATGAGAATTACATATCAATAAAAAATTTTAAAGCAGTGATGAGTGGTGTAAGAGGTGAATAAGAAGAAATCAGAAAATGAGGAAAGAATAAGAAGAAATCTGGAGATACTGAGCTACAAGTCTTGCTGGCTCTTATTCCCCCAAATCTGATCTCATTCCCCCTTCTTCTGTAACCACACTTAGTCTCTTTATCTCCTGACTCTCCCCCTCCCCCAAGACTAGTCCCATAAACTAGATTCAATCCCATATGGTGTCCTTATCATTAAGTTTTCTTCTGGCAATCACTATTCATGGCCCAATCTGCTCCCATTTGCCTATTGCCTACAGAAAAAGGTCTACCTCCCACTCAACATGGACTCAGCCTTCTCCCTGATTTCCAGCCCTCCTCAACTTAACACCCATGACTCCAGCCAGCCTTCATGGCTTTTCCCAGCCCTGGGTGCCCACACCTCTTCCCACACAAACTCCAGGTTGTTCTAATTTCCACGCATTTTTTCAAGCAGTCTTTCTTGCCAGGATTGCCCTTCCCTGCCACCCTGCCCAACCAACCCCACCATTTTTCACAGCCAAGATCAAGTCCCATCTTCCCCACAAGGGTTTTTCCAGCTCCTGAAGCCCACAAGAATCTCATCTCCAAACCAGCAGCAGGAAATGGTGTGTGCCACGCAGGACATGACTTTTGTGCTGCCTTGTCTGGATACACCACACACACATCTGCCTTGCCTCTCTGTGTGAGCTGCAGCCCCACTGTATGATTCTGTTCTAACTCTTAAAGTTCTTAATAATATGTGCGCTCTATAAATGTTTAAGGGAACAGGGATCATGTCCTTCAGTTAGGTACCCCAACGTCAGTCTAGTTCTTCAATCTGAATTATGTATCCAACGAATAACAAGTGGAGTTACTGCTGTAAAAGTTACTTGAAATCAACCTGCTGACATCTCTGAGTGTCCTTGGCGGCCACAACCCTAAGCATAGCTGGCTGTTGTGCTGAATGTTTAGGGGTGTGGGCTCTGGGGTTGGGCTGCCTGGAGTCAAGTCTCACCATTGCTATTTTCTAGCTCTGTGTCTGTGTGTAAGTTACTGAAGCTCTCTGAGCCTCTTTACCCATCTATAAAATACAAACAGTTCCTACTTTGTCGGTCTGTTGTGTGGATTAAATGAAGTAGGGCTTGGAAGGTGCTTGACACTAAGCACTCGGTAACTGTTGGCTGTTATTATAGAGTTACTTCTATGAATACAACCCATCCAGAATCTAGTTCCTTTAGTTTTACAGATTCAGAAATTTAATCTTATTACAGGGTGATCTAGCTCAGATGAAACTGTTTCACCCTAGCCAAGCTCATAAGAGGCCAGGAAATCAAATAGCTTATTTAGAATGGGAAATAGTTTCCCAATGCTTTCTACCCATATTTGCTATTCAAGGCGTGCCCTTCTCAAGAGTGAAATACCTGAAATGCTGTCTGGAGCAGATAGAACAAAGTCTGGGGTGAAGCAGTTGGGTGGAATACATTTCCAGACTGTGAAAGAACAGGGATCCCTAATTCACAGGAACACCTTGACTGAGATCAGAAGCCACCAGATAAGACATCTTGCGTACTAGCCGTTAGCAAAGATAACGTTTGCCTCTCCTGACTCACAAAGAAGTTAGTAAGTAAATATTTGTTAAATAAAGGCATTCCTTGGGCAAGGCAGGTTTCACGTCATCTAGTCCTTATTCCTTTCCCCTCCCTGTCTAGATTCTAGGCAAATAGACTCCCTTCTCCTCTGGGCAGGATACCATTCACTGGATCACAGCTTTGCTTATATTAGCTGAGTTTTACTCACCCAGATGGAGACAGTGTGATGAATTACAGGAAATGCTTCGTTCTCATCAGTAACATGTTGACGCATCTTCTAGTGGCCCTTCCCTGCTTCCCACCTATGTTCCATATAACTGTCATTCCCCTGCCTGATACAAATGTAACAGTGACAATTCTTACCTCCCCCGCTCCGGGGGGAGGGACCTCAGTGACCTCTCTCTACTGCCTGGAGCCCTGGAAGCCCTGACCCTCTGGACAGAGGTCGAGAGCACACCTTCCTCCGGAAAGGTGATTATCCTACTGGTAGGTTTGTTGTTTTTTTGGTTTGTGGGTGTTTTTTTTCCCTGCATAAAATTTAGTGTTGCCCTGACAATTTCAGTTTGCAGCTCCTCAGGCAACTAGGTGAATGAGGTGGGCAGGTCTGCAAATTTCCCTCTGAACTTTAGCCCGATTCCCCTCAAAGAATTAAGCCCATCTCCTCTGAGCAATTCCCGGGGCAAAGACACTCGGCCTGATGAAATGGCGGGAGAGCCCGCCCATCCCTACCTGTTGAAGTTCAAGGGAATGCTTGCCGTGGACAAGCCACCATGAGCAGGCTGGTTGGTGGGTGCTGGGGTGAGACAGAGGGAAGGAAACAGCCACCTTATTTTCCTACCTTGGAGAAGGTTGGCAGAATCCTGGTTGTTCCCTAACCTGGCTCCATCTCAGAGGCCTCAGATAAAATGCTTGATCACTTTCCTTCCCCAAAAAGTTTTAAGACATCAGTAGGGAAAGATTCAGAACTCCAATCAAAAGGTGCTTTTATCTCCTGCCCACCCTACGGGAATCCTAAGACTTATCTCAGTAACCCACCCATTCCCCCCCCCCCCAATCATTTGATTCTCTTCCAACAAAACACTCTCACTGGATATTTCTTTGGAATAGCCAAGGAATGGCAGGTTCCTTGGAGAGCCTTACAGGATCTGATTTAGCTTCCTCAAGTGAGTTTCAAAAGGGTACTGCCAAGTACATGAGACTTTTCTCTCTCTACACCCTCCCCCGTAATATTTCCACAAGTGGTAACCTGGCATGCCTGCTCTTGGAAGCCAGAAATATGACAAATATTCAGATAAGCCAGTGGAATTTAAAGCACACTTCGTCGTTTTGCTGGTGAGGACTCCAGTGCGTGCTTTACGCGAGGTGTGCCTCCTCCAAAACTGCGTGGAGTTCAAATCCAGCACTTCAGGAGATGATGAATTACTATCTGGGGAATGAATTAATGAATCCTAGTTTAAGGTACTGTGACATCTTCATTCTTAAAGGAGTATTATGGTTAAGTATTCAATGTAAAGAACTTTTTATACCTTAAAAAAACTTTGTTTTCATGTTTAAGGAGTTTAAAGCAAGGTTAACCTTTAATTTCAAGTTCAATCTTCTTCTCCTCCTTTATTTTTTTCTTCAGTGTGTAATGTAGCAAAAAAAGCTTGAGGTTTGGAGTTAGGCCCATTTTTTGAATCCCGGTTCTGGCATATTCTGAAGATAATAATGGATAATTCAAGGCCTTGTGATGATTAAATGAGGGAACTGTGACATTCCTAGCACATGGTGGGGGATGGGAATGGGAGGGAGGTGGTGTCCTTCCTACTTGGCCACACCATCCACTGTCACTCCAAGGTTTGGGGTCTCTGTAATTCTCAGTATAGAGTTACTCACCGGCCACTCATTACGGAGGCCAGAGAATGAGAAGGGGCCGTGTACCTCTGCTCAGCCTGGGTTCCTCCCTATTTGCCATGTCCCAACTTAGCCTTCTTATGCTTGGATACTTTTTAAAAATGTGCTTTTCTATATTAAATGCTATCTTGGATCTCATACGCCAGTGTAATGGATAGCCTCCCTCACGAAGGCTCTAACAGACCTGAGATGCTTTAAGTGCAACAAAAACTCTTAGCAACTCGTGAAGATTTCCGAGCATCCGAAACTGGCAAGAGTTTTGGGGAAATCACAGGGAAATTTGTTCACCGCATGATTAATCCTGGGTGGACTGGTCCCGGAAAAGCACATGTGGGTTTTCAGCAAGCGGCAGCCTGCAGAATTTCACAAAATAAACAACCTCATGAAGAGGCCCGTGTACGTGTTTTGGATGAAAGTTCAGAGTGAGGGTAGGGCCTGACAAAGGAGGAAAATGCCAGATGTGTGGACAGCAGAGCTCCTTTGAATCCACTAACATCCCAAGAGACAACACATGGGACCAGATTATACAACTGAACCAGATTATAACACTAGATGAGGGAAGCCCAGTGGGGAGTAGACTTCCATGAGAAGGATAATAAAATTCATCACTGTAATTACCCCCAGCCCAGCTCCCCAACAAGAGCCCACAATGGCTCAGCTCAAAGAAGTTACTCATCCATATTCAAGTTGCCTCACTCATTATCCTCAGACAAAGCCTCCTCCTGGGCCTCAAATCCTCGCCAGCAGCCCAGCAACTCTGCATTGACACACAGCCCCCAGGGAGGGGGTCCGGGGGTGCTTCTATCTTTAGCAATCGAGTTGCTAGTACTAGGGGTGGCTGGTTTTTTTCAGACAAGGTTTACCACTTCTTTTTAGGAGAACCGTTGATATTCGGGACTGTCTTTAAGATAATTACGGCTAACCCTTCCCTGGGAGAAAACAGAGGATGCCGCCCAGCGGCCGTCTTTCCTGGGCAGAGCTGGGAAGCGGCTCAGTTTGCGGGCCTCCCACACCTTGCCCCGCTGAGCACAAAATGTTGTCATTTGCACACCGTCTTGCCAAAAAGGAAATGTAACTGAAACGCAGAGCCATGTATATCGCCCTGGAGAGAGAAGTTCCAAAGATAGGACTGCCACGAATAGCTCACGGCCCTGCAAAGAGAGCTGCTCAGTCTCCCCGAAGCAGACGGCCCGGCAGAGAGTAATAGACCCTATATCACTTCCCTAGGGCTGGGTATAATTGTCTTTGTGTGGAGTCCTCCCTCAAACCCCTCCCTTCAAGCAGGATTCTTCTGGCACCAGGCTTACCTCCATCCTCAATTTGGAAAATGAAAAAGAGTTTAATTTCCTCAACCTCCGACTCCAAAGATCACAAGTTAGCTTACAACGCCTTGGACCAATATTCAGTGAGCAACCACTGTGGTGCCAGATATTGTTTGGCCCTGGGGATCAAGGCGAAGACATAGCTGTGTCCATGGGAGCTTACATTCTACTGTGGAAACGGATTAAAAATAAAAACCCAAGAAAAATTAAACACTGACCAATGTGCACGGATGCCACAAACACAGCACACTGAGCCAGGAAGAGGCAAGATGAGAAGAAGATGTAGGAGAAAGAGGGAAAGGGGAGGAGACGATGCAGATAATGGGCAGGCAGAGCTCCCATCATCAGATCCAGTGGAGCGAAGGTCTAAGGAGTCACCAACACTCAGTCACTGGCGCTCCTGGCCAAATTCGACACATGGCCCCAAAGGAACTTAAACCTCAATGTTCACAATCGTCCTCCACTCCCTCACGCACTCAGGACCCTCCACTTCAGTCCTTTCCTCACACACTATCCTCTTCCAATGGGTCTCCACTGGTAGGGTCCTGAGTGTGTCCAACGTGCCCTCCTACAGGGTATAAGACCTGGCAGCCCCCCAGAGGGAGGCAGTCGCAGCACAGGGGAATTCCACCCCCGGCCCCTGTCCCTCCCGATTCCCTGGGCTCAGTTTCTTCTGAGGCCATGGGCGGTCCTCCAATACACAGCCCTGTAGGAAAGCCCAGCGCCGCCAGTGGAAGGCTCCTGGCGGCTACCCTTCCACTCTATCTCTCAGGAGCCATCAGGCGGTGGGCCGCCACCGAGGGAGACCCCTTCTGCTCCCCACCTGCTGCCTGTGGATTCGGGGTCTCCTCCTGGCACCCCGCTCAGCTCTTTCTCTGCGACCCGGCACCAGCAAAACCGCTGTCTCTCGTTCTCCCGGGTCCTCCGGACTCGTGCGCGCACATACACTGCCAGCTCGCCTCTGCTCTCCCGGGCAACCTCAAATACCAGGCCCGGGCATTCTCGCAAGTCCCAGCTCGCTTCGTCCCCGCCAGCAGCTGCAGGGAGCCCCGCCTGCTGGGTCTTACCTCCTTCTGCCAGGACCCAGAGCGATGCGCTTCCCAAAACGAAGAACAGAACTGGCACCTTCCACATTTTCTTAGTTGACTTGCTCTTTGGGGGGCCGAGCAGCTCGTTTCTGTGCTGGGGGAAGATTCTGAAAAAAGCTCCTCAGCCAGAGGCCCTCGCTTGATGGAGCGCGAGACTGGGGGCTGGAAAATGCGGGGAGCAAAAGTCCCAGCGCGGGAGGGGTCCCCGCCTTCGCCCGCAGCGGCCGCCGGAGGAGCAAACTTTGCAGTTGGGAACTTTCGGATCAGAGTCAGCATTTATCTCTCCCGACGAGGGCGGGGGCGGGGACAGCGCGCGCGGTAAGGTGGTCCCAGTTCGGGGCTCCCTAGGACCGCCCCCTGCCTCTGTTTGGCCAGCGCGAAAACGATGACCTCAGGCCAGGTTTAAAGTTACAGGGCCGCGGCTGCGGGGCGCTGCGGGCGCGCGCGGAGGGCCCGAGCCCCGGCAACATTGGCTTTTATTCTGTTCCCCGACAGGAGGCAAAGGGGGCGCAGGCAATACGCGATTTTTTTTTGGGGGGTAGTTTTTAAACATCATTATTCTCTTTTTTTAAGAGTAAGGCACAAGAGTAGGTTTTTCTTCTTAGAAGTAAACTGTTCCTTGTGTGGCCAGTCATTTTAGAACCAAGCAAGGGATTGTTCTTGTAAATATTGAATTTGATGTTTTTTTAAAAAAAGTGGCCGTCCTCCTCTGGGTGGGCCAGAGGCGGTTCGCGCTGGTAAATTGCGCCCTTGTTCAGGGGCCGCGAGCGGGCGGGCTCCTGGGGAGCTGCCGGAGAGAGCTGGCTGGGAGCTTAGCAGCCCCGGTGGCTTCGGCAGTTTTGGAAAAAAGGCTGAGCGCGAGATCCACCTCTTCCTACTTTGGATACAGCGCTGCGGTGCTGGGGCCCAGGGCAGACCTGCGCAGTCGGTGGGGCGCAGCAGCCCAAGGATGTCAAAGGGACCCACCTGGTCACCAACCTGTGTGCACTTCCAGCTGGGGCTCGTCCCCTTTAATCCTGGACCTTGGCCCCCAAGTCCCCACTTTACTGGTTTAAGCAATCTTGCCCTGATCTCAGGTCCTGGATATTAGCAACAGGAAGAGAATTTATGTTTTGATTTTATTTCCTTTTGAACTCTTGGAATTAATTTTTTTTTTTTCTTTTAAGGGGAGGAGTTGGAGAGGTGGCCCACTCCCAGATGCCACAAATTCCATTCAGCAAAAAGAACCAGAAGACGAATGCCCCAAAGCTCCATCCTGAGGTGAAAACTGGTTGTTTTCAGATCCTTCTCCTAAACCCCAGATTCCAAATTTACTTTGTAACAAGAATCACATGGGGAGATTGCTTAAAACCTCAGGCTCCTGTGTCCCACCCTCTACTCATTAATTAGACCCTTGGGGAATCCATATTTTAAGCCAGGATCTGCAGGGATACTTAGTAAACAGAGCCCCCTGGCAGCCCTTCTCAAACAGCGTGACCCTGTGAGTCACTGTTATAATGCTGTGAAGCTTCCTGGGGAGATTCTGCCTTTCTAACCATCTCCCAGATGAAGTCTTGTCCTGGGGCTACAGGATAGGAGCTGACACCTGAAATAAGGAGAGGAAGGGACCCTGGAGAGTCAAGGGGTTGGAAACATAAAGAGAAAACTGGAGATAGAGAGGATAAGCTGAACTAACTCCCCCATCACGTTAATGCATTTTATTGGTATTACTGCATTACCAGTAATGTTTGTTGAGAGACCGCATGGTACCTGTACTGTCTATCCTGCAAAATGGAGAATAGATGCAAATCCACTCCAAAGTAAAAAAAAAAAGATAGACAGACTTCACTTGGGAACAGAGATGAAATGCAGCCTCGGTGGGAGAACAGGTTAAGTGCAGCTCATTTAGAGGGTGCTTGGGGCTGGGTTATGATTGAAGGTGCCAAATAAAAATTGGCACTTGCCATCTGCCTCTATAAGGACTAAGTCACAAACTGCTGTGACCGCTGACCTTCAACACACCCTGAAAGGAGTTTGGAGATCAGGAATGAGGCACTCTGTGCTCTGGGAAAAACTGGTGGGACAGGCCTTCAGATAGTCAGATGTTTCCAGGAGAAGATTTTATGAGCCAAAGTCTTGCATCTCCTTGTATCTAGAAAAGCACTAAAATCATTAACGGTGACATCTTCTCCTTGTGACTAGCAGCCAGCCTCTGCCAAAATGTGTGCTTGATGCACCTACCCCGCTTCACTAAAATCATATATGATACTGACGTCTCCCCCTACCTCCTTGGTTTTTTTAAATTTATTTATTTTAATTTATTTATTTTTGGCTGCCTTGGGTCTTCGTTGCTGCGTGCGGGCTTTTCTCTACTTGCGGCGAGCAGGGGCTACTCTTCGTTGCGGTGCGATGGCTTCTCATTGCGGTGGCTTCTCTTGTTGCGGAGCACGGGCTCTAGGCGCGTGGTCTTCAGTAGTTGTGGCTTGCGGGCTCTAGAGCGCAGGTCAGTAGTTGTGGCTCATGGGCTTAGTTGCTCCACGGCATGTGGGAACTTCCCGGACCAGGGCTCAAACCTGTGTTCCCTGCATTGGCAGGCAGATTCTTAACCACTGAGCCACCAGGGAAATCCTCCCCTACCTCTTTGGAGCAGTTTGTCAGAGCTGTCTGAAATGCTGCCCCCTGGACTAGAGTCCTCATTTTGCCCCAAATAAAACTTAACTCACAATTCTCACGTTGTGCACTTTTTTTTTTTTTATTTCAGTTGACAAAGGAGAAGCGCCTCTACCCACCCTGGCCCCTGCCCTCCAGGGATGTGTTTAGATTCTACAAGGTTGGTCACCTGACCTGCTGGTAGAGGAGTTGGATCTTGTTGGAGGCCATCCTGGGTCTGGGGACAGGGCCAGGTGCTGTTGGTCTAACTTGGGAGTTTGGCTGGGCCTAGTGGGGGACCTTCCTCAACAACTGCCATGGCAGAGGAGAGAGAGGGGACACTGCTCCTGGGTACAGAGGTTGGAACCACTGTGCACCTGGATGACTCAGGGTTAGACTAAAGAAGCTGCACTGAAGCACAGGGGATTTGGAAGTCTGAGACCAGCCCAGTTGAGGGAAGAAGGAAACAAGGATGGTACATGCCAGGAGATTCCTACATTCTTGTGAGACAGCTTGAGCTCTGAAAGCGGTGACTGGTCAGATAACAGTGACATTTACCCGGGAACTTCAGGACCTTCAGCATTATCTCATGTAATCCTCAGGACATCCTTTGGGTTAAGAACACTGATAATACCCATCTTACATCCAAGGAGACAGGTTTTCAAAGCAGTATGGTTTCCAAAGGGGCTTCCAAAGCAAGTGTGCATCAGATTTGCCTGGTTAAGATTAAGATGCTGAGAGCTGGGCCCCACCCCAGAGTTTCTGATTCATAGGTTGGGGTGGCGCCTGAGAATTTGCATTTTTAACAAGTGCTCAGGGATGCCGCTGCTGCTGGACCTGGGGCCCCACTTTGAGATCCACTGATTTAGAGACCACGCAGGTCGTCTGGGTCACCTAGAACAACGGGTGGAGCCACAGCCCCTCTGTTGCAGGACATGAGCCTGTCGGGTAGTGCTGGGTCTGCTTAAGGATCTGGAAGGAGAGGTCTGTACGTTACTTTTCAGAAGTAGGAGCCTCCCTCCGCACCCCAAGCTGAGGGTGGGAGACCAAGCTGCAGAAGGAGAAGGAGCAGAGCCAGACCCCTCAGCCTGGGACCCTCCACCCTGAGGGATGGTGCAGAATGAGTGTTAGGATCTCTCCTGTGCCCTGTGTTCTCTGAGGCCCCTGCACAGTCCCAGGGCAGCAGGCAGAAATTCCAGGCTGCCTGGGAAGACTTCTCAACAACTTCTCTTGCTTCTCAACCCACACTGCTCTGGAGCTGAGATATCGCTGAGATTAAAGGCACCTCTGTGACTCAGGGGTAAATGGTGCACTTAGGTGAGTGACCTGGGCCCAAAATGTATCTACAGCAGGAATGGGATGAGGCTGAGGGTAGGGATGGCGGGTAGGGAGTAGTGCTGGGGCTGAAGGAACCACAGCAGCTTGCTTTGCTGGAAAGAGCCTCAGTGTTTAAGAATCACAATTCAGCTCCATGGTGTTCTTCAGCCTACATGAGCCTCAGTTTCTGCTTCTTTGAAATGGGTGTGTTATTCCCACTTTGGAGGGTTCTACGCGCAGCACCGGGTACAACTGCTATGGTTGCTGTGATGGTCGTTTCTGCCAGGCCCTGCCTGGTTCTCAGCCTCTCGAGTCCTCCAATGGCCACCTGTGCCCACCTGAACCCTCAGCCAGTCCTAGCCTCGAGGGCAGAGGTTCTTGACATGGACTCAGTGGAACTGGTTCCTTTTGGCCTAAGGAAACCCAGCTAAATAAGGACTCGGCATCAACTCATCCCTTGCTAGTCCAACCCTCGCCTTGGGCCTGATTCCTGAGAGCCCCTTAGATCCCTGTCTGGCTCCCTGGGCCCAAGGCTCCCTCAGGGAAACCCGATTATCTCCCAGTTCCACCTAGGAACTAATGTTCTGCATCAGGACCCCATCTGGAGTCTGGCTCCTGCCATTCCACTAATAGGCTGCTGGCTTGGCTTTCTGACCCATTGGGCTACCTCTATTTGCCAAAGCACCCCATCTCTCTCCAGGAGTCACCCCAATGCTGACTGCCCCTCCTATTGTCAGTCACACTAGTGCATGCCCTATTCCAATGGGCAGCACACAATTTTGCTGGCAGACTCCCTAAAGGAATTTTGAAAAACTAGGTACCAATTATTTTTCACCATAGAGTTAAATAAGTCTATTTTTAATGGGAGGTAGTACATATTAAATGCTTCATGAAAAGAAATAAGATGAAGACTGACTGTAATTGGAAAAAATATTTCATGTTGCGATTTGATAACACAATGATCATGAAAAATTATATAAAATTTTTATCTATGAATTTTTAACCACACATCTTGACATTTTTTGATACAAGACCTGGAAAACTTTCCAGCTACACTTCAAAGAGTCGGCATCACTCACAGATTTTTTAAATGTTGTGCATGTGTTAAGTTTTTATTATAAAAAATATGCATTCATTAAAGGAAATGGGAAAAACAGGAAAATAGAAAAATTATCATATGCTCAGATTTCCTTGTATGTCTGTTTGCAACTTTTTCTTTTGACATAATTTCAAATTTACAGAAAAACTGGAATAGTTCAAGAACTCCCGAATACCCTTGACCCAGATTCATGAATTTGCTTATATTTTGCCCCATTTGCTTCATTGTTGTCTCTGTTTTACAGACATTTTACAAACATTTGCATATTGGTTTCATTATCAATGTCCTCTAGCCCTAAATGCGTGGGTGTGAATTTCCTAAGGACAGAGACCTTCTCTTTCTTAGCCACAGTTGGATTAGCAAAATCACAAAATTTAGTATTAAAAGGGTACTATGGTCTAATCCACAGCCCACATTCAAATTTTAACAATTGTACCAATAATGTCCTTTATAGATCTGGTTTTTTTCAGGATCTAAATCCATGACATCACATCCCACTTGGCTGTCGTGTCTCCAGAAGATCTCAGAACTCTGCTTCAGCCTCTCTTTACCTTTCCTGAGCTTGATGCTTTTTGAAGATAACAGGCTTGTTACTTCGTAGACTGTCCTTTAGTTTGGGTTTGTCTGCTCTGTCCTCATGGTTAGATTCAGGTGTGCATTTTTGGCTGGATGACCACAGAAGGATGTTGCGTTTTCTCAGTGTGTCACCTGATCAGGCCCCAATGTCATTTCCCAACGTCAACACGTGAACGTTAACTGATCCCTTGTTAAGACCTCCTGATCCTGAATTCAGAACACCCCAGCATAGGCCAAGTTCTTCTCTTAACAGCAGGTACGCAAAACAGGGAAAGACAGTGTGTCTTGGTACCCTGGGGCTAAAGAGAATTTTTCACCCTAGAAAAATGCTCCATAATAAAATTCAGGATGGATGAGGAGCTGCCTTTCTTTTGTAAGTGGCAAAAGAGTTATCATGAAGGTTTCACTTTCTTCCAGCAGTTTTAGAGGAAAACCTACGAAGCTTGAGAATTTGAGAAATCCATCCCTTGCTGGCCTACCCCTGGGGAAAGCCGTGTGCATTCACAGTTTGAAGACCCCCTACTCTGTCCCCCTGCCTGGCTGGATCTTCTCCCAGCATTAGGGCCACCTCACCCCACCCGACTGTAGTTAAAGGGTTGAGCCAATGCCTTCTAAGCTATGGTGTCTCTCTGCCCCCTTTGAGGATATCCTGAGCTCCCTGCAGCCAGGAGCTTGCTGATACATTCATCTTCCTCTGTCATGTGCTCCATCAATATTTGTGAAAGGAGAGTTGTGATTTTATCTGGACTGCTAGGAGATCCTTACCGTCGAGGAATCCCAGCCCAGCTCAGCCTGGAGGTTGAGTCAACAGCACACCATATACCTCCAGCCAGCCTGACTATGCAAAGACAGAATGAACAGGTGGCTTGTGAGATTTCTCGGATGCTGGAAAAGCCTTGGGGGCATCTCTCCAAATCTTGGTACATACCCCTGTCCCCCTGCAAACTGGCTGAGGGCTAAAGTTCCATAAACAATATTCATTCCTTAGCTTAAATCCCTTTTAGAAACCTGATCCCTTTGAGAATGCAAACATACGTAGGAAGGATGGCATGCAGAGCTATAAGTCTGGCAGAGTTTGCTGTGAATGGCTTTCTCTCCCTTTCCCAAGAGCAGCTTTTGATAAGATGTCAAGGAGACCCATTTCTTGGATATCGCCAAGAAGGAGAAGGTGCATAAGACAGGAAGCTCTGGGATGCTAAAGACACGTTTTAGCTGGTTCATAATTTCGTTTGGTCCAGCAGCAGCTCAGGATTCATGCTGTCGTTCATTCACTGTTGTAACTCATTGATTCACTCATTCAGGAAACACTGCACGTCCAGCAGCGGCAGCTGTGACGTTTGCCTGGAGCCGGTTGTCCCCTCTCTGTCTTCACTCGACAGAGTGACACACATGCCATCAACCTCTCCACTCTCACCCCTCGTCTTGGTAGAGGAAGGTTGAGTCTTCGTCGCCGAGGTGGGGCTCTGTGGCTGTCTTGGGCCGAGGAATGAGGTTTGATGTTCAGTTTTTCCCTGGTCTATTAAAAGCGTGGAGCTTTTGCTTGAAGCAATAAGGAAAACATTCACCTCTGTGGATCAACAGGCTTCTGTGCACTTTGTCGTCCTGGGGGAGCCTTGGGCCTCTCTGCTGGCCACAGAGAGGGACCCACAGACTCCAGGAGAATGGAGAGCTCTGACCTGGCTGGGGGGTGAACACTCCCTTCCCTGGGGAGGTGAGACGCCCCATTTTACTTACTCAGAATCTGATATTGGCTCCACACTGCACCAAAGAAATGCAGAAAGCACTTACACAGGCCACTGGTAATTTTTTTTTCCAGTGCAATAACAACAAATTGCTTATTTATATACCGCCCTTCCTCCCTCCCCCACCCAAAAGAAAAAGCTGGCTGAATCGATCAGTGGATTTGAATTCAGGTATGTTGGATGGTTGGGAGAAAAGGGTCGCTGATTCCTTTAATGGGTTGAGAGCATAGAATCAGATTTTTGTTCGTTTTGTTTTTTGTTTTGTTCGCTTGTTGTTTTTTTTTTTTTCTTTTCCTGATCAACACTGAGTTTTTAATGGATGGACAAGCATTGGGGCAGATGGTTGTTTTTGAAAATTCAGACCGATACACACAGAAAGCTCCTTTCACTGGTGTGTTCAGAGGACCCTTCATTACGGAGACTCGGCGCTGCTTGGCAAGCAATCTGAATGAATGTGTCTCCGTGTGGGGGGCTGGGAAGTCGAGTCCGGACAGGGCTGGAGGCTGGTGTTTATCTTACTGTTCTCTTGAAGGGTGGTGGCCTTAAAGACATCCATCCTGGTCTTTCTCTCTCTGTTTCCCTGGGTGGAAACTGGGCTTGTGAAAATGCTGGTGGCGAGTCAATGCGAGTCAGTGAGAACTCTAGCAACTTCACTCACCCTTTCTGCTGCCAGCTCCTGCCCACATCCCTGGTGATGGCAGCAACCTTACCACAGAACTTGTGCCATCTCAGCCTGGAATCCCATGCCCAGAGCAGACGGTGCCATCCCCAGAGATGAGGCCAAGAGGCCTAAAGGACGAGACCCCACCCTGCCTTGCTCCCCTGGGCACGGTTTCTTTGGAATAGTCTGGATTTTGTTGGTAGTTTGGAATCTTTTTTGTTGAGGTCCCAAATCTGTTTTAATCACCATTCAGGAATCTAATTCAAAAATCTGGACTTTAGTGTCTGCCAAGAGGTGGGTTTGGCCATGCTAGGAAAACAGGAAAAGGCTTAAAAGCTAATAAAGCTGGAAGCAAACAGCTTTTAAGTTAGCAGTCCAATATTCAGAGCCTCTGTGCCCCCATCCCTGTCCCCAGCTGCCTTCAGACGGGGCAAGAACTCTCCTTATATTGGAGCAGCACGTTTAAGGGGTCCTGGAGATAGGTGAGAGGTGTAGGGGAGTTTCTGGGAGATGTTACTGGAGGGATTTAACTGTTTCCTTAGCAGAGCCAGGGAACCCGATCACGTTTTTATAACTGGCATAACAGCAAGGAGCTACAGCACACATTATTTATTCTTTCATTCAGTAATGATCTGTTGAACATCTGACTGTGTACCAGGCAGTGTCCTAGGCTCCAGGGATGTGGCAGGGAGCAAGGCATCCAGATGGCTGTTTCTGAGCCTCTTACACGCCGTGGGGGAAACAGATGATAGATAAGGAAATAAATAAGGTCTGCAGAGGTTGTGCTGAGGGTTATGAAAAGAAATAAGTCAATGGAGCAGAGTAGCAGCCTTCCAAGTGGGAAGCACACCACTGGAGGCGGCAGTGACCAAGGGGGCACACACAGGCAGGAAAGTTTAAAGGGTATCAGTTTTCAGATTCGCAACTCACATGGGTTCTCTTTCCTAACATGGATCTACCTCCCCTTCCACAACTGTTTTTCTTCTCCTTTGCTGTAGGAAGACGAATCTCTGAATCCTCCTTCATCCTACAATGGTGCATTGCCTAAAGGATGCAAAAACCTTCTAAGGACAAGTGAGGGACAATTCCAAATGTTGGTGTCCGCATAGCTTCCTCTGAGCAAAACACCATAAATCCACAGAAGGGCTTTATGTTTTTTTCTTGTTGTAGGGATATTTTTGTGAAGGGTGAAATCTAGCTTTAGAATTGGGGTATTTTGACCCACGTTGGGTTATTCTGAATTCACGTGGCCAGAGTGATGACAATTTAATTTTATGACCTGGCCTCTTCCATACTCTGACTCTTAACCCAGATGCATGGCTCTGAGGGAAAGCCCTGAGAGACCAAAGCAAAGGGAGAACAAAGAGAAACAAGGGCCCCTTGTTTCAAATAGGAGGCAAACTCATGGACAAGCCTCCTGCCAGATCCATATATTCATGTTAAAATTAGAATTCAGAAGAAGAATCAGAATTCTCAAGAAGGTGTATAACAACACGTTATTTTGAACTGAAATAAAGTTAGACTCTTGACAGAAGGAATGTCTGATTTGGTTTACTGATTTGATAGAGAGCTGGCTTTGACAATTAGGTTTCCTGGCAGAATTTTCCCATTAATTCAATGAGCAATATTCGCAGCTCTATGGGTTTTTGTGAAAATATATGTAAAGCATGTGATCAGATAAAAATCAATTTATGTAACTATATTGGCAAAGGTGTCTTGAAATGAGAAATGTTTTTATTTTCCCGACTGTTTTTCGAGTATATCCAACTAAACAAAGTGTCTCTAAGTGAAAGAATAACAGGCAAACCAGTAGTCGTTTAATAAGTACTTTCCAGAAACTGAAAATGTCTCAAATGACCCAGTGGCATATATTTTTGCAAACCATTCTCATCAAAATTATGGTTTTTAAGTACTGACTACTCTCAAATTTATGTTTCCTGCCAGATCTCTACTTAAGCTCCAGACTCATGTGCCCAGCAGCTCCTGGGCCGCTCTTGCCTAGGGGGGAAGTGATGAACATTTCTGAAGTGAGAAAAAGAGTAAAGAAGACACCCAGAAGGGAGAGCAGATGCTGCTTGGGTCCCTCGGGGCTCTGCCCAAGGTCACGGGTGATGGGAAGAAAACAGAAACCCCGGACAGGTTGAGGGCCCATCCCAAGAAAATATGGGCTGAACTTCTGCTTCCAGAAACGTGCAACGTGGCGAGGAAGAAGAAGTGTGGTGGAGGGAGCTGTCCAGAGAGGTTCCAGGTAGGTGATCCTGAAATGACACAGCTGGCTCCCCACAGCGAGAAGTCCCTCATGTCCCCCAAGGAAAGAGATGCTAAGAGGACCAGTGATCTCCATGGAACCCTGGGTCAGGCCTGGGAGACCGCCGGCAGCAGTGACCTTATGACCAGAACAAATGGCAGAGCCGAAGATCAGCAGCAACAGCAGATGCCAGCTTGTGGCTTAAGAGTAGGAAGGACCAATGACATCACCAGCCTATTCAGCAAGGACAGAGGCCAATGCCCAAAGGCAAGCAGGATGCGCAAAAGGACAAAGCCAGAGTACTCACATCATATTTAATAACCACAGCCACTGTCCCCATGAGATGTGAAAACTTCCCCTGCACCCAGATATTATTTAGAGAGAGAAGTTGAGCATTTCCCAAAAAGAGCATGGATAGATGTTAGAGAACTGTTCCAAACCAGAAGAGACTGTGTTAGTGATAACTAGAGTGTTTCAGTTCCTCTAATCTCAAAATCTAGATCAAAGTGAGGACACCTATAAAAAATGAAGGAAAACTCGTTCTCCACCTACCTCCAAGGAAGTGGTAAAAGTTTTGACCTCTGCTACAAAGTGTTTTCCATTACGTCAAATAATAATCACACAGTGAGAAAGTTATTCTCCTTTTAATTTTCTTTTGTAAAAAGCTATTTAATAATTGACACATGCCAAAAACATATATAACATAAGCATAAATTATAAAGCACCATAGTGAATTAATATCTGTGAATTCATTACACAATTTAAAGACGAAAATATCACCAATACTATAGGATTTTCTCTTTGCCAACTTCCAGAGCTAACATGATCACAAATTTTGTATTTATTCTCCTCTTGATTTTCTTAAAATAGATTTGCCACATATGTATATGTAGCTAAACAACGATTAGTTAATTTTCTTGTTTACGAGCTAAAAAAGTTTCCTAAAGTGTATAGTTTTCTCTAACTTGCTTCTTTTTTTCATTCAAAATTACGTTGTTAATATTCATTGTTATTGCATGTAGCATAGTTCATCCGTTTTTCACTATTGTGTAATATTCCATTGTGTGGAACTATCAGTATATTTTTTACCTCCTGTTGATGGACATTTGGGTTGGGTTTTTACTTTTTTGCTGTTATAAATGGTGCTGCTATGAACACTTGTGTACAGGTCTTTCGGTGCCCGCAATTGAGAATTTCTCTAATCCAGTTCATCTCAAAGTGTGGTCCCTGGACCATCATCACCATCACCTGGGAACTTGTTAGAAATGCAAATTCTCAGGCCCCAAACCAGACCTACTGAACTGAAAACTCTGAGAGTGGAGCCCAGTAATCTGGGTTTTAACAAGCCCTCCAGGGAGTTCTGATACCCACTAAAGTTTGAAAAACACAGGTATAAATTTAAGAGCGGAATTACTAGATTATAGGGAAAGTGCATTTGCAAGTACATGTTTAACTGCTGTAGGCTAAATGTTTGTGTCTCCCCAAAATTCATATGTGGAAACCTATTCCCCCAAGGTGATGGTGTTTGGAAGTGGGGCCGTTGGGAGAAGATAAGGTCATGAATGGGATTAGTGCCCTTATGAAAGAGAGGACACAACGAAAGAGCCACCTCACCAGACACTGAATCTGTACCTTGATCTTGGATGCCTTAGCCTCCAGGGCTGTGAAAAAAAACCCTTCTGTTGTTTATAAGCCTCCCAATCTATGGCATTTTGCTACTGTAGCCAGAATGAACAAAGACACTAACTTTGTGAGATTATTCTAAATTGTTTCCCAAAGTGATTCCTTGTTCTAGTTGACACCCTTCCCCCCAACCCTGAGCAACAGCTGAGTTGCCATTACTCTCCGTCATCACTTGTTAATTTCAGACTTTTCAATGACACTATAGCTAATTCTTATATAATATTTACTATGTGTCAGGCATTGTTCTGTATTTTCCATATACTAATTTTCATGAAATCCTCACAACCTTATGAAATAGGTACTACAGTAAAACTCCACCTAATCCTATAGACGAGGTCCAAAAAACCCAACCATTTAAGATACTAGGTGGCATTATTATAAGGTTGATGGAATGAAAACAGGCTGGGTGGATGGTGGGAGCCAATTTTCAATAAGGTTTTACTGGGTTAGTGTGCTATTTTACATAGAAGAAACTGAGGCCCAGAGAAACTGTTGCCTTCCCATGTCTTGGAGGAGCCACGATGGCACCCAGCCAGTGTGGTTCTGGAGTCTGGTGTAAAACAACACAGTTCATTAGGGTACTGTATGCAAGTTAGTACCTGATTACTAATGAGGCTGATTATCAGTCCATATTTTTATCCATCAAATACATTTTCTCTTCTGTGTAAGACCTGCTTGTATCCTTTTGCCTGTTTTATTATTAGGCTATCTGTCTTTTTCTTATTGATTTGTGGGAATTTAATATATATATATATATATATTCTTTATGTGCTACCAATCCTTTGCAGTTATATGTGTGCAATATATCCCCCAATTCATGGCTTGTTTTTCTTTATGGTGTCTTTTTTTTTTTTTTTTAATTAATTAATTATTGTTTGTTTGTTTGTTTGTTTGTGTTGGGTCTTCGTTTCTGTGCGAGGGCTTCCTCTAGCTGCGGCAAGCGGGGGCCACTCTTCATCGCGGTGCGCGGGCCTCTCACTATCACGGACTCTCTTGTTGCGGAGCACAGGCTCCAGACGCGCAGGCTCAGTAGTTGTGGCTCACGGGCCTAGTTGCTCCGCGGCATGTGGGATCTTCCCAGACCAGGGCTTGAACCCGTGTCCCCTGCATTGGCAGGCGGATTCTCAACCACTGTGCCACCAAGGAAGCCCCTATGGTGTCTTTTGATGAGCAGAAATTATTAATTTTTATGTAACTCAGTGTGTTAAGTTCTTCTTTAAGTCTATGTAAAAAAATCTTTCCTTATCCCAAGGTCATAGAAAATATTCTTTCACAATTTTTTCTGAAGTTTAACAAATTTACCTCTCACATTTAAGTTGTTAATCCACTTGGAGTTGATTTTGTGTAAGGTATGAGGTAGGGGTTCAACCCCACTCCTACCGCAGATGGATAACCAGTTGTCTGAGTATCTGTTGCAGGATCCATCCTCATAGAACTGCTACATCTCCTCTTCATCTATCAAGTTTGCAAATAATTGGGAGTCTGTTTTGTTGCATTGATTATTATGTCTGTAATTGCTTCAACATCACACTATCTTAATCACTATAATTTTGTAATAAGTCTTGATATGGAATTAGGCAAATTCCTCCATCCTCACCTTCCAGCCAGCCTTTCTTCACTCTAATGCCCTGAAGTACTTATTATACATAAAGAATTATTTATCTCCTAGGCATCTAGGTTGGTACTAGTTACTTCCATACCTGAGACAACTGAGAAAATAACCACTAAAATCATCTTCTGTGTTCTGCAGTTCAGAGGAATAACTCAGTTGAGAAAAGCTCTAGACTATTTTAGGACCATCACCCTTCTTTCAAATACATTTTGGAATCAGCTTCTCAAATTTCTCAAAAAAAGAAAAAAAACCCCAACAAACCTTTTGGGATTATGACTGAAATTCCATGGACTCTATAGATTAATGTGGAGATAATATCTTTTTAATATAGTACTAATTTAGTGTTTAAAGAATGTCTTTCAAAAAAGTTAAAAAATTTTCTCTATCAACTTCTTTCTCATCTTTGTTATATTTTTTTCCTGTGTACCTTCTATTTTGTTGCTATTGTAAATAACATCTTTTTAAAAATTAATGTTTTCATTTGTTGCTTGTGTATAAAAATACAGTTGATTTTTGATCTCATATATTGATCTCATTTTCAGTCACTTTGCTAAACTATTTTATTAATTCTAATAATTAGGTCTGAAAATCTTTTGGGTTATCTCTTTATAGATAATCATGTTATCTTGAAATACAGACACTTTTGTTTCCCAATCCTTAAACTCTTGTTCCTTTTCCTTGTCTTATTGCCCTGACTAGTACCTTCAGTCCAATGTTAAATAGCAATAGGAAGGATGGGCCTCCTTGTCTGGCTCTTGATTTCAAAGAGAATGTTTCTAGTGTTTCTCCATTTAGAATGATGCTTGCTGTTGGTAATTCCCTTCTATTCCTAATCTGCTGAGAGTTTTTTATTAATGAATAGGTATTAACTTTTTCAAATGATTTTCTTGACATCTATTAAGATGATCATGTGATTCTACCCTTTAATTTGTTAAGGTGACGAATTGTGCTTATAAATTTTTCTCATGTTAAACTACCCTGGTATTTTTAGATTACATCCAATTTGGTCTTTCTTACTTTTCTCGTAGATTGTTGATTGAATTTGGTAATATTTGGTTTACAATTTTTGCATCAATGTTCCTGAGTGAAATTGACCTATAATTTTCCTTTTTAGCATTATTCTTGCCTGGCTTTTATGTCAAAACTTTGTCTAATAGAATAAATTGGGAAATATTCCCTCCAATAATCTCTTCTTTGCAAGTTTGGTAGGATCCACCTGTAAATGTCTCTAGGACTGCTGTATTCTCTTTGGGTCATTTTAAACTATTATTTAAAACTTCTATATCCATAATAATTATATGATTGTTCAATTTTCTATACCTCCTTTGGTCAGTTTTGGTAAGTTATATATTCTGTGAACTTGTCTATTTCATGAACATTTTCCAATTAATTGGCATAATGTTTATAGTATACTCTCATTATTTTCTTAATCTCAGCTACATCTGCAGTTTCTTTTCCTATGCCAGATCTTGCTTATTTGGGCAGTCTTTTTCTCCCCTTGATTCATTTTCCAGAGATCTTAAATTTTTATAGATCTTTTTGAAGAACCAATATTTGTCTTTGTTCATATTAATTGCCAGGCAGTATTCTAAGTTCTTTACCTATATTAACTAATTTAATTGACTTTATCTAATACTTTCTCATAACTTTTTTATCTTTGACACTTTCCTCCTCCCTGTCTCTGTTTTTCATTCTGGATACTTTCTTCACATCTGTTCCTTAGTTCACCCACTATCTGTCTAATCTGCAGCTAAACAGATCCATTGAGTTTCAGTGAGTATATTTTTCATTTCTAAAAGTTCTATTTGGTTCTTTTTCCTGGTCAATTTTTATAGTTTATTGTTCTTTGTTCATTTTTTAATAACATAACTTTTTCTATAAACATTTCATACTTTATATTTTTTATCTTACAATTCCAATATCAGAAATTCATATGATTTTAAATTCGTGTCTTGTTAATTCTACTCATCTCACTCCATGAAGCTTGTTTCTTTGAGTACTTGGAAATTTTTTATGGTGAGTTTACATTTGGTTGAACATAACCTGTAGGGATCCTGAGAGCCTAAATTTGCGATGCTTTCTTCCAGGGATGATTTATGTTTGCTTTTTTTCAGTAGCTGAGCTGTTACCACATTGGGCGGGCACCTTGGGCTCCATTCAAAGAATCAGGGCTTATAGCAGGAGTCTCAGTTTTATTTCTCCCATCTTGCGGAGGGCTCAAGGCTTTGTGCCCTGATTCCAGGGCTGGTACTCATGCCATCTCTCACTGTCACATTTGCTGACTATTCCCATTCTACTGTCATTTTAGTATTCTCTTCTATCCCCCCACCAACCTTGGAGATTGTCCTCATTTTCATACAAACCTAGCAATCATACAAGAATGCTTATTGTAATCTTGCTAGGGTCTAGTTATAGTATAGTGGGAGGGGTCTTCGGAGGAACTGATTTGCCATACTCCTGAAAGAGGAATTCTGTTCATTTCTAATCTTCAGATTATATCATGGAGAAAGTGTGAATTAAGTGTTCTTGTGTCTTTAACACCTCTGTAACACCTGTTAAGAGTCAGAGACTTCATCAACAATAGTGTCTGGCTAGAATTTAATACTACTGTTCAGTTTTCATTGTCTCTAGCTTATGGCTACATTCTATGATGGAAAGTGCTACTGGATTTCCATTTACTGTGGTGATATAAAGTTTCCCTTAAAGAGGAATCTATTTGGGCTTTCCTGGTGGAGCAGGGGTTGAGAATCCGCTTGCCAATGCAGGGGACACGGGTTCGAGCCCTGGTCTGGGAGGATCCCACATGCCGCGGAGCAACTAGGCCCGTGAGCCACAACTACTGAGCCTGCGCGTCTGGAGCCTGTGCTCCGCAACAAGAGAGGCCGCGATAGTGAGAAGCCTGCGCATCGCGATGAAGAGTGGTCCCCGCTTGCCGCGACTAGAGAAAGCCCTCGCACAGAAACAAAGACCCAACACAGCCAAAAATAAATAATAAATAAATAATAATAATTAAAAAAAAAAAAGAGGAATCTATTTATATGTGAAAAAATGATTCAATTTAAAGAAAATCTCAAATAAACAATAGTACAGGCTATAGCCAAATATTGCCAAAATTATTGAGAATGAGGGCTGGGGAACACTGGGCTATATCTTCCCAATTCCTTGGATCCCATGTCCCCCCTGAAAGCATCCCTCCTCAGCCCAGCCCCAAGTGCTCCCTCCTTCCTCTGCAGGACTAAAGCCTTGTGGCCAATGCCTCTTAGCCTCTCTTCTGCTAATCACCCTTTTATTCTGTGCCATGACCCCTAAATCACCCCAAGGCTGAAGCAAGCAGTCCTTGAGGACAAATGAAAACCCAAAATCAACTCCCCACAGGGTAAGTGTTCCCTTATACCTCTTTGTCTCCCCATGAGATTTTATCTCCCCTTTATCTCCCCCAATGAGACCTTGTCTCCCCATGTCTCTCACGAGACCTTGTTTCCCCATAAGCCCTGCCCTGTGTCTTATGCATAATTGGTGCTCTCGTGGCCATTGGTGAACTCTAGTCTCTGGTTGGGTTAAGACATTTAAATGAGTTGGTGTAGCCAGAAGGACACAGCTGGTGGGGGCTAGGGGAGGCCTAAGAGGCATGCAAGACACCAGTGGGTAACAGCAAGTGGGCAGTTGCTCCCAGGCAGGCCAACAATTCAAGTGTAAGCACTAAGTCTCTAAGCATCTTGTCTCTTGGCTTTTCATTTGTTTGTCTCATAAGCAAACAAACTCTGGGTTTCTGTTTCTCGGGAAGTGCAGCATGAACCCATCCCCATTTCCTGGTGCTCACAGCCAACAAGCCATCTGCATTGACCACTGCGCTGGCCTCCAGTGGTCATTTAGGGGAGCAAAGTTCTCACCTACTCCTGCTTTGCTCAGATGCTTTGCTTTGGACAGCCCTTGTTTTAACCACGGAAGCAGCACCTACAGAAGTGAATGGGAGTGAGAAGCAGCTCTACACTGAAAAGGAAGCCCTGTCCTGGCCTGTGCTTCTGCCTCCTGAAAACTAATTATTTATTTTGCAAGATGCTGTCACTTTTTCAACCTTAAGTTTATTCCTAAGACCCGGAAAAAGCACTGTGGGAATTAGGTTTTCTCTAGAACTTGCTGTGGTCCAAAAACTTTACTTATGTAGGCTTTCTTTTCTTTTTGTAAGTCAAAAGTTATTTTTGAGTTAATCTCTTTCAATAAATATTGACTGAATGGCCTCTCTGGCATGGGATTTAAAAACAAGGCTGTGGAGTCAGAATGCTTGCTTCAGTTCCCACCTCTGCCACCTGCTAAGTATGTGACCGCGGGCACATTAACTTCTCTGAGGCTGACTTGCCTTTTCCATTAAATGTAGGTAGTTCCAGTACCTGCTGCAGAGGGTTATGGTGATGGAATGGGGTCATTCCTGTGAAGGAATTAGTACACTGCTTGTCACATGCTAGATGATGATGGTGGTGGTGATGGTGATGATGGTACATGTCACATTAGGTTCTGGGGACACCAAAATCAAGGAGAAGCATTCCTTGCCTACAAGGGTCCATAAAGCATCCGTGGGATGTAGCAGGTGGTGGTGGAACAGAGAATTGATTGGACCAGGGATGGTATTAGTGAGAAATGCATTCTTTGGCCATATGTTCATAGGAGAACAAGTCTACTAGAGGAGCGTTCCCAGCCTCCTGGGGGAGGAGAAATGTCCCGAGTGGGGCAGGTGGGAGATATTGCTGAGCCTGCCCAGCTCAGCCCATTCTCCTTGCAGAACGTCTTGTTCTCAGCACGCATTCTCTTCTCCTTAATGTGTGAAGCCTCCGTGCTGTGCTCTTGCAGGGGGAGCTATGGTTCTCCAGTCCCACCTCTGACCAGGTGGCTAAGTGTGTTTATTTCAGGGATGAAATATTAAGAAGTCCCTTACGCCGCCTCATTTGATGCAGCTTTTCCAGTTTTAAAGCCATCATTTTGTTCTCCATCCTTCCAACTTCTCTGTCGACATGATAGGCAGCATCCAAAATGGTGCCCAATAATCCCGACCTTCTGGTATTTCTGCCCTGGTATAGTGCCATATTGTATCAGGGTGGTCTCTGCGAACATAAGCGTATGGCAAAAATAATAGTATGTCATTTCTGAACCCTCTAATTCCCCATCACTTGTTCTAAGGGAAGCCACCATTCATATCATGAGTGTCCCTAGGGAGAAGCCCACATGGAAAGGAATGAGGCCTTCTGCCAACACCAAGCGAGTGAACTTAGATGCAAATCTTCCAGCCTCAACTGAGCTTTGAGCTGACCATATCCCTGGCTGACCTCTTGACTGCAACATCAGAAGAAACCCTGCATTGCAGTCACTCAGCTAATCCACTCCCAGATGCCTGAGCCTCAGAAACCGGGAGGTAATGAATGTTCATTGTTGTTTGGAGCTGCTACATTTTGGGATAGCTTGTTACACAGCAACAGATAACTAATACAATCTATTTCTCAGTCGTTTGCACACTTTCAAGGGCAATAAAGGGTGTGATTGATTGTCTCCCTACGGTTCCAACAGAAGGCAGGATCTGAGGCGTAACTGGTGGACTGGTGAACTCCACTCTACTCTGGGAGAAAATAGTGCAGGATGCTTGAGCATCCGTCCTGCAGACCTGAATTTGAATCCTGACTCTACCATTACTTCCTCTTGTGTGATCATGGGCACGTCATTTAACCAGGCTAAGCCTCAGCCTCTTCATTTAGGTAAGTGGAGTTAATAATATAGACCTCCTGAAGTTGTAAGAAATAAATGAAATAATGCAAGTGAAGCGCATAAGGATAAGCATTCCCTCATATGCTAGCTTTTCATGTGAACCGATGCCATCTCTTTTCTTATCACGAACTTGCAGGAGGAGGTGTCAAGGGTCGAGCCTCTTCATTGCCCCACCCCACCTACCATCCCTCTTACCATAGAGTGGGGAGAGACCCAGTTTTGACAGCTGAGTGGGATGTATTTATAAAATAGCAAATGTATATTTGCCTTTTGGAAATCACCTCAAACCTCACTTTGATTTGTGCAAACCGCAAAATAATCCCACACGGACTACCAGCTCTACTCATTGCTTTAGTTGGAGGACATTTGGGACAACTGGTCCCCTTCAGAGTGGGTCCCTTTTTTTAATTTCTAGGGTGAATAGAATCTGATTATTTTATCAAGAGTCCTTCACAAGTGATGCCTCCCTAACAGACATCCAGGCGCTTGAAAGCAAGCATAATGCTCTGGTATTAAGTTTACTTGGCTAATTTTAAATCTCTGGGCATCCATCATGTACTTAGCTCCAAATTATATGGTGGATCTGGGTTTTTCTTAGACTTCATCCATGCAGCAGGTAAATAAAACAGCTCTGTAAAGGGACCATAAAAAGCCATGTAAAGGCTCAGTGTGTCTGTCCTCCTCTGGCAAAGGCTGCCATCCCCTGTCCAGCAGAACTGTCCTCCAGCTCTTGTACAGTCTGGCAACCCTGAGATTGGGGGACGACCCAGGATAAGTAACATCCCAGGTTAATGGAGACCACCAGCCCAAGAGGACCTCAGCTCCCAAGCCTCTCTGGCAGCTCACCCCTCCTTCTAAGTCTTCATCATCAAAACCCTCCTGTTCTTCCTGCAGTCTTTGGAAAAACCGCTTGGGACATATGCAGTGCCCACCCTCGCCACGAGAGGGCGCAGGAGGGCAACATTCCTCCTTGGGGTGCTGCAGCCAGAGGGACCGTTTGGCATGTTAAGCCCTGTCCCAGAGGATGACGCCTGGAGACAAGACAAATATAGCGTAAACAATAGTCGGAAGCTGTAATTTGGGTGCCACAGCCTCGGGTGTCAGCTTCTCCTCTTTTGATTTTTTTTTTTTTTTTTTTAACATCTAATGAGAGGGAAATGTGCTGGGTTTGGAAATAGAAGCCCTCTTTTTCAGGTCAAGGTCTAGGCTCAGATTTGCCTGGTTGGAGCAGGACCCTTTTTATTTTTCTAAAATCAGTTAATAAGTTCATTCACTCACTGGACAACTAGCTACTGAGCACAAACCAGCATGTGCCAGGCACTCTGCAAGACACCGGAAATACAAAAGATTTCCTGGTCCGGGCGGGGAGGAGGGTGCTGTGTAGGGCACAGGCAGGGCCAGGCTGCAGGCCCGGCTTCACCGACGGGGCTGGGTGTGGAGGTCTGAGACGGAGTTAAGGGATGAGTGTGAGTGTGCAGGGCACTCGGAGTGTCCAGACCCAGGGGAGGGGATGAGTGCCGGCCTGAGACAGCAGCGTCGGGCCCTGCGGCCAGTCTGGGCCCGTCCGTCTCCACCACCGCCGTCTCTGCCTTCTAACCTGGCTCCCAGCTTCCCCTCAGGCCCGCCACACACCAGTCTCTCCCCAGTGGCCTGTAGGATCTTTAAAAATATTAATCAGATCCAGTCCCTCCCTTGTGCAAAGGTTCTGGTCACATCTCTCTCAGGGGTCCCCTCCCCACATACCCTCTGACCCTCTTCTGCCCTCTGCCCTCCAGACACACTGACCTGCTTTCTTTTTTGTTTTTTGTTTTGAATTTTATTTTATTTATTTTTTATGCAGCAGGTTCTTATTAGTTATCCATTTTATACATATTAGTGTATACATGTCAATCCCAATCTCCCAATTCATCCCACCACCACCCTCCCCCCGCCCCAGCCACTTTCCCCCCTTGGCGTCCATACATTTGTCCTCTATATCTGTGTCTCAATTTCTGCCCTGAAAACTGGTTCATCTGTACCATTTTTCTAGGTTCCACATATATGAGTTAATATACGATATTTGTTTTTCTCTTTCTGACTTACTTCACTCTGTATGACAGTCTCTAAATCCATCCATGTCTCTACAAATGACCCAGTTTCGTTCCTTTTTATGGCTGAGTAATATTCCATTGTATATATGTACCACATCTTCTTTATCCATTCATCTGTCGATGGGCATTTAGATTGCTTCCACGTCCTGGCTATTGGAAATAACACTGGCCTTCTTTCTAACTCTGGAACTCTCCAAGAGCAGCCAAGCCTTAGGGCTCTCAGGCTGACTATTCCTTCTGTCCAGGGCCTGCTTAGTGGGCATACGACCCATGTAGTCACACAGGGCCCTGAGCTTGGAGAGGCCTCACTCTTGGTTTAATGCCCCGTTGTCACCCATGTGAAATTCTTAATACGTGTTGAACGGGATCCCACATTTTCATTTCAAGCCCAGGACCCTGAGAATGACACGGCCAGTCCTGCCTCTGCCTAGACCTCGGTCTTGGCACGTCTGGCTCCTGGAGTCACCCAGGTCTTTGCAGCTCAGATGTCACCTCCTCAGAGGGCCTTTCCCCTGGGCACCTGCCCAAAGCAGCCCTACCTGGTCTCCCTGGGTCACAGAACTGTTTTGCTCTCCCCACAATACCATCCCTGTCTGCAGTGACCTTATAGTTTAGTTCTCCCATGCTTGTTGCCCGTCTCCTGTCCACACCGCCTGTCCACAGCCGGCTGTGTGCCCGTGCAGAGATGGCCCTGGGGGCGCTGGGGCACCTTTGCAGGAGGGAGGGTGGGTGAGTGTGAGCCTGACGGAGCAGGGGAGGAGGTGGGCATGGGAGCTGGGCCCCCAAGACCTGGGCAGTTCTCTTCTCTTTTCAAAGTTTTATGGAAATATCGTTGAGTTACAACATTGTGTTAGTTTCAGGTGTACAGCAAAGTGATTCAGTTATACATACATATGTAAATACACATATTCTTTTTTTTAACATTCTCTTCCATTATAGGTTATTACAAGATACAGAGTATAGTTCCCTGTGCTATACAGTAGGTCCTTGCTGATTTTCTATTTTATATATAGTTCCCTAAACTCTCTTGCGCAGCCCCAGGCGAGGCTTCTCCCCCCACTGCCGCACCAGCACCGCTGTGTGTCCAGTACATGGCCCATCCTTCCTGCCGCTGAGGAGCTGTGAAATTCTAGACCAGAGCAGGGGGAGTGAATTCCCCTCTGACGTCAGTGGCTGATCCAACATGTGTCCTGAAGCCTGAGAAGGAATGACTGGCGTTTTCTCTCCCACTTGGAGCCTTGCGGATGTAATCCTGGGGACAGAGGGAGGGCCAAGCGTCCAGGTAGGGCTGTTTATAGCTTCTGGGCGCTTGGCGGCTCGATTTGAGTTACGTCAGCCTTAAGTTATTGACTAAATATTTGCATGCGCATCTTCAGGTTAGAATTATTCAGAGCCCTCCAAGGGCATCTGGAACCGCACAGCTGCTGCCCCTGACTCTGTATTTTGCCAACGGACGTGGTTTCTTTTCTTCTGAAATTTCCCCAGTGTGGAAAAAAATGACTTGATTAAGGCTGTGGTTTGTGAGACAAAGGGTTCAAATTGTACTGTACGCTTTGTATTATTCAGTTAAAAGTGTGACTTTATCATCACCATTATCATTATTGTTGGTTGTTGATTTACTCAGAACTAGAGGGCTGTCTCCTTCTTGGAGAAATGAAGACTTTCATTCAATTAATTCAAGAAATCCTTATTGAGTGTCTGCTAGGTAACAAGCAGGATGTGGGGTTCATCTGGGGGAACGAAAAGATAATAATAATTGCTGTTGTTTAGGCATCAGACACTGAACTGGGTACACTATGTATGTGAACTCACTGTAACCTCCAGCCACTCCCTGAGGGGGTGTGTTATTTTTATTCCCATTTGACAGATGAGAAATCTGAGTCCTAGAGGGAGGTAAAGCCATGTGCTGAGTCGCCCAGCTAATATCATGGACAGTTGGAAGTGGACCTGTCTGTGCCACTCCAGCGTCCAAGCTCATGATCACCACCCCATCATGGCGGTGGGAAGAAAGATGGTGACCTAAATCCTTGGGCTTTGCCCACAGCCTCAAGATGGGTCCGCCAGCCCCAGTGAAAAGGAATCACTTTATCACCACCCCTCTCATCTGTAGTCTTTGGAGGAATTGCCCCATTTGCTCCATCCAACAGAACGGGCACCTTTTCTGGTGGAGTGTGGGTAGGGATGCCCCACCAAGCTGCACACCCCACACTTCCAGGGAGCACCATTCACATAACCTACTGTCCCTTGAAGTAGTGCACTGGTTAATTGCAGTGGCCTTGAGTTGAGATTCACTGCCTTAATGAAGTTATTCAAAATAAAGGGACAAGAGGGCAAAAGGAGCTTGAGGAAGGAGGAGAGAAATTGTCAAGTGTGAGTACCACCTGACCAGGTAAGGTTCAGTGTCCACAGTGAGGAAGCTTTGAAAAGGAAACAACTTATACCAGTTTTCTATTTCCGCGTAACAAATTACCCACAAACTTAGCAGCTTAAAACAACAAACTCTTATTATCTCACAGGTTCTGTAGGTCAGGAATCTGGGAGTGGCTCTGCTGGGTGGTTCTGACTCAAGATCATTTTGGGGGTCGCAGTCGCCATGTGGGATGGGGCTGTGGTCATCTGGGGCTGGAGAACCCACGTGCAAGCTCACTTCCGTGCTTGTTGGTGGGAGGCCTCAATTTCTTGCTGACAATTGGTAGGAGACCTCAGCTTGAAACCAAGCAGGACCCTGTGGGGCTCCTGGACATGGAAGCCTTTCTGTGTTCCCCGTTTCTTGATTGTAGGGAATAGACTCCAGCCTCCATGACCTTCCCTGTGTTCTAAAGGGCAGATTTGAACAGTTGCTAATCAGGGAAGGGAGGGAACGCAGAGACAAGGGAGGAGCAGTTGAGAAACAATAGTGCAGCCTTGGTGCAGGGTCCTGGTTCCTCCTCAAAGGATACACATAACAGTAGCTTTGAGCTCTTCCTCAGAACTAAGACCCCCAACAACTGGAAGATGAACTACTTAATGAAGAAGTTTTCATTCGAGAGAGAAGGTCATAGTTTGCTAACCTTGAGAAACACAGCTCATCAGGAGACCACCTGAGACCAGATTAAAAGAATGCAGGCCCTGCACACATCCTGATCCTTATTAGCAACCCCACCCTTGAACCATTCCTATGATACTCCGCACCAATTCCTCCAAGTTGGGACATACAGTTTTTTAGGTCATGAGCCCACTGAGCCCTTTGCCTGACAAAGCAATAAAGCTATTCTATTTCACTCCAAACTCTGTCTCCTGGATTCAATTCAGCACTGGTGCACAAAGGCTGAGTTTTCGGCATCAAGTTCTTTGCCATGTTGCAAAGCTCTCTATAGGCAGCCTGAGTGTCCTCACCACTGGCAATTGGCTCCCCCCAGAGAGTGTTTTGAGAGAGAGAAAGAGAGAGAGAGAGATCTGAGATGGACACTGTAGTCTTTTTTTTCTTAAATAAATTTATTTATTTTATTTATTTTATTTTTGGCTGCGTTGGGTCTTCATTGCTGCTCACAGGCTTTCTCTAGTTGCGGTGAGCGGGGGCTACTCTTCGTTGTGGTGCGCAGGCTTCTCATTGTAGTGGTTTCTCTTGTTGTGGAGCACGGGCTCTTGGCGCGCGGGCTTCAGTAGTTGCGGCACTCAGGTTCAGTAGTTGTGGCTTGCAGGCTCCGGAGCGCAGGCTCAGTAGTTGTGGCATACGGGCTTAGTTGCTCTGTGGCATGTGGGATCTTCCCTGATCAGGGCCCAAACCCATGTCCCCTGCATTGGCAGGCGGATTCTTAACCACTGCGCCACCAGAGAAGTCCTGACACTGTAGTCTTATAACTAATACCAGAACTGACATGCCATGAGCTAGTGGTCACAGGGACCACCTCAGTACAGTGTGGGAGGGGCCACAAAGGTGAGAAATCCATGAAGGGGACCACTAGGGGCTGTCTTGGAGGCCAGCTTCCACACAGCTGTGAAACAGGAACACAAGCATCCTTAGAAAGTCAACATGCAAAGCCAGTAATTGCTCCCCTAGCTTGGGCTTCCCAGACTCTGCCGGCCTTGGGGGTTTTCGGTAGTTGAACGCTTTCGTGCCTGATACGTGCTCCATGGATGGGCTTCACTCTTGTTTGTTTCCAGTTGAGCTCTGAGTGGTGGGGTCTTTGTCTCGTCACCCATTTAGCCTCGCCCATGCTGTTTTGAAAGCCAACAAATTCCATCAATGGTTTGGAAATGACATCTGAAAGGCAGAAGGCGTGACTGGTTTCTCATCTCCCTGAAGGACTCTGGAGAAAAGAATGTGTTAGAATCTGGGACCGTGTTCTGTTTCATGTAGCAGCTGAGGTTGTTTACATTGGGGGTATTGCTTGTTTGGTTTCTTACTTAAGACCTTTAAACCAGGTATCTGAGGTGGAGGGGGAAATATACCAAACCTAGGGACATCCAGACCTGGTTTGAATCCCAGCTTTGCCACTTCCATTTCATGAGCATGGGTAAGTTACTTAATCTCCCTAAACTTTATTATTACATTAAAAAAATGGAAATAATGATCTAGCTCACAGAACCATTGTGGGAATTAAATTAGATATCATGTGAAAATGCCTCACTTGGTGCCCCAAACTTAGAACCTACCTAGGAAACGGTGGTTGACATGGAAACTATTGTACCATATAGAGAAATAACCCTAGCTATTTTATTGCATGTTTTTCAGGTTTTTTGAAATGTAACTTTTTTAATATAAGAAAATGGTCAGTTTTAGCTATAAAAGTGATCATGTTAAAAGGTTTTAGCTGTGGTTTTATTACATCCTAGAACTTAAAATTTTCTGTGGACCCATTTTTTTTTCAAGGATGGTATTGGAAAAAGCATGATTTAGGTCATAAAAATTCCAATTTGCAGTTAACTTTTCAGGAACACATCTCTTCCCTAAGGTGAGGAGCATGTGTATCCCAGATGAATTGAAAAGTTCCCTGTTCCCTTTTTGTCGCTTCATTCCTTCATAATCAGACACTACTGTAGTGTCTTTTGGCAAAATAGCTGCCTGTCTACAGGTACAATTTCTCAGAAACACTTGCCTCAAAAATTGTTTTCCTGAGAGTCTCATCTGCAAGGTGCTTTCTCTTCAAAGATACATTCCTATTTTCAAGGCAGCAATTCTGCTTTTTTTCCTTTTTTTCATATGCATTGTCATTCTGTGCAGAGGGTTCCCTCCCTGAGTTCTACACTTCAGGATATTGAAAGTCGCCGTAATGCCAAGGCAGGTGTCACCCATCAACAGCTCCGGAATAACTAATCAGGAGTGGGAGATGGAGCGTCACAATGCAGAGTTCATTTTCTGCTCTCTCAGGGCTCGTGATGAAGCTGAGAAAAAGGCCTTGAGTCAACCTCTGTGTTGGTGTGTGTGTGTGCCTTGCATTTGAAGGTGGAGGGTAGACTAGATGTCCAGAGGGACTTTGCCTGTAGGGCCTGGAAATGGAATGGGAAATTGGTAATTAGGTGTCATTCCTTATGAAGCATTTCCCTTTACCTCTTCCCATATTTTCAGGTGATAAAAACCACCCTCCACTGGGGTCTTTTGCTCCTTAAAGAATCAGACAGCTAGCCTCCTAATAGACTCTGGAGAATTTCCAAATGCAGCATCTCCAGTCTGATTTGAGTGACTCTGCCTAAGTGCTTCTCACTTAAACCCAGTGATGCTTAAGAGCGTTTCCATGATGAACTAGCCACTGAAGACTAGAGTTTAGTGACTGTTGAGAACCAAGGACTCACACCTGTGGCTCAGAACTGTGTCTTCCACTGCCTTCCTCTCCTTCTGAGTTCCTGTTCTAGGGCTGGTTTAGGGCTCTGCGTGCACAGAGGAGGTGCTCAGTAAATGCTTACTGATTGACATGGTTCTTTACACACACACATACATAGCTCGTTTAGTTTAGTCTATTCCTTTCCTTGAGTGATTGTAGGTTTAACTGTGTCCACTCACCTTTCCATTCCACCACCTGGTCACTTTTTAAAAATTAACTAATTAATTAATTAGTTAGTTAATTTTTGTCTGCATTGGGTCTTTGTTGCTGCGTGCGGGCTTTCCTCTGGTTGCAGTGAGCAGGGGCTACTCTTCGTTGTGGTGTGCGGAATTATTGTGGTGGCTTCTCTTGTTGTGGAGCACGGGCTCTAGGTGCACGGGCTTCAGTAGTTGCAGCACGTGGACTCAGTAGTTGTGGCTTGTGGGCTCTAGAGCGCAGGCTCAGTAGTTGTGGTGCACGGGCTTAGTTGTTCTGCGGCATGTGGGATCTTCCCGGACCAGAGATCGAACCCGTGTCCCCTGCACTGGCAGGTGGATTCTTAACCACTGCACCACCAGGTAAGTCCCCACCTGGTCACTTTTGAGGTCTGTACCACTTCATTCATCAACAGACCCAAATGTACCTCGTCTGTAAACTGCTAGGGAGAAGGTTTGTATCGATGAAAAAACTCATCAAAAAGCTCTGAGAACTCTTCCGCCCCTTAGAGGCAAAGCACAGTTATATAGGTTTTTGAGACAGAGGGCTGTACATTAAATGGCGTAGATAGTTTGCACAATCCAGATCTGTAAGTACAAAGGTGTGAGTCATGATGACCCCTTTACAAGATCAAGAAGGAATGTTATTTTTTAAGGAGTTGTCTTCTTGGTGCTTAGGAGAATATTGCTTTTTATAGTTGAGCAGGTATTTCTGCCGATGGGGAGGTTTGGTTGATGCATAATGCAGATACACAACAGCCGAGGGGAGAGAGGGGGCCAGAGGGCAGAGAAAATTTTCCTATGTTTAAATTTTTCTTGTCTTGCCATAAAATATTGTTACTGAACTCAGGTTTTATTGCTCACAAAAGCCAGTGCTCAAGAATCACGTATTGGTTGGGAAGGAAAGGCTGCTTTATTCAGGAGGCTGGCAACTGGCACCTTGTTCACCTTGGTTTCTCTGGGGAAGAGAAACCAGAAGTGAGTGTGCTTCCTGGGACATCCCTGAATTCAATTTCTAATCTCATGAGCAGATTGCAAACTGCTAGTTATTAATTTCATGTTTTCTTTACTTGGTTAATTTACTAAGAATTAGAAATCAGTGAAGGGAAAGATTATAATGAACTCTCTCTTGTGTCTCTGGTGTGTTTTCTCTGACATCACCCAATTCTCCAGTTCTTTGGACACCAACAGTGTGCCCAGATATTCAGTTCAGTTCTGACACTATCCACCTGGAGTTCTTGAGTCTCACCTGAATTTCTGACTGACTGGCTGTAAATCCAGGGTTCCCATGACTCCCTCAGGTTTGACAGTTTGATGGAACATCTCACAGAACTTAAAAAAACGCTTAAGTTTACCAGCTTATTATAAAGGACAGCTCAGAAGTAGCCAAATGGAAGAGATGCATAGGGCAAGGCATGGGGAAGGGTGTGCAGAGCTTCCATGCCCGCTCTGGGCGCACCACCCTCCCAGCACGTGATGTGCTCAGCAACCCAGAATCTCTCTGAATCAAAGTATTCAAGAGTTTTTATAGGGCTCAATCTCTAGCCTCTCTCCCCTCCCAGGAGGTCAGTGGCGGGGCTGAAAGTTCCCACCCTCTAATTACTTGGTCCTTCTGGTGACCAGCCCCATCCTGAGGCTGTCTAAGGGTCCCACCCTAAGCCATTGCATTAGCACCAACTCAGATGTGATCTAAAGGGGCTTGTGTCAGAACTGAATTGAATGGGAAAAGAACTGGAGAACTGTGTGGTGTCAGAGAAAACACACCAGAGATATAAAAGAGGGTTTTGTTACGAATAGCAAAAGATACTCCTATCACTCAGGAAATTCCACGGGTTTTAGGAACTCTGTGCCAGGAACTGGAGACAGAGGCCAATATCCAAAGGTGATTTTTTCAGCCCTCTATACGTGCAGCTTACACTGGGGATGGTCTTTCTAATTGTTCCCACTGTTTCCCCAGGACCTCTTTAGGTCAAGAGCACTGACCACAACTGGTCTGAGATTGAAACAATAGTGAAGTTGCTGGTTCCTGTCGACTTAAAAAATATGCACAACTTAAAAGTTGAGGGTTATGTTTTATTCGGTGGGAATTTTTAGGACTTCACGCCGGGGAGACAGCATCTCAAGTAACCCTGAGAACTGCTCCGAGGAAGTGAGGGGGAAGCCAAGATATACAGGAGTTTTGCAACAAAGGGCAGGTAGTCAGAACATCAAAAGATTATTGTTAAATTGAAGAAAACCAGATATCCCAAGTTAAGGAATTTAGCGCTTTTCTATATATGGGAAAATGCAAGTGTCTGGGCTCACTGAAATCATTGCTCTGATATGCACCTCAGCTATCTGGGGCCAGTATCGTGTGTTTTCTTATCGTGAGTTTCCTCAGGGCTCACCATAGGGAGTGGCTGCAGTCTGTCTGATGGCTGCTAGGTGGCAGGTATTCTTTCCTTCCCGAGTTTCCTCAGGGCTCACCGGCTCACATTGGAGGGCTGCAGGTCTGCAATTGCTGATGATTGTGGCATCCTTTGTTTCCTGATATGGCAGGAAATATTCCATTTCTCATTCCAATGGAGGTGGTATCCATTGTTTGCTGTTATTGTTGTTTTTCCAGTTGTGTGAGGCAGAAAACCCAACTCAAACTTCAAATTGCCTCAAGAAAAGTAGGACTTTATTGGCTCATGTAACTGAGAGGCCCAGAGAGACTGCATATCATCCCACTGGCCCTCCACTCTGCTTCCCAACAATTCGTCTGCAAGCTCCACACTGGTTCAGGGCCCTGCCTGCACCCAGAAGGTGCTTAATAAATACTCACCATGGCCAAAAAATGGCCCTAGAAACTGCAAGCACCACATCCTCACACCACAGCATCTCAACAGAGGGAGGGAGAGGATGCTTCTCTTTCCCACAAGCCCCAGCAAAACAGCCTCTGGCATCTTCTTGGAGCCAATTGAGTCATGTATTCAGGACCGAACCAGTCACATGGAGATGGGGTGTGGTCTGTTAAACTGTTCATGACACTTGTTAAAAAAGAAAGGCAGGGGCTTCCCTGGGGGCGCAGTGGTTAAGAATCCACCTGCCAATGCAGGGGACACGGGGTTGATCCCTGGTCCAGGAAGATTCCACATGCCGCAGAGCAGCTAGGCCTGTGTACCACAACTACTGAGCCCGCGTGCCACAACTACTGAAGCCCATATGCTTAGAGCCCGTGCTCCACAACAAGAGAAGCCACTGCAATGAGAAGCGCATGAGCTGCAATGAAGAGTAGCTCCCGCTCGCCACAACTAGAGAAAGCCTGCACACAGCAACGAAGACCCAAAGCAGCCAAAAATAAAATAAATAAATAAATTAAAAAAAGAAAGGCCGACTTTATTCAGGATGGTGGCAATAGGTATAGGGACTGCTTCCATGGGGTTTTGCAGCAGGGGAGAGAAATTGTGCTCAGCTCCCAACACAGCAAGGAAAAGTGGGAATTTATAGCCAAGAAGCAGGGGCCAGGGGTGGTCAGTGGATGGAAAATTACTGAGAGGAAGCATCAGAGTTAAGGGGGGATTCTGGGTAAACTGACCTCACAGGATCTTGCTGAAATCAGGCCAGGGTGATCGGACATCACCTGGGGGATGGTGGGGGGGGGGGTGAGGAATTTGGTCAGATATTGAGAGTGAGGGTTCTGGCTAAACTGACTTAGCAAGATTCTTGATAAAATTAAGCTCTTGAGGACATGCCCAAGGACAGGGCCTGGTGGGAAAAGAGGTCAGAGGAACCTGACTAGAATTTGGTCAAGAAGAGAATCTTTTCAGGTCAGTGCCCAAAACACAAGTCTGAGAATGGGGGGAGGGGCTGATTTCACCAACAGGAAAACTCTCTCTTTTTTTTTTAAAGGATTATTTATTTATTTATTTATTTATTTATTTATTTATTTATTTATTTATGGCTGTGTTGGGTCTTCGTTTCTGTGCGAGGGCTTTCTCTAGTTGCGGCAAGCAGGGGCCACTCTTCATCGCGGTGCGCGGGCCTCTCACTATCGTGGCCTCTCTTGTTGCGGAGCACAGGCTTCAGACGTGCAGGCTCAGTAGTTGTGGCTCACGGGCCTAGTTGCTCCGCGGCATGTGGGATCTTCCCAGACCAGGGCTCGAACCCGTGTCCCCTGCATTGGCAGGCAGGTTCTCAACCACTGCGCCACCAGGGAAGCCCAGGAAAACTCTTGGGAAGAGAAGAGAAGAAGGGATGGTGGGGTGACAATCAAGCATGTCTACGACGGGGATGGAGCCAATGCCCCAACCTGCAGAAGAGTGACGCTCAGTCTCCTGACCTGCTGGGCTGGGAGGCGGTTAATGTGAGTTTGTTTCATCTATTTACCCGGCACGGCCACCCGTTAGAAGGTACCATTACCCAAAAACTGGATTCGCCTCTTGGTGGGTGTCGAGCCAAAAGAGACAACCAAGCCAAGATCAGGAGAAGGAAGGATTTATTCCTTGCAGCGAGTAAGGAGAACACCAGGGGTCTTTCCCAAAGCAGTGTCTCCCCTAGCAGAAAAATTGGGGAAGTTTTAAGCTAAGGGTACATGCATACTCATGAAGGTGCTTGGGCAGCAGGCAGAGTCCAAGCTTTGGTTGATTGAAGTCACGAGGGTCAGAAAAGGTCACCATCCTCATCCCTTAGGTTCCAGTTGACCTGGTGATTGAGCACCTGAGGGCGGTTTAAATTCTGCAAAATAGCTCAGAGAATAGCTTTAGGCTCACCATCACCACTGAAACAGAAATGGGAGTCTTTATAGCTGATTTGTTATCTTTGCTATGGTTACTTCTTTTGCCTGATAACAGTTTGTTCTTTTATTCCCTTAAGATCATTTTTACTGAGACCGTTCCAGGTTAAGGATTGCAGCCAGGCTTAGATCACAAAATGGATTAGGCAAAAATGGCTTCTCTTCTGTCAACGAAGCCATGTCTGGTTCTCTTTCTCCAGGGGCCACCCCTTCCACCCTATCTGTTTACAGAACCCCAGGAAGGGATGTTAGGTATCATCTAGCCTAAGAGTGTCATTTCAGAGATGAGACGGAGGGTGAGAGAGCTTCGTGACTTGCTTAAGATAACAGTGAGGGGGAGGCTGCACTGACCCCAGAACACAGATCTGCTGGCTCAAAGTTCAGAACTCTGTCTCCTGCCTGGAGCTAGGTGAACAATGATAACCAGTGGTCCCCCTGGAACCAGCTCCTGCCTGCTCCCAAGAACCAATCATTAAATGATCAGGAATTTTGCAAGCCGGTGGTAAACACAGCCATTATTAAAAATTAAATGCTATAAACTTACAATTAAATAAATTATATCAAAAATGAAGGCAATTGCAACTGTTCATAGCAGCACTATTCATAATAGCTAAAAGGCAGAAACAACCCATCCACAGATGTCCTTTCACAGATGAATGGATATATGAAATGTGATCTATCCACATATGGAATGGAATATTATTCAGCCATGAAAAGGAATGAAGTACTGACATACAGTACCATATGGAAGAACTTTGAAAACATTATCCTCAGTGAAAGAAGCCAGACACAGAAGGCCACATATTGTATGATTCCCTTTATATGAAGTATCCAGAGCAAGCAAATCCATAGAGACAGAAAGCAGATTAGTGGTTGCTGCAGTCTGGGGGTGGAGGTGGGGGAGTGGTGATGGGAAGTCCTGCCTGATGGGTGTGGGGTTTCAGTTGGGGTCCTGAAAAATTCTGGAACTAAATAGTGGTGATGGTTGCATAACACTGTGAATGTACTTAATGCTACTGAATTGAACACATTAAAATGATTTTTTTAAAAAGGCAATAAATACTCAAAACATCATTTTCTAATTATTTAACTACATTTTACTATTATCTATGCTTGGGAGGTTATTTATATCTCAGATGTCTGCATGGCAGAAAGTCTATTAAACAATGTTCTACTTACTGTACATTTCTCCGCAACTCCACACTCAGTAATGTCATGCTGGTTGCTACATGTTACCATGATTGGAGTATTTGTACCACAGAGACTGGAAAACACTTACAAATCAGGGCTTACTTGGCTGGGCTTTTGAAAAATGCATAGACTTAAGAAAGTGATGGGAAAACACTAATAACGCAGATTCAACTGAAAAGGGTTTTGTGTCTGTGGTTATGATATTGAGACCAGCCAAAAAAATTAAGGAAATATTTTAGTTTAGGAAAACAGTTACCTGATTCAGCAAAGAAGTTGCTTACATGATCAATGAAGTCTCAACATATACCTTCATTGTTTAACTTTTATTTTAGTTATTAATGCAAATGAAGAGATCAATCAATATCCACGCTAGAACTATACCCAACAGCCAACTACAGGAGTGACTGCTTTGCTGAATCAGATAGTGATCAAGAAGTTATTTGTAGTCTGATTTTGCCAAATTATGGTTGAATTGCGACCAGAGGTTTGCTACAGCTCAAGAGTTCTATAAAAATCAGTGAAAACATTCTGTGATAATTAGTTGGGTGTATGGAATTTACAAGAAAAGGTATTGCATAATTTATTATTAGTTGTAAATTGTGTGCTCTACATCCTTTATGTCAGCAAAATTTTAACTCGTTTATGCATAAGTATATTTGGAATATGTTTTTTCTGGAGAGGCAGATGGTTAAACACTTACCAACACATCTCTGGCTACAACACCTTTCTAACATGATAGGGCCCAATTTAAATGGGCTAAGTGCTTCAAAGAGTCCCTCAAATGTGATAATCCCATTAGAGCTATCATAAATTATCATCAAGACCCAGAAACAGAATGTTGGCAGTGCTGAGAATAAGGGGGACTGGTATTTCTTGGAAAAAGTAGGATAAATTGAGTAAGAGACTTCTTGTTCAGAATTGGTTCAATTTATTTCCACCTGCCAGTTGAAATATCATTTTCTCCACTCAGAGAACCAATCTGCAGTATATTCTTTCAATGTTGCCTCCCAGAGTTCAACTGGGAAACCAAGTTGTTTGATGTTTAAATGAATAAGCAAAATGACATTTGTTTAGAGTATGTTGCAGAAAATTCAGAACAAAGTATTTTGGTATCCCCCAAACCTATGGGTTCCTTGTATGCTTGTCAAGAGAAGTACACAGTCTTCTAGGTAAGTAAGCTGGTAGGATTCCCACCAAAGGACCGGTACAAAGTGCTCCAAAGGACTCAGAACTCATCTGATTTATCATGCCATGCAAGGAAGGGAACATTTTCGGTGATAAACAGGTTTGTCCGACTTTTCTGCTCTTTCATACTTGAATGAACGATGGATCACAGTTTTCAGGGGCTCAGGAAAGAGAGGACCTGATATTTGTGAAGCTTTTTAGAATCAATCAGGAGCTTCACAAATGTTATCCCATCTGATCCTTGTGGCAAACTTGAAAGGAGGGTGTTATTGAGATACTACATGTGAGGTGAGGAAACTGGGGCTCAGAGAGAGAAACTAATGGTCTAGCCTCAAGCAACTTTAGGAAAAATCAGATTTGAACTCAGCCAGGAGACAAGCAAGGGCCAGCGGGTAAAAAGGAGAGAGAAATAGCACTATGGATTTTCTATTGATTACTGATGCCTAGAGATGAAGAGGGTTGCTCTGGGCAGGAATGGTTTAAACTAGCTCCTGTATAGCTTAGAAAAGAAAGTAAGAAAATGTAGTCTGCACTGATTAGGTTGCTGGGAACAGAAGGAAGGCTGAGCAGGGAAGTGGTGAGGCTCAGGGAGGCTTGATAAATACCATCCCTTGTCCCTACCTGAGTTCTGGATCAACTGAGAAACAAGAGAACCGTCAGTGGACAGAGGTCTGGAACATTCTCTTTACTACTAAGACTTCGGAGAAGGTGGCTTAAATCTGAGAGCAAGTGGACATCCCACATGGAAACAGGCAGACGAAGGTGCCAGGTATATGCAGAGCTGGGCCAGTTTGGTGCTGCCTCTGTAAACCCCCAGCTTGGAGGCGCACAGATCCCAGGGGAGAGCAAGGGGAGGGGCTGGGTTAGCCAGACTCAGTTTCTCCAAGCTGCTCTTCTTCCTCTGCGGGGGATGGGTGAACCCACCGAGGACAGCTCCCTCCAGGTCGCAGGAGACATTGCCCACCATCAGCCGCTGAGGGCTGTGGTCACCATGGCCTTGGCTGGTCTGCGTGTTGCATGGCCCCTTTCTTAGCCAGCCTTGAATCTGTGGCTCACCTGTCACGTGACAATGTGCCTTCCAGCAATTGGAACTGGAAAGGAGCAAGTCCCTTCCCACCTGCACAGCCCGGGAGCTGAGGAATGATTGTGTATTCACCTTCTCAGCACTTCCTCTCCATCTGCTTGGGAGGGTTCTGTCCTTTCTGTCTTTCCTGGGCTTTTGAGATATCAAATTGGGACCATGAGTAGAGAAAAGCAAGAGACAGGACAGGAAAGGACAGAAAAGGCAAGCGGGCTGAGGCTTCAGAGTGCGTGGAGAGTGAGGGATTTGGAGTGTGGAGCGTTCTGGAACAGCTGTGCGGATTTTTGCTTATATGTGGAATCTAAAAAAAAAAATGGTACAAATGAACCTATTTACGAAACAGAAATAGAGTCACAGATGTAGAAAAGAAACTTATGGTTACCAAGGGGGAAAGGAGGAGGAGGGGATAAATTGGGAGATTGGGATTGACATATACACACTACTGTATATAAAATAGATAACTAATAAGAACCTACTATATAGCACAGGGAAGTCTACTCAATACTATGTAATGACCTACATGGGAAAAGAATATAAAAAAGAGTGGATATGTGTATATGTATAGGTATAACTGATTCACTTTGCTGTACAGCAGAAACTAATACAACATTGTAAATCAACTATACTCCAATAAAAATTAATTAAAAAAAAAAAAAGAGAGAGAGAGTTGGGGAGAAGAGAACCAGAGAGAGATTTCTAAAGAGTTGCCCTGGTGTGTTACTTAGATCCCCTTTAGTGTCACTGCAGAAGCAGCAGCAAGGACTGAACCTGTAATGTACTTTCAGGGACAGGATGGTACTTCTTTGAACTTGACACCATAGAGCCTCTTTACACGTATTCCTGGCTCATAACTGGGGTGCCCTAGATAGTAAAATGACAGGCCTCTACGTGCCAGGAGCTGATGGTTAGGGTGAATCTTGGAATCTCTCCTTACAAAGCTCAAGGTTTCATGCGAGAGACAGACAGGTGAGCAAATAATTGTAACTCAGTGAGGCTAGAGTTGCATCTGAGGATTTACCAAGGACCAGGAGGACACAGGTGAGGGAAGGAGCCATTCTATCCTGGGGAGCAGTGCAGGTGGAAGGGGGCCCTAGGAAGGAGGTGATACAGAGCAGGGAAGAGCATTCAGCATGGAGATAATAGCAGGATAGAGGCACAGAGGGCCAGTGACCAGTGTGTTTAGAAGCAGGAGGGAGGGTGGCTGGAGATTAGGGTGGAAAGACCCCCCCCCAGGATGAGGTCACATCTGAACACTGAAAGCCTTGATATGTGCTCAGACTTCCTCTAAGGACAAAGGTAAGCCATCAGAAATTTTTATTTCGATTTCAATACCCTTTTCCTCATTATAAAATGCCAGTTAGAGATAAACAGTTTTATTTTATTCTTTTTTCTCTGTGTGCATGTCTGTAAAACAAAATTGGGACATAACGTTTTGTAAACTGCTTATGTTCACTTAATATTTTCCATGTCACTGAACAGTCTTCTAAGATAAGATTTCTAAGAGCTGCATAGCATTTCGTTAGGTGGACATTTATGTAACGAATCTTCTATTGTTGGATATTTGCCATGGTCTGAATGGTTCCCCATCAAATCATATGTTGAAATCCTAATCCCCAGGGAGACGGCCTTAGGAGGTGGGACCATTGGGAGGTGATTGGGTCATGAGGGTGGAGCCCTCATGAATAGGATTAGTGCCCTTATAAAGGGTCCCACAGAGCCCCCAGCCCCTTCCACCATGTGAGGACATAGCGAGAAGAATGCCATTTATGAACCGGGAAGCTGGTCCTCCCCAGCTATGGAACTTGACCCTGTGGGCACCCTGATCTCAGACTTCCAGCCTCCAGAAATGTGAGAAATCAATTCTGTTGTTTATAACACCACCCTCCCACTGCCCACTGCCCTGGTCTCTTGTATTTTGTTATAGCATTCCAAATGGACTAAGACAATATTTCAGGTTGTTTCTAAAAAATTTTATGTCATTATAAATAGCAATGTAATGAACATCTTTGTGCATATCTCTTGTCACCAGGAGGCTATAGGCAAAGGTCAGTTATCTTCTGAAAGATCACAGTGATAGGAATGTCAAATGTGATTTAGGTTGTGGCAAAGCCTGGAGACAAGAAACCAGTTAGGAGAAGAAATGTTTTACAACCACCGAGAATGTGAGGACAACATTCCCAGACCAGGACTGTGGTCAGCTGGGAAGCAAAAGGATACAAGGAAAATATGAAGCAAATCTCCAGGACTTGGTGTTAATGGCCTGGGATTGAGGGAGAAGCAGCAGCAGCCAGGGATATAATAGTGATAATGGTGGAGACAATAATAATAATAATAGAACTCACACTTATCAAGGGTTGCTCTAAGCTTATATTATTTCTTTCCATCCTCACACAACCCTCTGAGGGAGGTACTATGATTCCCATTTTACAAATGAGGAGAACGAGGCACAGACTATTTAAATAATGAGCCAAGATCGTATAGTTAGTAATCGACAACCTGGGATTCAAATGCAGGCAGGGCGACTGCACAATCTGCCAGCTTAGCTCTGTGTTCACTGTCTCCACCCGGCCGTCCCAGCCTGGACCACACATGATGGAAGCGGTCCGGCTAGCACGAGAGAGGAGGCATGGGGAAGAGCAGGCCTGCGGGCATTTTATCCCCAAATGGAGCACAAAGTCTCCGTGGCCCTGAACCAGCTCGTAAGATACTTGTTCACCCCACCGAGGGCAGAGCCTAGTAACTGGTTTGCATAGCAGGTATTAGGTAAAGATTTGTCCAACGAGTGCATGGCCAAGTGACCAATGATGGGCTCTGCCCAGAAACCAGGTGTTGCTGGAGGAAGACAACTCCTGACTGGGACCAGCTGGGCTGTGGGCTGGGTCTGCAGGGGTCCAAGTGTATCTGCAGAACCACATTCACGGAGCGCCACCAGACCAGAAACTCAGGATGCAGCAGTGGGCAGCTCGCCGCCCAGCTGCCCCAGGGCTGTGGCTCTCACTGTGACGGCGGCCGGGATGAGATGCCGCAGAGGGAAAATGCCATCAGCCAAGCAGTTGACAGGTAACTTCCAGCATCTCCCTGCATCTTTGCCTTCCTTTCCTGCCCCTACCTCCTGCCAAGGAGTGGGGGTCAGCCATAGTTGAAGTAGGCAGTCACTGGAAATGCAGTGACCTCCAGGGACACCCAGGAGCTTCCAGCCCCCAATCCCTCCACCCCCTCATCACTGCTCCGTCATCATCTTCCCCTGGCTCAGATTCTGCTCTTTCCAACTCCACTGGGCCAGCTAGAGTGCTGCTTCCCGAAGCTCCTGCTGTCCTTACCAGTGTCAATATTGGCCATTTCCTTCTATGTGCTTAACTGTTTTCCTTACATAAACTCACACTTTTAAACCCGATTACTAACTTCTGCTTTGTGGTAAACAGTAAGATCTATGAAATGCCTAACTTATCCAGTGAGGATCAGGAAATGCAGGGCTGTGGGTCTCTGGGGTTCAGAGCACAGGTCAGTGGGATTGCGGTGGGCAAATCCTCCCTCCATTCTCTCCCTCATGTCTTTCTGTCCTCTCATCCCCCACGATCAAGGCCCTAGTTCAGGACTCCATCATCACTCTTGTTTTAAATAACTTTATTGAACTATAACTTACATACCACCAAATTCACTCATTGTGACTGTCCAACTCAATGATTTTTAGTAAATTTATAAGTTGTGCAACCATCACCATGATCCAGTTTCAGACTATTTTCACCACTCCAAAAAGTTTCCTCATGCTTGTGTGTGTTAATCCCCACTCCTACCATTTTCTGTGGGCAGATCTGCTTACTGTCTGAAGATTTGCCTATTCTGGACAATTCATGTAAATGGAGTCATACAATACGTGGTCTTTTGTGTCTGGCTTCTTTCACTTAGCATAATGTGAGGTTCATCCATGCTGTAACATGGACCAGTAGTTCATTATTTTTTTATTTTGTTTTATTTTTTTTTTTTGCTGCGTAGGGTCTTAGTTGTGGCATGCGGGATCTTCGTTGAGGCATGCGGGATCTTTTGTTGTGGCGCTCGGGCTTCTCTCTAGTTGTGGCGTGCGGGTTTTCTCTCTCTAGCTGTGGCGCGGGCTTAGTTGCCCTGCGGCATGTGGGAATCTCAGTTCCCCGGCCAGGGATTGAACCCGCATCCCCTGCATTGGAAGGCAGATTCTTTACCACTGGACCACCAGGGAAGCCCCTCATTATTTTTTTATTGCTAAGTAGTATTCCATTGTATGGACATACTGCACTTTGTTTATCCATTTACCAGTGGATGGACATTTGGGCTGTTTTCAGTTTTGGGCAATGATCAATAATGATTCTGGGAGCATTAGCTTAGATGTTTGGGGGGTAGACTTACCTTGCTCTTTCTCTTTGGTAGAGTCCTAGGAGTGCTGGTGACATCATCACCCCCTTGAATTGCTATGAAAAAGTCTTGCCTCCCCCCAACTCAATCTCTATGCTGTTCCCACAGTCATCTCTCTAAAAGGCACACCCAGTTATGTCTCTTCACCCCACTGAGGGCAGAGCCTAGTACCCGGTTTGCATAGCAGGTAAAGATTTGTCCAACGAGTGCATGGCCAAGTGACCAATGATGGACTCTGCCCAGAAACCAGGTGTTGCTGGAGGAAGACAACTCCTGACTGGGACCAGCTGGGCTGCGGGCTGGGTCTGCGGGGGTCCAAGTGTATCTGCAGAACCACATAAGCAGAACAGAGTCCAGACTCCTGACCTCAAAATATACAGTGGCCTTCCTGGTGCAGCCTGCTCTCCCCTCTCAAGCCCCTCTCTCATGTTGGGGATCAGGCCAGGTGGGGGTGTCACTGTGTCCCCAGCGTTCAAGTCCATTTAGAATGAATGCACTCAGTCAGTATTGTTGGGTGAATGCAAGGAAATAGCAACTCTGTGATCAGAGCTTTTAAAATGCTTGTACAAAAACTCAGAGATTGACCACCAGACCCTGGGACAGCTGCAAAAGAAGATCCAAAACCAGTGTGGTAGGAATCAGGAGGCCTGGGTTACTTTCCAGCACTGATTTTAGAGGTTTAGTAAGCCTTTCTCAAGCGTTCATGGCCAAATTCTAAATTCTTTCATAAGACCTCTATGTCTTTATGTACACAGCTCCCTCTTGCTGGAACATATTTTCCTTACCTGGAACAGATTCCCAATCTGCTTGGAGAATTCCCGTTCATCGTTCAAAACCTTAGTCAGCTATATGTGTAGTAACCGAATCACTTTGCTCTACACCTGAAACATTGTGAATCGACTATACTTCAATAAAAAAACAAAAACAAAAAACCAAAACCTTAGTCAGGTGTCACTTCTTCTGCGATACCTTGTCTGATCCTTTCCATCCAGGTAGAATTATTATTCCCTTCTTCCGCCATATGATTGTATTTTGTACACAGTTTTATCATTGTTTGCTTTACAAATCTTTTGCTTGTATGTCTGCATGCAACACTAAGCTACCTGTCAAGGTATCTGAGGGAACCATGCCCCATTTGCCTTTTTAAAAAATTTTATTTATTAATTTATTAAGTTTATTCTTGGCTGCGTCGGGCCTTAGTTGCGGCATGCAGGATTTTTCGTTGTGGAGCACTGTCTCTTTGTTGCGGCGTGAGGGCTTCTCTCTAGTTGTGCCGTGCGGGTTTTTTCTCTCTAGTTGAGGTGCACAGGCTCAGTAGTTGTGGTGCGTGGGCTTAGTTGCCCCACGGCATGTGGGATCTTAGTTCCCCGACCAAGGATCGAACCCGCGTGCCCTGCATTGGAAAGCGGATTCTTTACCATTGGACCACCAGGGAAGTCCCCCCATTTGCCTTTTTATCCCAGTTCCTTGGCACAAAGGAGTTCAATGTAGTTTATTTTCTAACTGAACTCATCATTAAGTCTCAAGTTCCCCCATTGTCAAAGGGGGATGACAGTACCTGCCCTAACTACCTTAAAGGCCTTTTAAAAAGAGAGTAAGATGACTGATAAATAAAAATACCTCAATAAGAGGCATGAGGGACTCTATGAAGGTCAAATCCAATCACCTCTTGCTTGGCCAGAGCCCCTGGTTTCTCAGCTGGACGTGAATTGACTTTGTTTGGTTCAGGGAGTGCTTGGAACTCTCCTAAGCCTCACCCTCACTGCGAGCATGGGTGTTTGTTAAGCAGAGTGATTAAGAGCTCTCCATGGTCTAAAAACATGACCCTCCAGCCCTTTCCCCTGCTTTGCTTTTCTTCACTGTGCTCATCACTCTCTGACATTATCCAGTAGAGTCATTTGCTTGGTGGGTGTGGTTCCACGGCAAAGGCGGCTGGTTGCCCACCCAGATCCATCCTCTCCTCCTCCTTGGTCCCTGGCCAGACCCTGATCCCTAGCTCCTCTTGAAGTTGGATGTGGCCAGGCTTTCACTCCCAGAGAGGAAACGGATGTGATGGTTACCTTCCCCTCCCCCACCCCCAGCCTGGGCTTTAGCTGGGGTGGCCCCTGCAGGTTCCCTTCCACCCTCCTTGACAGCTACACAGACGTGGCAGCAGCCCAGCTCCACTCAAGCAGGAGAGGACAGCCTCGTATGTGCTCAGCAGAGCAAGGACTTGGAAGGAACCTGGGTTCTCCCCAGTGACCAGGTGGAGTGGGGCTGCCCACCAGCCTGGGACGCACATCTTAAATTACTACTGCTTGAGAGAGATTCACTTCTTTGTTCTTTAATTTTTTTTTTAACTTTTTGGCTGCATCCCACAGCTTGCAGGATCTTAGTTTCCCGGCCAGGAATTGAACCCAGGCCCCAGCAGTGAAAACACCGAGTCCCAACCACTGGACTGCCAGGGAATTCCCTCTTTGTTCTTTAATTTAATGAATGTTGGGGTCTCTTTGTTCAGCAATCCAGCCTCACCTTAACTAACATATCCTGATGCTTTCTAACAGCTGGGACTTTGTCTTTGTTCACTGCAGTGTTCCTAGTGCCTAGAATAACACCTGGCTCATAGGAGGTGCTCAAACTAATATTTGCTACAGAAACGAACCGAGCCAGACTGCCCGTGTTTGAGTCACTAACAAGACATTTGACCTTAACCCCATGGAACTCAGTCTCCTCACCTGTAAAATGGGGATAGTTATTGGACCTTTTTGATTACTGAGATTAATATATTTAGAGCTCATAGAGAAGTGCTTAAGACACAGTAAGCACTCAGTATGTGTTAGATATTGTTAGCATGATTATTGCATAAATGTTGTGTTTTCCTTTGATGTTTTCAGTAATTCTGAAAACAATTTCATGTTAAATTAGAAGAAACTTCAGGGGTAAAGAAGCCATGGCAGCTTGGATAGTAGATGTGTCCATATCTGCCATTGGCTGGCACAGATGAAGTGGATTTACCCATTAATTGTTCATTTCGTGAACTAAGTGTGATGGCTTTGGGAAATGCATGCATGTATGTATGCAAATTACATGCAAATCCACATAAAAATAGCCTGCTTTGTGCCTCCGCATTTACTAGAAAGAATTCTGGTGGCTTTATACTCTGTTCAGGTTATGTCACGTTCCGTTCCTCATCTGCACTCTCAGAAAGACACACCTGGCTGGAAGGAGGGAGGCGTGCGCAGGTGGATGTATACCTGTGGGGTTGTGTGCACGTCTGTGGGATGGAGGGCAGAGGTGGCTAGTGAGGGCAGCTGAAATACTGCTCTGCAATCAGATATATGTGGCTGGTCCAAAATAAATTTTAAAATTCCAGGCTCTGAGGCCCTATATCCAATCAGTCAGCTGTCCATGTAATCAACAGCCATCTAACCACCACCCATTATTATTAAACAGCTCCCTTTAGACCACAAGAGCTGCAAAAGGAGCACAGGAAACTTGTTCCTGGAGCGGGAATGTCAAATATCCTTGGAATTCCCCAGCCGTGCAAGCTGAGTAATCAGTGAGCTATCTGAGGCTCAGTTTCTGTAAAATGGACACAATGATGCATGGCCTGCGTACCTGACAATTGCTTTGAGGATCAACTGAGATTATGGGTGTAAAGGGGCTTTGCAGTCCTGTGAATGGTTAATGAGAGGGCTTGGGATCACCATCATTATTACTGGGGAAGGAGGAGGATTTGCAGGGAGCAACTGCCACGGGGCCACAGAACAGTGTTTAGTATTTATGGGGCTGAATGAACAATTCTATAGTATAATTACAGAGACTCATACCTCTTGAGCTTTCCAAAGCAATTCAGACTTCAAATAGTCTTCGCCCGATTATCATTCCACATGGCAGAATCATTCATTCATACAGGCATGCACTCATTTGTTCTTCTAGCAAAGACATTGAGCATCTGCCCTGGGCAGGGTCCTGTGCTGGGTTCCAAGATTACAAGATGGAAGAGACACAATCTTTGCTCACAAGGACCTTCTCCTGCTGTCCTTGTTCCTAAGGACCTTTTTCCTTACACCAGAGCTCACTAACCGTCCAGCAGGGGAGACAAACATGTCATCGATAAATGCCACACCACATGCAAGGGACAACGATAGAAGCCTGGGGAGCAAGAGAGTGAAGGGGGCTGCACCTCGGAAGGTCAAGGCCACCTGGAGAAATGCATGGTGTCTTGAAGGGCAAGAAGGAGCCTGCCAGGTGGACCGGCAGAGGGAAGGCTGCATGCCAGGGTACAGAGCATGAAGCCACATGGCCACGTGCTCCAAAATCGGATTTGGAAAATATGGTTAATGGTGTCAAGCTGTACCTTTTCCCAGTCACATCAATCCAGGCATCCCTGACTCCTCCAAATGCCTGTGACATTTATAAACTCATAAGGCTTGTTGGCAGTTATCATACACAGCGAGTCCTTGAATTGTCTGCCCTCTGCTGCTGCTGTGTGTCCCGCCTCTTCAAAGAGATTGTGAGTCAGCGGACAAATGAGGCTTTCTAGTCTATCTTTAGCTCCCCAGAACCCAGGTCAATGCCTTTCTTGTGAATATTAAGCAGGCAAAAGACGTTTGTTGCAGGAGGCATCCAAACGGATGACAGTGTCAGGATGCTGCTACTTTTGAACACCCACTTGGATGTTGTGCCACATGCTAATTTGTACATTATCTCATTTAATCCTCACAGTAACCCTAAGAGGTGGATACTATGAGTGTCTATTTTACAGATGAAGCAACTGAGGCTTTGAGAGATTACTTGCAGAAGAGATGCAGTCTAGAAGTGATGGAAGTAGGATTTGAATGCAGGCTGACTGGCCCAAGGGCTGATGCTTTTAGCTCTGACTCTACCCAAATTTACTGCCCCTATTTCAGTGTGCTTAATAAAGTAGTGTGAATTGGAGTTTTCAGGCTGACAGGTAAGTCCTGAGCTCTAACCAAATTGTGATTACCTCTTCCTATGGCTGCCTCCTAAGCCAGGGGCTCCTTGAGCATGGGGCTCTGCTTGCTTCATCCTTGTACCCCCATACCTAGCATAGCACCTATTCTCCTGGGATGGATAATAAGGGGACCAGGAATTTGTTCAGAGCAACTCTGGAAGGCTCCCTGGAGGAGGCCAAAGTTTCCTTGAGCCAAACTTGGAACATGGTGAGAGGCAAACTGGAAAGAGAGTGCATGTGAAGGCTTGAAGGTGGATGTGTTAAAGCGATTTATGGGGTGCTGTGGGCTTTGATGGAGTAGAGAGGAGCTAGAAATATGTTGGGGGGAGCCCCAAACACCCAGGCTACTTCAAGGGTACAGCTGGCACACTTTGTGCTCCACACATGAATCCCTCCCCCTCCATGGGCCCAGAGCCAAGGCCATCTTTGGAGGGATGAAGGTCCTTGCTCCCCCAAGGAGGTAGATAGGCATCTCCAGGTGAGATACCACTGGAAGCTGTTGAGAAACTTGTGGCCTAGTTGAGAAGCATCATTTGTAGGTGGCAATTAATTAATTAAACATTTTTCAAATGTCTATTATATTTTTGGGGTGATTCTAGGAACTGGGACAATGTAATGGTTCTCATAGAAGTTCTATTTTAGTGCCAGGAGGTAAAGCAAGTAAGTAAACTAACAAGCAAGCTAGATAATATCAGGTGGTAACAAATGTTCTGAAGAAAATAAAACAAGGTGGTAGCACAGAAGTGATGGGGGGGAGAGGGAGGTCAGTGGAGGCCAGTCAGAGGAGGTGACATTTGGGCTGAGAAGACCCGAATGACCAAATGGCACCAACCATGCCAAAAACTGGGGGAGGTGGGGGCGGGAAGTATTCCAGCCAGAGGGCACAGCACAGGCAAAGGTCCTGGGGTTGGCACAAACATGATGAATTAGATGTATGAAAAGACCAGAGTGGCTGGAGGGTGGTGAGCCAAGGGGAGAGGGGTCCAAAATGGGGTGAGAGAAGCATGTGGGGCCAGAGGATGCAGGGTCTGGTGGGATGATTTTATTCCAAGTGCCAAGGTGTATTAGCTAGCTGTTGCTACGTAACAAATTCCCCAGAAATTTAGCAGCTTAAACAAAACACATTTTCAATCTCACAGTTTCTGTGGGTCAGGGGTCTGACGGGCCTTTGCTGGGTCCTCTGCTTAGGGTCTCTCACAGGTTGCAACCAAAATGTTTGCTGCTCTTATGTGGTTGTTGGCAGGACACAGTTTCTCATGGGCTGTAGATCTGAGGCCACCTTCAGTTCCTCACTATGCAGGCCACTCCAACACGGCGGCTTGCTTCATCAAAGCACACAAGCCAAAGAGGCAGCAGAGTGAGTCTGATAGCAAGATGGAAGTCACCGTCTCTTGTAACCTAATCATAGAAATGGCATCCGTCACCTTGGCTAAATATGTTAGAAGCAAGTTATGGGTCCTGCCCTCACTCAGGGAGTACCAAGAGGTGGGGACCACTGGGGGTCATCTTAGAAGTCTGCCTACCACTCACAGGAAGCCACTGGGGGTGTCTGAACTGGGAGGTAACATATTTTCAAAGGCTCACTTTGGCTTTCTTGAGTGTTGGGAGCATGAGTGGGGAGAATGAGTGTTCCCTTGTTGGGAACAAGGCTGGAAGCAGGAAGGCCAGCGGGACATCTGTAAAGGACGATGCCAATTTGGACTAAGGACGTCCCAGTGGAGGCAGAGACATAGCACCAAAGGGCCTTGCTAGTGGACAGGAGGTGGGTGTGAGGGAAGAGGAAGCAGGGATGAGTCCCGAACTCGCTGGAGAACACGTGCCTCCTGCCTGTGGGATGGTGGTGCCCTTGACTCTTGGGACATGTGCTCTGTGTTTTTCTCCTGGGAGAGACAGGGTGGCAGTATCTCCATCCTCCTTACCCAAGGTCACTCATTTGCTGGATGGCTGGCCAGCATTAGGAGCACCGGCTGTGAGCAGAGAACAGATGTCTCCTTGTGCCAGGCTGAGGGACTGACCCCATGTCCTTGGTCTCATTGGTCTGCCCACGCTCAGGCCAACCAAGCCAGGATGCTAGAAGCTGCTCACCTATAACTGTGCTCACAAAGTCAGCCAGAGCTGGAGGGGTGGGGATGTGTGTGTGTGTGTGTGTCTGAGAAATGCTACATTTGGAATAAGGTTCACGGCAGGGAGAGTTACTAAACCCAATCCTAGAATGTCGAGCATCCCTAGCAAATACATTCCAGATAAACACTTGTAATTCTTTACCTAAAGAATACCACTTCCATTAAAGATTTACCTCCTATATGTGAAAAAACAAAGAAATAAATAATTATATGGCCATTTATGATGTCAAGATTCACTGCTAAGCACTTGATAGATCTCATTTAATCCTCATAACAACCCAGTGAAATAGGCACTAGTATTATCCCATTTCATTGATGGGAAAACTGAGGCTTAGAGAAATTAAGCAACTTGCTCAAGGTGACAGAGCCAGGGAACAAGAGAACCAGGTTTGACCCAGGTCTGTCTGACTCCAAACCCATGTTCTTAAGCACGACTACCACCCCGCCTCCATTGAGGCTGGTTAAAGATTCGTTTCCTGGTACCAGGGGTGAAAAAGGGGCAGGAGCTTTTCTTCTAAAAAATGGGTCCAGCCTTGCCAGAGGAGAGCAAAACAAAAGCAAGTTTTATGGGAGGAGACAGAGCTGCTGCCTTGAGAGAGGAAGGGTTCAGCTCTCACCAGTACAAGCGGTGGATGGTGCCCCCTGGTGGTGGTGGTGGAGAAGGGCAGTGGGTGGGAACAAATTGGAGCTTGGGGTTTGCCAGTTAGTGGGGGGACAGATACAGAGCAGCGTCCTCGGGGCAGAGAGCCGGTTCCACTGAGTCAGCCTGCCCCCAGGCAGAGGACCAGAGCACGTCTCCCTTCCTGGGGCCCACGGGGTGCCAGGTCAGCCAGGCACTCATCACAGGTGACACCTGCCAGTAACCCAAATGACATCACCAAACACCATCCACAGTCTTATCATCCAAACCTAGCCTCTGCACCTAAATTCAGATTCCTGCACATACCATACTGGCATCATCTTGTTTACAATTTAGGGCCTAGGATTTGGGCTAATTTAGAGGCAACCAAAGGGGAAGACCTCACGCCCGGTTTGCTTTTGATTAGGGACCAGCCACCATGTGGGGGATTTCCTGGGGACCCCACCCACGTAGCTCCCCAAGGCCCAACCTCAGGGGGAGTCAGACAGGGGCCACTTACAAGATAAGATACGAGGTGCTCTGTAGCTCGGGGAGCATAGAAGAGGGGTGAGGGATTCTGCTCGGTGACTTGGGGAAGGTTTTGAAAACATCAGGATACCTCGGGTATTGGTCCCACCCCTGTTTTGAACCTCTTGATCAGGCATCACAAAGTGTGTTGACTCTGGGAATAAATACAGAAATGGAGCCGATAAACTGAGTCTCTGAAGGCGTCTCTCCACATCACCTGCAGTGTTTTTCCTCACGCTGTAAGGGGCCCCCTTCCCAGGGAGGCAGCAGGGTGAGTGGGGTGGCAGGGGAGCAGGACGCCTGTGTACTCTTTCCAGCAGCCACCGCCGACCCACGGTGTGACCTTGCTGAGGTCACAGCTATGTCTTCCTTGCTGGGGGAAAATCAGAGGTGGCAAAGCTTGCATTTTCCCAAGGCATGGGAGTCTTGGAATATGGGGGGCCTCCCTGCTCGCCACGAACCCCAGCCATGTCTGCTCCTTCTGCTATTCATGAAAAAAGCCTTTCGATTTGGATTCAAGGCACTTTGGGGGACACAAAGCAAGAAGCAAGGCGTTCCTGCCGCAGCAAGACGTAAGGCCACTTTTATATGCAGTGTCTCTCCAAACACTTTTCAGCTCACGTTCCAAACCAATATTTCCGCACGTGGCCTTCACACTGGCTGTGGAAGGGGAGAGGGAAGGTACTTGCTCTCTAGTTTCAAGATGAGGCAATCAAGGCCCAGAGTGTCATTTCTCAACATTTTCATTACCGGGGACCCTTTTGATTATTTTACAACCGTGCAACCCCCTGTTCTGCAGGCCTTTGCTAAATGCTCTGAATTTATTAGGTAGAAATTCATCTGTTTCCATTAAAGTCACCAGTTTCTGCTCAACACAAAAGAACTAGGGCTATCACTGAGTTCATTGCCAAGAACTGCGGCATTTGCTCTGGGTTACCTCCTCATAGGAAAAGGCCCAATTTTCACCAGAGTTTTTGAAATTCTGAAAAGAGTTGATCCTCAGGGGGCCCAAGGATCCCCGACTGGGAAGTATTTCCCTAGAGAGATCGAGTGGCCTGTGAAAGGTTCTGTGGCCAGTGGTAGGGCCAGGACCAGGTCCAGGGGCCTGACACTCAGGCTAGGGCTCCAGCCAACCAGACCACTTGGCAGGGAGGTATGGTGCTCTCAGACACACAGGCGCAGGGGGGCACGTGTGTAGGTTGGCAGCCCAGCCAAATGCAGATGCCCTGAGCAACGATGTTAGGGGCTCAGACGGGTAAGGAATAGGTTCCCCTCAGTACTAGAGTGAGGCGCTGGAGCCAAGCCTGAGGCTGGAGGGGTGGAGGGTGTAACAAATCATTCCAGGGTGTTCCTGGAGAGTTGTAATGGGGGGACCTGTTTGTTCTGCCACCTGCCTTTGCCTTGACACTGCAATAATGCATTATTTATGCAGCCTGGGGTGTTCACCCACTCTGGGATGATTCAGACGTTTCCCCCAGACCTGCCTCATCAAAGGGATGAGACCAGAATGGGGGCTGAGCCCTTGCAGCTGGGGATGACAAAGACAAACTGGGGACCCTGGGAGAGTGGGGACACAGACAGGAGACCCAGAAGGTCTGGTGCGAAGGCCTGGGGTATAAGCAGGACCCCAAGTGCCTCAGAGCTTCCCTCAGGGCTCTGTACCCCTCCTCACCCAGGGCTCTGTTGAGCCCTTGGCTCGGTCCCAGAAGCTCAGGTTTTTGATCCATCGGAAGGCATCAAGCTGCGTGTACCTTTGGAAAAAGGCCAGGGCTTAGCTTTGTGGCTTCAGAATTCAAGGCTCCATCAATCTGCATGGGGCCAGGGGCCAGGGCAGGGGCTCTGGGGGCCTGTTGCCCAACAGCTGTTCCTGGGTTATTTTGGTCCAGGGGGAGCTTATCAATTCCAGGACACTTGGACCAAAATAGCCAACAGCAGGACAATCTCTTGGTGGCTCTCTGGGGACTTCTCCTTAGAAAAGTTTCTAAATGGGGCTGGGAAGGGAAAGGAGTTTGACTTGGGGGTTGGTGAAGGGTCTGAGGCTAAACATACCCACTCCTTGCTGTCCTGCCAGCCTTGGCACCTCCCTGACCACCTTCCTTGGGGACCAAAGCTGGGGGTTTGTTGAGGATGGAGTAGAAATTAAGAGGGAAAAGATCATTTTTAAACTTTGTTTCTTGCCTCTGTGTTCCTCCCCCAAAGCTGGTGTCATACATATTACCTTTTCCCATCTTACAGATGGGCCACACGGGGTCCAGAGTGTGGAAGCACTGGAACTGAGGCCACACAGCTGGGAACCCTGGCCTCTGAGGGTGCGTCTCGGCTGGGCCTCGGTTAGATCAGCCGCAGATCCGCGCCCGGGTGGCTGCCAGTTCCCCGACAAACTCAGGGCCAGCGTGGAAACGGCTGACTGGCCCCTAGCTTTCCTTCGGGCCACAGCGGGGGCCCTGGCAGCGCCCACTGGTTGACCCCGCCTGCCTCACTGAGATGGGTTAAGCGCCGGTGGAGGAAAGGAGGAAGGAAGACCAGCCACCCTGGAGCTCCCTGGAGCCCTCTGGAGCCCCGCCCAAGCCCGGATCAACAGCCCCTGGCGCGGCCCCCGAGAGCCCGCCGGGAATGCCCTGGCGCAGAGCCAGAGGGACCCAGGTCGCGCTCCCTTTTGCAAGGGCTGGCGCGCGGAGAGCGCGCTTTGGCACCAGGCGGGCGCGGGAGTGCGGGGCGCACGACCCTGACACGCCCTCTGAAATCCACTGGGGCTGGGGGCGCTTGGTCACTGAACTCGGTCGCCGAGTGTTCCGCGCCAAGTCCGCGCGACAGGTCTTACTGCCCGGTGTCGGAAATGAGGTGCCCGGGCGGGGCCGCGTTTGGGACGGCCGCTCCGCCACCCCTGCCGCTCCCGCCTCTCTCCCGGGATTTTCCGGCGGGTTAATTTCCTGTTCGGGTAAATCCTTCGCGAGTCCCTCGCCCCTCCCTCCCCGGAGCTCCCCCGCTCCGCCCGAGCCTCCCGGGCTCCCCTGGTCGGTCCGCGCTGCGCCTCATCGCCCCCGCGCGCCCGGGCGCGAGCCCTCCCCGCGCCTGGCCTCCGGGACCCCGCGCGCCGCCCCGCGCCAGGGCTCGGCCCCAGAGCCGCGTCCGCGTCGCCGCCGCTCGCGCGGGTCCCGGCTATGCGCCCCCGCGCCGCGCCCCGCGCCCCCGCCGGCGCCGCCGCCGCGCTGGGGCTCTGCAGCCTCCTGCTGCTGCTCCCGCCAGGACCCGCGTGCCCCGCGGGCTGCGCCTGCAGCGACCCGCACACCGTGGACTGCCGCGACCGCGGGCTGCCCAGCGTGCCCGACCCCTTCCCCCTGGACGTGCGCAAGCTGCTGGTGGCCGGGAACCGCATCCAGCACATCCCCGAGGGCTTCTTCATCTTCTACGGCGACCTGGTCTACCTGGACTTCAGGAACAACTCTCTGCGCTCCCTGGAGGAGGGCACGTTCAGCGGCTCGGCCAAGCTCGCCTTCCTCGACCTCAGCTACAACAACCTGACCCAGCTGGGCGCCGGCGCCTTCCGCTCGGCCGGGAGGCTGGTCAAGCTGAGCCTGGCCAACAACAACCTGGCGGGCGTGCACGAGGCCGCCTTCGAAACGCTGGAGTCGCTGCAGGTGCTGGAGCTCAACGACAACAACCTGCGCAGCCTCAACGTGGCCGCCCTGGCCGCGCTGCCTGCGCTGCGCACGCTGCGCCTGGACGGGAACCCCTGGCTCTGCGACTGCGACTTCGCCCACCTCTTCTCCTGGATCCAGGAGAACGTGTCCAAGCTGCCCAAAGGTGAGCCTGCCGGCCGGACCGGGAGGCGGGAAGGAGTGAGGGAGAGCGCGGGGAGAGGCCGACAAAGCCCGGGAGCCTAGGGCAGCGAGCGGCCTCGCGTTGAGCCTGGAAGGGGAGGCCTGGGCGCTCACGGCCACTGCCCTGGATGAGACTTGCTCCCGGTGTAACCCTCCCAGGTTCCCAGTCTGAACTTTTCCTGGGACTCTGCTAGGGAAGGGGAGTGGGGAGGGACACATCTGGAATTCTCTGGAGATTCTGGGCCTTGTTGCCCTGCTTTCCCCCCTGTTTCTCCAACAGTGTTCGGGACCTGGATTTCCGAGATCATCTTGTGGGGCTTTGGGTCCTAGTACCGGTGGATGTGGGTTATTTCTGGGCCCCTCCTAAGTGGAAGACACCCTACTCTGTGGGCAGCAGCTCAGCACCCATCTCACTACACTGAACATGGAGAGAGAGCCCGCCAGCTCTAAGAGCTTCTGTAACCTGAGTAGGTCTTGTTTCTCAGCTCCCAGTTTGCTCTTCTGTCTAAAAGGGGTGAGAATATTCCCGGTGAAGGAAAGCAGCAGCCTGCTAAGAGTCAGTCATGCAGTAAAGATTTGCTGTTCAGTAGCTTTTCAGCCCAGACGTGAAATTGCTGAACAAAATCTTGTGGGCTGGGGCACCCTTTGCTTGCCTGGTGCACTTTCCTGGCAGTGACATGGACATACATCCCCCCCTGGGGGACAGGAACATAAGGGCACAGCAGGTAAGAGACCCTGTGAAGGCCAGTGGGAAGGAAGCAAAGGCAGAGCTGAGAAGAGGGGACCCCAGCATCCATAAGGATGAGCCCCAGGACGGGAAACAGGTGAAATGCCCCTACTTTCAGTGGATTCCAGGCTTCCACTGGTGAGCATGTGAGCGTGGGTCCCAGCAGTGACCTTTCAGAGCCAGACCCCACCTCCCACCTTGACCCCGAGGGTTTGTCAGAACAGGAACCAGAGCTGAAAGACCCACAGTATAAAAGGTGACATAGATGTGGATTTATCATCGGTAAATATATATTTTTTCCATTTATTGAGAATTCAGAAATGCTGCCCACCTATGTCCTGAAGTCCTGTGCTCGCTTATTCATTCTGTACTGTCACCAAGCACAAATCCCAGGCATAGGGGCTGTCACTTCTCTGCAGACACGGGCCCCTGAGCTGGCACTTTAAGCCCAGGCTGGCTCTCCCACATGAGCAAGTCCTAAAAAGATCTGACCTGCAAGGTACAGAGTCGCCTAACTTTAAACTTTGCCTTCATTCACTCCCCAGACCCTCCCCACCAGAAGACAGGAAGGTCCAGATGCAGACCTCACTGTTGAACGGGGGTTCCCCTTGGTTCTGATGGCTTCTGCCTTCGCTTCTTGGTAGAGTTGGCATTGTGAACCCCAGTTGTCAGTTGAGGTGCTATAATTGGCTCCCACCAGCATTCACTCGAGGGCTAGGTGTTATGGGTCAGGAGCTGTGGATGTCAGTCTCAGTTCTGCCATGGATGGCTGTGACCTTGACCAGGACAGGTATCCTGTCTGGGCTTTGGTTTCTTCATCTTTAAAGTACTTTGGCTGACCTCTGAGGCCTCTACAGAGCCCTGGATTGGAAGGTATACACTGGAGTCCTGGCTTAACAACTGGGTGACTCTGGGAAAGTTCTTTGAACCTCCTTTTCCTGCTGTGTGAAATTGGGACACAGTAATGCTGACCAATCCATCTGACCAGTGATCGTCAGGATAATGTGGGTAAATGAAAGAGCAAAGAATATAAAATGTTATCCTTCCTACTGTCTGTAATACAGGAAAGCGAAGAGCCACCAGATGAGGATGTGTGGCTGGGGGTAAGGATGGAGAGGTCCAGAGCAAGAAACAGTGTCCAGGCCCTTGGGAAGGGTTGGTCTCATTCAGGGGGAAGAGGATGGGGCCAGTAGCAGGGCAGCATGGGGGCTTCCGGCATCTCATGGGGTGAAGCACCAAGAGCAGCTCTGACCTCGCTGCCCATGTTCTGTGGCCACAGCAGTGTCCCGAGTTCTGTGAACCGAAAGTGGGCTGGTGTGGAGCACCTAGCCCAGGGCTGGATGTGGGAGAGCTGAGTTCCCATGTAGACTCAGATTATGACCCTAGACAAGTCCCTGACCTCTCTGTGCCTCCGTTTCCCTGCCTCTAACTTCAGACTGAAGATCAGAATCCCACAGCATGTTTGTGGCGAGGGTTGTACGAAGTCAGCTCTGTCAAGGGCGTGGTAATCTTAGCAAGGAGTAGGTGATCGCTAGGTGTCAGTCACTCCCTTCCCTCCTCCTCCTGCATTCGGGCCTCTCATAGTTTCACAGATGCAGCAGGCAAGGGGGCCAAGTGCCCAGACTCTGGCACAGAGCTGCTTGGTTCAAATCCTGCCTCTACTTCTTACTAGTTGGGAGGATGAAAAGGGTATTATCTATAAAGTACTTAGAACAGTGCCTGACACACAGTAAGTACTAATAAGCATTAGTGGTGTTACTATTACCCCGTTTTCTCTAGAAGGCCCAGAGAGGTGATGGGAGTGACTTGCCCAAGGTCACACGGAGAGTTAGAAACAGCTGGGAGCGCACCAGGACCTCCTGGCTCCCCCCCACCCGCCCCTGGCCATGCTGACCACCCACTTCCCACCAGGGAAAGCCAGGCACCACGGGGCACAAGCTCCAAGACTTTCTAGGCAGGCACCCAGGGGAGGGAATTCAGAGGAAGGAGCAGAGGGGACCCACCCTCATTGTCTTTCCTTCACCTCCCCTGTCCCTCCTCCCCCAGAGAAGCAAACTGAACAGAGCAAGTGACCTTGACTAGCTCTGACAGCACAAAAAATGTGATCGTTTGCCAGCGAGCCTTCTCGCTGATGGGAGCGCTCAGTCACCCATCGAGGGCACCTGGTCCCCTCTGTGCGGTTCCTCAGGGCTCGATTGGGAAGGGGGGGGGACAGAGGCATCTGGGTCTCAGGACTCAGGGGGAGCCGGCCTGCTGGTGCTGGGTCTGAAGGAACAGAACAAGGGGACGCCTGCCAGAATGCCCACTGGCCAACTTAGCAACAACAAGCGAGCAAACAAACCCCAAACAAGAAAGCAAACAAACAAAACTCCAGGATGCCTAATTCACTCTGAATTTCAGATAAACGAGGCATAATATTTTAGTATAAGTCTGTCCCGTGCCATGTTTGGGATATTCTCACACACAGGATTACTTGTTGTTTTTCTGAAATTCACGTCACTGGCCGTCCTGTGTTTTACCCGGTGGCCCTACCTTATGGTGGCGGTTTGTGGTTTACAAGTGCCATCTGTACCTTTACCCACAACTTACCCAACAAGAAGCAAACGAGGTGCAGAGAAATGAAGTGGTTTGCACAAGGTCACATCGTTAGTGACTGACATGAGCTTGCACTCAGGAGTGTCTGACCCCACTCCTAATTCTTTCTGGAGGGTGAGAATAGCCCCAGCCCTGTCCGACCATCCCCGGCTCTCATGGGTGACAGCTGACCTTCCAGCCCCAGATTCTGTACCTGGTCAGGTGGTTCTCCCCGTAGACAGTAGGTCCTGGGCCAAGTGGGACAGTATGCCATCCCGGGAACAGTGATCATCCCTCTTTCAGCAGAAGGGCTCCAGACCTGGAAGCAAGAGACCTGGGAAGTCGCTCAAGTGACCAGCAGGATAGGGAGGGAGAGATGGGGAAGGTGTGGGGAGACAGGGAAGCATCAACACCTTCTCAGCAGACAGTGATCTTTAAAAAACCCTCCAGTTCCTCGCATTGCCTTCCCTTTACAGCAGCCCAGTGAGGCGGGTAGGGAATGAAAACACACGGATGATGAGAAACCTGTGTGCTGATCACCTAGGGAGCTTGTTTGACATGCAGATTCCTGGGCCCCCAGACCTACTGAATGTGTGCCTGGGGGGTGAGGCCCGGGGATCTGCATTTTAATTCCCCCCACCCCCAGCCCCTGAAAGGGGCTTGCGGTGCACACTCACTGAAGCTTGAAAACCCGCGCTGGAGGGAGAAGTCATTTTGCTGCAGCTGTGGAAATGCTGTGTGACGTTATATGACTTTCCTGTCTCTCTGTGTCTCAGATTTTTCTTTGGTAAACAAAGGAGTATGGGTAGGAGGATTTTAAGGTTCCTTCCAACTCTGCAGTTCTGTGGTTTCAAGGGAAGGGAAGACTGTCTGTGTCTTAAGGGTTGGGAAGTTGAGGCCTGGGGAGACCAGGTCCCTCCAGAGACCCCTCTGCTGGAATCCAGGTGGCCGTAGTCTCTGTGCGGTAGGGAGGGGGCAGAGCACTCAGGCACCCCGGGGCTCTGGGCTCACAGGACATCTCATGTGTCCCAGCCTCGAGCCTGGAGCCTCAGGCAGGAAAGGCCACTGGGTGTGAGGAACCGTAGCCGGCAGGCAAAGGGCTGTCTCTGTGCTCAGAGGCGCATGGAGTCAGCAGGCTTCCCCGGGGTCACAGACCACACCGAGCCCTGAGAGTGTATCGTGGGAGAAGCCCGAGCAGGAGCCGGGGCCTGGGGGTGAGGGGTGCCGAACAGTGAGGCACCTTCTGTCACCTCCCTTTGCAGCCGTGGCTTCGTGTGGCCTGCAGGACACAGCCCACAGTCCCAGGGGAGAGATCTGAGCTGCAACTGGGACCTTGACGAGGGAGGCTGTAGGGAGGGAAGGGCTGGGAGAAGCGGGGACTGGGGGAAAATTAAGCACGGCTGCGTGTCACGCCTTCAGTCTGCTCGCCCTGGCCCCTTGGGTGGGTAGGAGCCTCCGAGACAAGGTCCCCTGTGGTGCCTGGAGCATCCGGACGTTCTGTGGCTCAGCCCCTGCAGGCAGCGTCCTGTCGAGGAGGGGGTTCACGGCAAGTGGGGCGCCCACCAGTTATCTCACTAACCCTGCCTGCTTAGCAGGCCAGACTCGCGGCCTTCTGGGGGAGCCTGCCCCCCATCTCCCAGTAACTCCACCTCCCTTTCCTGACGTCAGATGCCGTGAGGGCCTGGTTTGGTCAGATGAGTGGGGGCTTGTTGTCATACTGACAAAAGAAACAGTAATTCAGCCAAAGGGACACAAACTGATGCTTGCCTGGAGGTCACACAGGTCCTTTTCTCCCAGGTGACTCCAAGGTGACTCGTTTTCTTTGAAAATAAAAGCATTTTATTTTTCTGATGATAAAATAATAGATCCTTTGTAGACTTGGGAAATGTAGATAAATATCATGAAGAGAATAAAAACCACCCAGAATCCCACTGCTACGAAAGTTTTACTGTGTTTAGTTCTGGTTGTATTCTTATGCACATATATATATTTTAAACAAATTGATATTATACTATATATCTTATTACTGACTCTTTTCCTCTTACTGAGTTGTGACAGTTACCTGTCATTATAGCTCTTTGAAAATTTAACTTTTTATGGTCATGTAAGAGGTCATGTTATATGACTAGTCATTGAAACTGTTGTTGGAAATCTGCATTGTTTTTCTTTCTTTTTTGTATATACACGGTGCTGAACTGAACATCCTCATTCATGGAAATTTGTGGACATCTCCGGTTACTTCTTTGGGTTGGATTCTTTGAGGTGGAATCACCAGGTCAGAGTCTATGGTTATTTTAAACCTCTGGATACATTTTTGCCTAATTGCACCCCAGACAGCAGGCTCTGTTGGCAAATAGAAAGTACCTGTCTCACCATGCCTCTCCCAGGTTTATGTATTATTATTTTTAAACATGCTTTCCAATTTAATAGACAGAACAATGACATCCCCTATTGCTATAATTTGCATGATTTGCTCGCCAGCGGAGTGGACCTCTCCCTTGTGTTTATACACTTAAGAGAACCACGTTCCTGGCAGAGGTTGATTGAGGTCTCACTCGCTCTTGCAAGTGGCCTCCTCCAGCGGTTGACAGGCCTGTACATGTCCTGGTGCCACAGGCTCATGTGTTTTTAACTTGTGTCTTAATTAGAGTTGAGTCCCCGGTGTCACCTTTCTTACCATCCCCAGTGTCCCAGCCGGGTGTCAGCTCTTACAGACAGCACGATCTGGAGTCCGGGGGAGAGTCAACTGCAAACATGACCTGAGACAACCCTGCCCTGTCTCTCTTCTCCCTGGAGAGCCCCACCTGGTCCTGCTACTCTGTCCCAAACGTTGGATCTTTCTGGAAATGTCACCATCCTGCTGCTCTATCAATTAACTCAAAGGGCGACCTCATTGCCGGGCTAGTGGACAGAGGACCTGCCTTCCTGCCCAGCTAGGACAGCCCCGGGAGAGCACAGGCAGCTGGGGATTTGCTCTGGAGAGGCCAGTGTCACTGTTACCGGAAGCTGACAAGCTGCCATCTGACTCCGATACCCGAAGGCTCAGGCCTTTCAGCCAAGTGGCCGTCCAATGCCCGCTGTCCCAGAATCCTGTGGTCTCCGAGGTAGCTGGGAATGAGATGCTTGGCAGGCCTTGTCACCTTCGGGCTGGCAGTGTGATGATGGCCCAGAAGGACCTCCTCGTGGGTGGGTTGTCGCGAGGACCGGAATTGGGTGTGTTCACGGTTACGTGAGCCAAATCGTATCCTGAACTTGGTCACTGTAGGATAACAGCAGAGTGTGTCAGTCCAGTCCTGGGAGTGTTCTGGGCTCCTGCCCTCAGGTCTTTGCCCAGACGGTGCCAGCCAGGTCCCTGATTCTTCCCTCCCGCCCTTCCCCACCTCTACTTCTCTCCCTTTCTGGTTTTTACTTAGTCTTCCAGCCTCCAACCCTCTGGGCCTCGAGGCTGGGTTGGGAGTCTGGCCTGTGTGACCTCACTGGATGCTGTGTTATCTCTATGGCCACTACTTGAACTTGCCAGTTCACAGGTCTGGCCTGTTTTGTGGACACAAACTGTGTCTTTCTCTCCTTGAATCCCCAGCAGCTGGTGCAGTATATGGCATGTTTGGAAACCTTCTGGTGGCTTCCGCTGCACTTAGAACAAGCCGGCTGCCTCCTATGTCCCACGAGGCTCCATCCCCACACCAGCCACGCTGGCCTTCCCCTGTCCCGTGAACACGCCAGGTGCCAGGGACCAACCAGGACCTCCTAACTTACGGCTCCCTCTCCTGCTAAGACGTTTCCCACCCCAAGTGGCTGCGTCTTCCTCATCATCACGTCCCCAGGAGATGTCCCCTCCTCAGAGAGGCCTTCCCTGACCACCCCGCCCAAGCAGTCCCGTCCCCACCCTCTCATCGTTGTCATATCTGCTTGTTGTGTCTGTGGCGTCTCGCTCACTGAGTCCACATTATCTCGTTCACAAGTCTTGTCCCTCTAGAAACATGAGCTCAGTATCAGCACGCTCCCTGCCGTGTCCCTAGCGCCTGGGGCCATGCCCAGTGTAGAAGGGGCTCTGTGGGGCAGTAGGCATGTGTGAATGAGTGGACGAATGCACACTCCCGAGGGCTGTGTCACAAGGGCCATCGGGGGGACAGGCCAACATCGCTGGCCTTGGCTTTTGTCCCCACCAAATACCCCCTCTCCGACTTTGGTCAGCCAAGGACATCCAGATCAGCTTTCAGCAAAGACAGAGGCCCAGAACGGGGGTTCTCTGAGCTCCTTGCGCAGATCTGTGTGATCCTGGTCAGATCCCGAGCCTCGGGCTCTCCACTGTGAAGGCGGGAGGGAGCCAGCTGTGCCTGCCCCGTCTGTTGGAGCAGTGCCGGTGAGACGGCGGGGCGGCCATTCGTTCTGGGGGTCTGTTAGCCTCTGCTCTGCGAGGTGCAGTGAGAATGGCTGGTGGGGGGAATTCAGGACACTGAGGCCGCCGATCTCAGTTTACCCCGATGAATCGGAAACCAGCTGCCTCTGACATAAGCAAACAGAAGGGTGTCTTGTAAGCATGTGGCTGTCACCAGGAACCCAAGTCCTGAACGGTCAGGCCTCAGGGAGCTCGTGGCTGAGACCCGAGAGGCTGCAGGGAACAGAGCGCCTCCTTTTTTCACCCTCTGCTTCTCACACTTTTTTTTACCCCCCTTCATATACTGATGGGCTTTCTGTATTTTTCCATCCATGTGACCAAAAATACGCTGCTCCATTCACGAGACCAGCTGAGGCTGGGCGAGACTGTGCTGTCTTGGTCCCAATTTCCAGGTCCCGGGAGGAGGCTCTGGGGGGCGGAGCTTAGGGATGGGGGCTGGGCAGGCCATGCACTGGACATCCAGCCAGGCAGCCGTGACCGTGGCCGAGCTTCCAGTGAACTGTCTGACGGCAGATAAATCCCCCGACATTCCTGGGCCCTGGTGTTCCCTCTGTCAATTGCAGGTGTTAGCATCTGCCCTTTGACCTCGAGTGATATCATGGGAAGGTGCTCAGAGTGCCGCCTCCTCCAGCACTGCACGTAGAGGCTGTTCTTCTCTTCCGTATCCAATTCCTAGAAATGTGCGTGCAGGTTTACAAATCCCACCGGGTTTAAGCCTTTCCTGTCAAATCCCAGATGTCTACAACCCGCGTAGACGGGCATTATCTGTGTGTTCACAGCCCATCCTCCCAGTGGCTCTCAGCCTGTCCCCTCTGCCTCAGAGGCTGCCCGTCAAGGAGCCCCCGGGTGCCTCATCTCTTCCATCCTCTGGGCTGGTCATGGGATAAATGCCAAGGGCAGGAGTCAGGACCCTGAGGGAGCTGCGGGTGACTCGGGACCCAGAGAGCTAGGAATCGGGGTCCCTGTCCCCACTTCCGTGTTAGCCAGCAGTCGACCTGTGTCATGTCCTGTTTCTCAGTTGCTCTAGATCATGAGTGGTGACCCCAGATGCCCCTGGGGGCTGTAGGTGGGAGTCATCAGAGAGGGTGGGGCAGGAGGAGAACCACATGCATATGAGAAGCAACTTAGGGCACCGCGCTGGCCGGATTCCCCAACACGGGGAATTCCTCTCCCCAGCCACCCGCCCTAGACCCTGGGGCTAGATGACCCCGAAGGCCTCTTCTAGCTCTGACTCTGGCTTGCTTTGTGCCCTCCCCAGCCAGCCTCCTCCAGGTCGTGGGATGAGAGGGTCTGGAAGCCGCTCACCCGCAGCTCCCAGCACAGGTTTCCTGGGTGGGTTCCCTTGGCATATAGGCCCCATCATCCCGGTAGCTCTCTTTCAAATCAGTAGGTGCAAAAGTATGTTCCTCTCTTCTCCCTCTTCATGTGAAGAAAAGGCCCTCCCCTCACATTATTAGAAAGAATGGCATTGCTTTTGCACAAGACACCAACGAGGTGATGTCTCTTTTTAAACATAACCAACATAAATGGTCGTCTGCATCCGAAATGAAGATGTCACATGGTCCCATTGAGGGGCTGAGAGCTTAGAGCTGACAGTTGGGACACCCTGGACCTGCTGCCACCTCCTTGACCTGGGCAGGTCACCTGACTTGTCTGGGCTGTGGTTCCCTCATCTGTAACCCCAAGGTTTATTTGGAAGATCAGGGAAATCCTGATGTAAAAGAGCTTTAGGAGAAAATGGGGGCATACAGAATAACTGTCTTGAAGGATGAAGTTTTATACTCACAGATCTCTAGAAACAGGAAGAGTGGAAGCCGTGCAGGGCCACACGGGGAAGCACTAGGGATGGTCAGGAGACAGAAGGAATGAAAGGAAAAACAGGTGAGAGTCTTTATTGTGGTTTTTGCAGGAAGGAGTGGGCAAGGCAGGGTAAGCAGAGGAGGCAGGTTAAGGGTTGGCCAGTTTGAATAATTTCAGGAGGCTCTGGCTCAAAGGGTGATCCTTAGCTGTCTAGTACCTGGCCCTGCGGTGATTTAGGGCAGGGAGATAGTGTCTCGGACTGCAAGAACCTGATAAAAGGAGGTGGGTGGGGTATGGACTCGGGTTGGTAGCTTTGCATATCAAGGGTGTGCTCACTGGTGAGGGTTTACTGTCTCTAGGAACTGGCCAACCCCGGGAGGGACAGTCCATCCCCGTTGGCAAGACCTCAAGATGCCAAAGCTAAATAAAATATAGAATGTAAAAATCATGATTAATACAAGGGTCATTGCAGATAAAATTGAGTAGGATGAGGTCATTAGGATGGGCCCTAATCCAGTATGACCGGTGTCCTTATAAAAAAGGGGAGGTTTGAACACAGATGGACACAGAAAAAAACACCAGATGAAGGAGAAGGTTGAGCTCAGTGATGCATCTACAAGCCAAGGAACGCCAAAAATTGCCAACAAACCACCAGATGCTAGGAGAGAGGAAGCAGCCTCTCTCACACAGCGCTCAGAAGGAACCAGCCCTGCCCACACCTTGATCTCAGACCTCTAGACTTCAGAACCATGAGACAATACATTTCTGTTGTAAAGCCCCCAGTCTGTGGTGTTGTGTTACGGCAGCCCTGGGAAGATACTGCAGGAAATAATGATAACCACCCTCTTTGCCAGAGGCAGGGGGATGGATTTGGTAGCCTCCAAAATGGCATCCAGCCCTTGGATTTTATGATGTCAAGAACCAATTGCTTCACTTCCTTTGCACGTGGGAAAATAAGGTACTAAAGGAACAAATCGGGCTCTTGTTTATGTGGTTGAGGGTTGTCCCTGCTTCCTGCCCTGAGCAGGCTGTTCCCATTGGCTCCATTTATTGCGTGTCTACTATGTGCCAGGCCCTGAGCTAAGCGCTCCAGGGCAGCTCCACCCAGTAGAAATAGAATTCAAAGCACGTCTAGAATTTTAAATTTGCTAGTAGCCACATTTAAATAAATCAAACGAGTAGGTGAAATGAATTTCAGTATTTTATTTAATCCAGCATATCCAAAATGTTATTCTTTCAACTTATCAATAGAAAACTCATTCATGAGATATTTTTCCATTCTTCGTTTCACACAAAGTCTTCAAAATCTGGGTGTGTTTTATACTTACAGCACATCTAAGTCCAGACTGGCCGTGATCAAGTTCTCAACATGTGGCTGGTGGCTACTGTAGTGGACAGTGTAGCTCTAAGTCTATGAGTGTCTTCCAAAGAGGTCAGTGCCAGGCGCACCCCATTTTACAGGTGAGACCTCCAAGGCACAGACAGGTTAATGTAAGTTGGCCAAGGTCACCAGCCAAGAAGTGATAGAGGGAGGGATGAGCCAGGGTCTTTGTCACCAACCATTGCATGGCTTCTTAAATATCATGTCAGAACCAGGTCCTTTATCCGCAAGCCCACCCTCTCAGGTCCACAGCTCCTGCTTTAGGTGCAGAACCAAACTTAGTGAGTCTTGCCAACTCAGAACCTTGACTTGGAGGAAATCAAAGGTGACTTGAACATATTAGTGGAAACCAGAGTAGACTAAACACCTGTTGAAAGCAAGTTCAACTCCTACTTTCTGCTCTTCTGAGAGCTTTTTCTGGAACAATGACCCCTCCCTGCTTGCCAGACAGATATCAAGTCATGTCCTTCCTCTGCTCAGAACTCTTCAGTAACTCCCATGTCACTGAGATTAGAAGCCAAGGTTCTTCCAGGGGCTTATAAGCAGCCCCCCACCCCCATGATCTGAACTCTTCCTTTCTTTCTGGCCTAATTTCCTACTACTCCCCTTTCATTCACTCTGATCCAGGCACCCAGACCCCTTATTGTTCCCCAAACACACCAGGCATATTTCAACCTCAGGGCCTTTGCACTTGCTGCTCCCTCCACCTGGAGCACCCTTTCCTGATGTCCACATGACTTTCTCCCTCATTCCTTTTAGCTGCTTGCTCAAATACCATTTTCTCACCAAGCCTTTCCTGCCAGCCCCACTGAATCCTGCGACCCGCCGCTTCCAGCTCTCCTTCCCTCCCCACTTTGCTTCTCTTTCTCCATAACACCTGTCACCATCTGCTGCATAATACATATTACCGATTTACTCGTGGTCTGTCTGGTTCCCCTCACTAAACTGTAGTCACAAATGATTTTTTTCACTGTTTTTACCCCAGAGCTGGCCTATATTAGGTGCTCGATATGTATTTGTTGACTGAATGAATGACTCAGTGATGGGTGCTAACACAAGGTAAAGGGGAGAAGAGCAGAGAGGAGGTGGCCTCCAGAACCATCCGCCTCGCTTAGAGAAAACAGTTTGGTAAACTAATTCTCAGCGTTAGTGTTAGTGACTTGAGGGTTAACCAGGAATAAATACAGTAAAGGCAGAAGGAAGGGACCTCTGCTCACTATGGAGGCACAGTCTGTGTAGAATTTCAGATGCGGGGAGGCCTGGAGGGAAGGTCGGAGCCCCCAGGCCTCATCAAATTGCAGCTTGTAAGCAGTTACCTGGGCTTCCTGTCTGTTGGAAATTGCCAGAGACTCTTTGTATTTGGAGAATAAGACCATACTGACATAGGAAAATGGATGTTTAACTAAGGACAGACGTGGAAGGACATAGCCCCTGTCTCCTGATGTCTGAAGAGCTGTCATTGAATGTGAGAAACTTGTTTTGGCCTCCGAAGATGGACCCACGGTTGCGAACTACAAGGAGACTGATTCTGACACTCTATAAGGACGAACGGCCAGCTGGTGGGCTCTGCAAATGGCCCCGAATTATTCTGATCTCTGTTTCCATCCTCACATCTCCTCTCTGACTCTGACCCTCCCTCTTATAAGGACCCTTGTGACTACATTGGACCCACCTGGACAATCCATGCCCTGAACTTAATCATATCTTCCAAGGTAACATTTTCTCAGATTCCAGGGATTAGGACGTGGTCATTTGGGGGGCATTTTTCTGTCACCACGGGGAAGTACCTTCACTTCCCCAGGCCGGTTTCTCCACCTGTGAAAGGAGAGGGTCAGATAACGGTGCATCCTCTCCACCTGCACAGGTTGTTTCTAACGACCACGCCCCCAAACGCCCCACCCTGAAGTCACTTCCCAACAGCCCACAACTCTGGCCCCAGTGACAGCAGTTGCCACAGTGCCAGGACCTGCTGAAAACTGCAGGATGAAGGTGTCTGCCACCGGGATCCTGGGGCTCCCCCGGTCCCTGCTGCCAGAGGAAGCATAAATCTAAAAAAAAAAAAAAACCAGCCTGTTTCCTGACTTCCCAGAAAAATCAGAATTTCTGTGTTGGTGAATTGTTTCGGAGCCATCCGGGGCATAGAGAGAGCTTTATGGGTTGAGAGGGAAGTGCCAGCGCTCGTGGGAAGACGTCCTGGAGTGGTTGTCACAGTAGCACAGATGGGGCAGCCATCAGGTCACTCCGGAGAGAGGCAGGCAAGTGAAGTCCAACCAACGACCCATATGTGAGTGAGCCTGGTCAAGACTGAGGACACCGTGGTGTCGTGGAGAGAGGATGGGCTGTGGTGACAGCCAGGCCTGCCCTTACGTCCAGACGCTCACAGACGAGTTATATGACTTCAGGTAAGTCACACAGCTTCTTAGAGCCCCAGTCTCTGCATCTAAAACCTATCCCACATTTGCACCCATGTTCGTAGCAGCATTATTCACAATAGCCAAAAGGTGAGAGCAACACAAGTGTCCATCGATGGATGAATGATAAACAAAATGTGGTCCATCCATACAACAGAATATTATTCAGCCTTAAAAGGAAGGAAGTTCTGACACACGCTACAACATGGATGAACCTGAGAACATGATGCTAAGTGAAAGGGGCCAGTCATAAAAGGACAAATACTGTGTGATTCCACTTATCTGAGGCGCCTTAGAAGAGGCAAATTCATAGACACAGAACTGTGGTTGCCAGGGTCTGGGAGGAGGGAAGAATGGAGGATTAGTGTTTAATGGGAACAGGGATTTAGTTTTGCAGAATGAAAAGAGTTCTAGAGATGGATGGTGGTGATAGTTGCACAACAGTGTGAATGTACTTTATGCCACAGAACTGCACACTTAAAAATGGTTAAGATGGCAAATTTTACGTTATGTATATTTTACCACAAAATTTAAATTAGAAAAATGGGACTACAAAAAAAATACTCCAAAGCAGGCATCCCAGCCTCGGCACTATTAGCATTATGGGCTGGCTAATTCTTTGCCTTGGGGGTCATCCTGGCACTGTTGGGTGTTTAGTAACATCCCTTCTTCTACCCACTAGATGCCAATAGCACCCCACCTAGTGTGAGAACCAAAAATATCTCCAGACATCGTCAAATGCCCACTGAGGGGCAAAATCACCCCCAGATGAGAACCACTCTTCAAAAGGGCTGTTGAGAAAGAGGAGTAAATGACACGGTAATGGTGAAGTACTTATCGTAGTTCCTGGCAAATGATGAGTTTCAATAGATATTACTTCCCCATAGAACGTCATCTCCGCAGTGAAATCTGAGGGGCCCGCTTAACACACACACACCCCTCCTCACCCCCAGGACGGCTTCGTCCAGCTGGCCAGTGATAGAGCCCACTGACAGAGAGTAACTTGGGACACTGGGTGCTCAGAGGGGCAGGTCTAAGGAGGGAGGCCCAGTGGGTGTCTCTGAGCAGCATGGAGCGTCAACCACCATGAGTAGTGGGAGGTACCAGACTCACGGGGTCAGCCTTAGACTTCCTCATGCTGGCCTTGCCGGAAGGTTCTAACCAGTTCATCAGTTACAATAACTAGACACAGGTTGGGATCCTCAGCCCAGGGCCCAACTTGTAACAGATGGCTGTAATGGATGATGGAGGTGGCAGCGCTGGTGGTGATGGTGGTAGAAATGGTGGAGGTGGGCATCAAGGTGGAGATGGTGGACGTGGGGAGGTGGGCGTCAGGGTGGAGATGGCGGACGTGGCGAGGTGGGCGTCAGGGTGGAGATGGCGGACGTGGCGAGGTGGGCGTCAGGGTGGAGATGGCGGACGTGGCGAGGTGGGCGTCAGGGTGGAGACGGCGGACGTGGCGAGGTGGACGTCAGGGTGGAGATGGTGGATATGGGGGAGGTGGGCGTCAGGGTGGAGATGGTGGACACGCGGAGGTGGACGTCAGGGTGGAGATGGAGGACATGGGGGAGTGGGCATCATTTTGGAAATGGTGGACTTGGCCGAGGTGGACGTCACGGCAGAGATGGTGGATGTAGCAATGGTGGTGATGGTCAAGATGATGGCAGTGATGGTGGTAGTGGAAATGCTTGCAAGCTTCCCAGAGAATAAAAGTGTAAGCTGTCAGGATCATCTCTGCTCATTTCTTACCGGGGGAGGACAGTCTGGGAAAACCGCATTGTGAGTCAGTCAGTTTTCCATGCTTGTGTGTGTGACTAATGTCAGTGTCCTGAGGTTCGGGGTGGGAGTCAGGCTGGAGTGGAGGACAGCAGACACAGGTCCAACCCTGGTGCAGGATCCACTCTTCCGTGCTGCCCCTTCTACAGGACATGCTCTGCAGAGCCAGGACCAAGCAGGTGCCCTTGACCCAATGCTGCAGATGCGTCTTCCTCTAGTAGAAATCAGCTGATTACTTAATCAGATGAAGTGTCTGCCGGCTGATACAGTGAGGAGAACTGGGAATTTTCCCCTATGTGGTGATACTTAATGAAAGTGGTGGTAGGGAGCAAAGGTCAGCACTATAAAAAATGTGAGCTGGTGTTCCCCGGCTTCCTGCTTCCCAGAAGCATGAGCAAGCCCTGCCTGCCATCTGCGATGCCCCCTCGTGCAGTCTTCCTGTGTCACACGAAGTGGCTGCAGCAGGGACCACAGCACGTGCAACTCCAGGTGCTTGTAGTGAACTAAGAACCTGATGCCTCAAAAGAGTACTGAACGGGGAGTCAGGAGACCTGGGTTCTGTCCAGACTCCATGTGACCTTAGACAAGTTGCCTAACTTCTCTGGGCCTCTCATCTGTAAAGTAAAGGAGGGAGGTTGGGGAGGGGTATTAGCTGTCCAAGACACCTTCAGGTCTAACTTTGTATGATGCTGTGAAATCAGGAGGCTGAAAGTCTGGCTGTGCATGTGAAAGAACCAAAGCTGCTGCTTTTTCCCAGTCCTTTGGGTTTGGGTTCCGGAAGGGTGGCAGGGAGGGCCTGGTTGGGTGTTTCACCAGCCCAGGCTGAGCCCTCTTACTCCAATGAACAGAAGAGGAGGGTGGAAGAGGCAGTGGAGAACTCCGGCCAAGAGCAATGGGACCGCCAGCAGTGGTCCTGGACAGTGTCCTTCCTCCGCACGTGGGACAGGGAAACCCCTTCCCTGGGACTTGTAGCTCCAGCAGTGAGCTGGGTGGAGGGGATCAGCCTGACTCTCTCCCCAGTGCCTCTTGTCATCAGGGCCTTCTCATACCTTGGTAAGACTTGCGAAGCTCTTAGCACAGGTCTTGGACGGGCACTTTACAGAAAAACAACTCCAAGTGGGTGGTGAGCACACCGTACAATGGTCAGCTCTCCTGGTAATCAGAGAAATGCAAACTCAATCACCAGTGTGCACTTTTATGGCTTATCAGATTGGCAAAGATGAAAAAGTGACAAAATCCATTGTTGGCGTGAGTTCAGGGACTCTCACACAGCCTCCAACTTGGCAGAATGTGTCTTGGGGAAATAATTAAAAATGTGTACGTGGTACTCATAGCAGCTTTGCTTCTAGTAAGATAAAAACTGGAAACATTCTGTGATTGGGCAAGTCAATCATGACTCATCTGCACAATAAAATACCCTGTAGTCATTACAAACGATGTTTGATGATTATATTGGTGGAATGAAAGATGTTCCCAGAATGGTTATCCACCAGAGTGGCGGAGTGTATTTCTGCTCTGGGGATTTATGTACATGCACACACAGAAGGAAAAATCTAGCAAGGTGTAAGCCAGTGTGTTAAACATGTATTTATGAGTTCCTTTATCCTGCTTCTTTTTGTTTACTTCTATTGTTTCAGTGTATACAGAGGCTTTGCATAATAAGTGGAATTAGGAAAGCAAAAATATATTTTTAATGACAAAAAGCGTTTAGGAGAGCCTGTCATTAGGCAGTTCCCGAGAGGCCAGATCAGGGGAAAGGCCCCAAGAGAGCCTCTGGCTGCAGGCCTGTTTGTTGGCACGGGCGAGAGATTAATCTTAGTCTGCCTTCTGCTGTGTCACCATCTATTTCGGGAGGGTGGCAGCAATTCACCCTCTCTGGCTCAGGTGTCAGCTGCTGGGGAGAAGTCATCAGTCAAGGGGAGAGGACCAGGAAGGGCGGCAGTAGGCAGGGAGCCAAGCCACCCCGCACGAGGAATGGCCCACCTCTTCGGAGTGTGCCTGGTGGAGAAGAAAGAGGTAGTTCTGAAGCAAAGGAGCGGTGAACCACGTTCTGCCTGGACCCAAACGAGCCAGAGCCCACTTGGTTTTAGTGGAAGGTCAGTCTGGGTTGGAGGAAGACCCCTAACAAGACAGAAGGTAGGAACTCAGCTTCCCATCAGTCGTGCCTGTTGCCTGGGTTGTCTCCCTAGGAGGGGAGACGGGTTGCACAGAATCAATCGCACTTCCTCGAGAGCCTGGAACCACCAAACACGTGGTTCTGTGGGACAGCAGGGCAGAGTGCGATGATTTGTGACTGTGGAGCAGGGGCTGACAGGACAGGTGTCTGGCTCATCCTCGAACTCTGTTTTCATATAATCCGTTGGTTAATTGGGCCTCTTGACTGTAAACAACAGAAGCCAGCTCTGGTTAATGTAAGCAAGAAAAGGACTCATTGCAGGTATGTCAGGTAATTCACAGAACTGAAGAGAAAGCTGGGGAAGCAGGCTCAGAAAAGAAGGAGGCAGCCCTGGGAGTCTGGAAAGCAAAAACCAGTTGAGGAGTTGTCCAGGGTGGGGCTGCTGGATTGAACGGGCTCCGGCCATACTTTTTGGTCAGTCCACTCAAGATTCAGTGTATTGGGACAGAGAGACGCTGGTGAGGGGCCATGCATTTGAAGAAAGTCGCAGTAAGATGTACCCACGGGGTGAGAGGTGATTGCCCAAAATGAAATCTGGGAGCAGACTCCAAATGAGGAGAGATGGAGGTGGGAAGCTGAAGGATAACAAATGACTGTTACACGTGAGACACCTGGACTGGGTTGAATTGCATCCTTCAAAGGGATACATCCAAGCCCTAATGCCTGGAACCTATGAAGGTGACCTTATTTGGAAAAAGAGTCTTTGTCCATATAACTGAGTTAAGGATCTCGAGGTGAGATCATCCTGGATTTAGGATGGGCCCTAAATCCAATGACAGGTGTCCTTGTAAGAGAAAGAGAGAGATACGAAGAGATACAGAGCAGAAAGCCACATGAAGACAGAGGCAGAGATCGGAGTGATGCTGCCACAAGCCAAGGAATGCCACGAGCCACCAGGAGCTGGAAGAGGCCAGAAAGGATTCTCCCCTAGAGCCCTCAGAGGGAGCCTGGTCCTCTGGCACTTTAATTTTGGACTTCCGGCCTCAGGAACTACGAGAGAACGAATTTGTCTTAAGCCACCTGGTTTGTGATAATTTGTTACCGCCGTCCTAGGAAATACGACAACACCCAGACCCTTTAGAATGACCTCTCCCCACGGAGTACTCTGGGCTTGGGCCACCCCTGGAGGTGACGTGGGTTCCAAACTGGGTTTACAAGTTTCCTATGAAGCTTTGGCTTAAGTCTGTGACTCACTGGGTCTCAGTATCCCCACAATAACTTGTGCAAGCATTTTTAAGACAATAGGGGAGGGTAATGGCTAACAGCATAGGCTCTGGAGTCAGACCGCCTGACTCCGAATCCTGGCTCTATCATTTCTCAGCTGGAGAACCGGAAGCACGTCACAGAAGTAGCATTCAGTTTCTTTTTCTGCTGACCGGGGTCACTATAGTACTAGCCACAGAGCTTGTTTTATGGATTAGAGGAGTGTAGACAGTGCAATGCTTAGAAGACTATCCAGCATTCTGTGTTCTGCTCCACCTGTGTCCAAAGAGCGGTGAATGTTTCCACCTCCCAAGAGGGAAAAGCACGGGAGAAATACATACAGCTTCTTCCTCCTCCTAGCGAGCTGCAAGGTATATGGCGATGAATTTAGGGTAAAGGACTTCTGTCTTGCAAGGGAGGGACCTGTGCTTGTCCAGCACCATCAGCCATTAGGTGGGATGGACGGTCTGTTTGGGGAGGTGGTCTAGGAACCCCTCTGTGGCCACGCAGCTAAGCCACACTCTCCAATCCTGTCTTTATTCATACATCATTCAAAAATACTTTTGAAAGTTCTAGGTACTGGGAATACAGCAGGGAACAAAACCAAAAGCCCGACCTCCCAGAGCTGACAATTGAGTGGAGAGGGGCAGGGAAGCAGGAAATAAACAGATAGATACACATATACCATGTCAGGTGGTCCCATAGAGAAAAATAAAGCCAGGTACAGGGGATGGGGAGTGATCGTGGGGCTGGGGAGAGCATCTCTGATAAAGTGACATCATCTCTGATAAAGTGACATCTGAGCAGAGACCTTAAGGAAATAGAGTGAGCCAGGCAGAGGGAACAGGTGCAAAGGCCCTGAGGTAGGCCTGTGCATGGGGTGTCTGAGGAATGGCAAGCAAGGTGGAGTGAGGGGTTTGCGGAAACAGTGGTAAGGACCGTGGATTTCACTTTGGGAAAGATGAGGAGCCTTAGTGGCGGTGGTGGTGGGAGGTGTTGAGCAGGAGAAAGATGGGATATAAGTTTTTCTGTAAAAGACTCATTCTGGCTGCTGAAGGGAGAATTGGGGCCGCCAGTAGGGTAGACACAGGAAGACAGCGTAGGCTCCTGCAGTTTTATCAGTAACAAAACTGACGTTCTCACCTATTTCCTCTGAGTCCCATGTCTCTCAATCATTCAGTTCTAAACTCAGGGCGGGAACTGAGTTATCTATTGAACCCACCAGCTATTACTAGTATTAATTCAGAAATCATGTGTAATAAATAGGAAGAGGTCTCCGCATCTTGGATGCACTTCACTGAAGAAGACAGAGAAATCACAAAAATTGATAGCTCCTAACATTTTTGCCACTAAAGAACGTATTGTATTAATGTTTCCAGACCCTGAGTTTGAAAGATTTTTCTACCAAATTGCATGTTTGAGTAAATAGCCCCTGCGGCCTTCTCACAAACAAGTGACTGATTGGCCTTTTGACAGCTGGTCCTTGCTTACAGAACCCCAGCCCACCTGCAGGACCCCGGCTGGGAACCATGCACCAGGATCCTTCTCACCCAGATATTTCTGAGTTGTTTTAGATTTTCCCAGTTTTCCTAATGTTCGTGTGCTGTGTGCCAGGCCCTGAGCTGGCAGCTGTGTCTGCAGACGTGAGAGACACAGGCCGCCCCATGGAGGAGTTGACTTTTTTGGAGGAGGTGTGGGGGGCCAGGAAGGGAGGGGTCTGATTCAGGGGAAGGCGGAACACAGGAAGCATTCAGGGCAGGCTTCCCAGAGGAGGCGTTTCCTGGGTTGAGTTTTGAACAGGAGTTGGCAAACTTTCTATTAAGGGCTGGATAGTAAATATTTTAGGCCTCGTGAGCCATAGAATCTCTTGCAACTACTCAAACTTGCCATTGTAGCTCGAAAGCAGCCTTCAGTAATGTGTAAACCAGTGGGTCTGGCTGTGTTCCAATAAGACTTTATTTACAAATACATATGGGAGAGGGAAGGAAGGGCGATTTGGGCCTGGAGCTGTAGTTTGCAGCTGTACCTCTGGTCTTGAAGAATAAGGAGGCGGTTCCCGGGCTCTTGTTCCAGGTGGGATAGAGAGTACGGAATATGATGATGCTTCCCAAATGTGGCCCTTTATCAGTGGTCATTTCTTTCCAGGCAAAATGAGAGCAATGAAGGCACTGTGGTGAGTGTTTTTTAAGGCCAATGTATTAACTGATTTGCTGTTATCCTGCCTTTCTTAACTTTAATGGTGTACAAATGTTCTCTCTTTTATAAAATGATGATGGCGTGTGTGTGTTTAATGTCCTGAGAAGAATTATCAGCTGCAGCCCCGTGTCAGTCTCCTCTATTTCTTATTTTTAAAACAATTTTTGCCATTATGTAAAAGTCAAAAGCCTGAGGATCATAGCTGTAGACTCTAGGCTTCCGAGAGATATTAGTCACAGGCGGATGGTCTTACCCTAAACTTATACCCATGCCTTGCAATCCCTGGCTGCCTCTGGGATGCAGGACAGGCAGAAACCCACTGCCCCAGGGGATTACACACTCACATGCCTGCACAGGGGCCAGCAGGTGACATGAATGAGTGAGCAGGCTCACAGCATGTGTCCTGTCTCATTAGGGCAGCCTGACGGTTGTCTTCATGTGACAACATTGCCTTATCTGCTGATTTGAATGTTTTTTTAGATTCTTAAGATAAAAGACCACTATTGTTGCTTTCACACACACACACAAAAATCTTCTGCAGCCTGAGCCTGGCTCAGGATTGCCATCCTTTCATCTCTTAATCCAGATTCTCAGGTCCTCAGATGCTCCATCAACTCCGCACGCGGCCACTGGACATCAGCCAGTGGCAGCCATTTGGGAAGATATTGTATTTGGGGGGCGCTATTCTAGCCCAGGAGGGCGCCTGTAATGTCATTCTCACCCACACTTCCAGATTCCACCCGGGCCTCTTGCCTGCAATGCCTTTCTCATTCCTCCCCAGTAATCCCCTGAACTCAAAGGTATGTGTTCATTCCATAAATAGGGATGAGTATTACCAGACCTTCCACACACCCTGGCTCTTCATTCTCTGAATTTGTAAAGCCCAAAGTCGATTCTCAGTCATATAGTGTCTTCCTTCCCCATTGCTTGATGTATTTTAGTTTGGGCTCCTCTGTCAGATTATAAGCTTCCTGAGGCTGAGGATGTCACTTTCTTCAGCATTACAGACAACATAGAGTGACGGGAAAAACACAGCCTTTGGAGTAAAACAAACTGAGAGGATAGTTTGAATTTGGCCTTCCCTATTTAACAGTACGTGACTTGCCAAAGATTTCTGAGACCTGCTTCCTCAGCTGTGAATTGAGGATAATGCCGCTCACCTCCCAGATGGAGGTCAACTATAAATGATGTGTGTTAAGGGGCGTGCACCGCATCAGAACATAACATGTGCTCAATAAATGCTACCCACCCCCTGCACACACATTCTTCCCAGCTTAGGGCATGGATGAAGGCTCAGGAAGTAGTAGGTGAATGATACTGGATTGGGAGATATGCCTAGTCTTCCTTTTCAGAAATCTGTCCAGCGTGCCTCTGGGTCTCCCCCAGGGTTTCTCAGCCCTATTTTCTACCCAGGTTTGACTTACCTGGGACCAACCTTTTGCAACATGGCTGCTAATCCTTGATGAAATGCCCCATGCAGGCTGTTTAGGAGACTATGGCCTTCATTTAAAAAGAAGGAGCAGGCCAATAAACACATGAAACGATGCTGGATATCACTAGTCAGTAGAGAAATGCAAATCAAAACCACCAAAAAGATGAATACTACTTCACTTCCATTAGGATGGCCATTTTTTAAAATGTAAAATAACACGTGTGGGCAAGGATATAGAGACATTGGAACCCTTGTGCACTGTTTTTGTCTTTTTTTTAATATTCATTTATTTATTTTTATTTATTTGGTTGTTCCGGGTCTTAGTTGTGGCAGGCGGGCTCCCTAGTTGCAGCTCCAGGGCTCCTTAGTTGTGGCTCACCAGCTCCTTAGTTGCAGCAGGTGGGCTCCTTAACTGCGGCTCGTGGGCTCCTTAGATGCAGCTTGCCAGCTCCTTAGTTGCGGCACACGGGCTCCTTAGTTGTGACATGCAAACTCTTAGTTGCGGCATGCATGTGGGATCTAGTTCCCTGACCAGGGATCGAACCCGGGCCCCCTGCATTGGGAGTGCGGAATCTCATCCACTGCGCCACCAGGGAAGTCCCCCCCTTGTGCACTGTTTATGGGACTATAAACTGTGTAACCATAGCGGAAATCTCTATGGTGGTTCGTCAAAAATTTAAATGTAGAATTACAATATGATCCCGCAATTCCACTTCTCAGTTATGTACCTAAAAGAATTGAAAGCAGAGACTTCAACAAGTCCATTGTATGCCAAGGTTTATAGCAGCATTATTTACAATAGCCAAAAGGTGGAGACAACCCAAGTGCCCATCAGTAGATGAATGGATAAACAAAATGTGGTGTCACCATACAATGGAATATTATTCAGCCTTAAAAAAGAAAGAAATTCTGATACATGCTACAACATGGCTGGACCTCACAGACATTATGCTAGGTGAAATAAGCCAGTCACAAAATGACAAATATTGTATGATTCCACTTATATGAGTAGGCAATTCGTGGAGACAGTAGGGAGTGGTTGCCAGGGGCTGGGAATGAGGCAAGGGGAGTTACTGTTTAATGGGTACAGAGTTTGGGGGATGACAAAGTTTTGGAAATAAATAGTGGTGATGGTTGTACATCATGGTATATGTACTTAATGCCAATGAATTTATACACTTAAAAATGGTTAAAATGATAACCATTATGTTATGCATATTTTACCAAAATTTTAAAAATACAAAGAATAAGAAAGAGAAGGAAAAGGAAAGGGAAAAGGAGGAGGGAGGAGATGGAGGAGGAACAGAGAAGGAGCCTCCACCGGCTCTATAGTCAGGATGACTCTGGACATGCAGATCTTTCTGACATTGCGAATCCTTAACGAGTTCCACCTCCCTATCTCAGATGTCTTGAGCAAATAGAGGAAAGGAGAGTTTCATTTAAATTTCTGCCTTAGCCTAATGTAATTAGAGAAGCATCTCTCTTGCTGCTGCTGAAAGTGTAAAGAGCGCTGTGATGGTTGATTTTATGTGTCAACTTGACGGGGTCGTGGGTGCCCTGATATTTGGTCAGACATTATTCTGGGTGTGTCTGTGAGGGTGTTTTGGGATGAAATTAACACTTGAATCAGTAGACTGAGTAAAGCAGATGACCCTTCCTAATGTGGGTGGGCCTCATCCAATCAGTTAAAGACCTGATTAGAGCAAAAAGGCTGACCCTCCTTCGAGTAGGGGGGAACCCCTCCTGCATGATTGCCTAGGGCTGGGACATCAGTGCCTTCTTGCCTTCGGATAGAACTGAAACACCGGTCCTCCCTGGGTCCTGAGCCAGTGGGCATTCAGACTGTAACTATACCACCAGATTACCTGGGTCTCCAGCTTCCCGACTGCAGATCTTGGGACTTGTCAGCTCCATAGTTGCATGAGCCAATTCCTTATAATAAGTCTCTCCGTGTATACTCATCCTATTGGTTCGGTTTCTTTGGAGAACCCTGACTAACAAAGGCACCCTCATCAGATACCTGGAGTCAGGCCTGGGCACAATTTGAAACCTTGAAAATCTGAATGACACTAACAGTGGCTTTTTCAAGCTTGAATGGTGGCCAGGCACCCTGGTAAGAGCTTTTCAGATATCCCCTCATTACATACTCACAGCATCATCACAAGGCAGTGCTTGGGGAGACAGGGCCTGGGCCAGGGTCATAGGATATCAGGAGGTAGAGCCAGGGCCCCCCCCGGGGGTCTGTTCGAACACTCACAGGATGGTTTCCCTCCACATCTGCACTTCATAGTACACACGGAGCACGTCTCCTGGCCAGGGAGAGGCTATTCCAGCACCTTGACCTTTCCAGGCTATGTCAGGTCAGGGCCTGGGGACCAGGAGGGTTGCTGGAGAGTTCCAGAACATATCTTTAAGAGACCATTGCAACAAAAAGAATAAAATACCTAGGAATAAACCTACCTAAGGAGACAAAAACCTGTATGCAGAAAACTATAAGACACTGATGAAAGAAATTAAAGATGATACAAACAGATGGAGAGATATACCATGTTCTTGGATTGGAAGAATCAATATTGTGAAAATGACTATACTACCCAAAGCAATCTACAGATTCAGTGCAATCCCTATCAAACTACCAATGACATTTTTCACAGAACTAGGACAAAAAATCGCACAATTTGTATGGAAACACAAAAGATCCCAAATAGCCAAAGCAGTCTCGAGAAAGAAAAACGGAGCTGGAGGAATCAGGTTCCTGGACTTCAGACTATACTACAAAGCTACAGTAATCAAGACAGTATGGTACTGGCACAAAAACAGAAATATAGATCAATGGAATAGGATAGAAAGCTCAGAGGTAAACCCATGCACATATGGTCACCTTATTTTTTTATAAAGGAGGCAAGAATATACAATGGAGAAAAGACAGCCTCTTCAATAAGTGGTGCTGGGAAAACTGGACAGCTACATGTAAAAGAATGAAATTAGAATGCTCCCTAACACCATACACAAAAATAAACTCCAAATGGATTAAAGACCTAAATGCAGGCCAGACACTATAAAACTCTTAGAGGAAAACATAGGCAGAACACTCTATGACATAAATCACAGCGAGACTCTTTTTGACCCACCTCCTAGAGAAATGGAAATGAAAACAAAAATAAACAAATGGGACCTAATGAAACTTAAAAGCTTTTGCACAGCAAAGGAAACCATAAACAAGATGAAAAGACAACCCTCAGAATGGGAGAAAATATTTGCAAATGAAGCAACTGACAAAGGATTAATCTCCAAATTTTACAAGAAGCCCATGCAGCTCAATATCAAGAAAACAAACAACCCAATCCAAAAATGAGCAGAAGACCTAAATAGGCATTTCTCCAAAGAAGATATACAGATTGCCTACAAACACATGAAAGGATGCTCAACATCACTAATCATTAGAAAATTCAAGTCAAAACTACAATGAGGTATCACCTCACACCCATCAGAATGGCCATCATCAAAAAATCTACAAACAATAAATACTGGAGAGGGTGTGGAGAAAAGGGAACCCTCTTGCACTGTTGGTGGGAATGTAAACTGATACAGCCACTATGGAGAACAGTATGGAGGTTCCTTAAAAAACTAAAAATAGAACTACCATACGACCCAGCAATCCCACTACTGAGCATATACCCTGAAAAAACCATAATTCAAAAAGAGTCATGCACGATGTTCATTGCAGCTCTATTTACAATAGCCTGGACATGGAAGCAACCTAAGTGTCCATCAACAGATGAATGGATAAAGAAGATGTGGCACATATATACAATGGAATATTACCCAGCCATAAAAAGAAACGAAATGGAGTTATTTGTAGTGAGGTGGATGGACCTAGAGTGTGTCATGCAGAGTGAAGTAAGTCAGAAAGAGAAAAACAAATACCGTATGCTAACACATATATATGGAATCTAAAAAAAAAAAAAAAGGTTCTGAAGAACCTAGGGGCAGGACGGGAATAAAGACGCAGACCTATTAGAGAATGGACTTGAGGACACAGGGAAGGGAAAGGGTAAGCTGGGAGAAAGTGAGAGAGTGGCATGAACATATATACACTACCAAATGTAAAACCGATAGCTAGTGGGAAGCAGCCACATAGCACAGAGAGATCAGCTCGGTGCTTTGTGACCACCTAGAGGGGTGGGATAGGGAGGGTGGGAGGGAGGGAGATGCAAGAGGGAGGAGATATGGGGATATATGTATATGTATAACTGATTCACTTTGTTATAAAGCAGAAACTAACACACCATTGTAAAGCAATTATACTCCAATAAAGATGTTAAAAAAAAAAAAAAAAGAAAGAGATGCTTTACACCATAAAAAAAATTTAAAAAACAAAGACGCTGCCTGGAGGAGGGAACTTGTTCTGAGGCACTGGGTGGGGCTGGTGCAGCCTTAGGTCTCCCTGCCCGGGAAAGTGGGTGGGACCGCATAGTGGCTGGTGTCAGTCTAGGCTCTGTCTGTTTCCTGGCGGTGTGGTCTTGGGCAAGTCACTTGACTTCTCTGTGTCTCCGTTTGAACATCTGTAAAGTGGGGATGACTAGAGGCTCCTCTTTGTGTTGGCCTGAGGATTCAGTGAGCTAATGTGTATAAAGCCCTAAGAGCAGGGCCTGACACACATGAAGTGCCCCATAAATACTGGCTCTTGTTCACTCTTCTTAACTCAGACAGCTGGGGAGGTGGGCTCAGAAAAGGAGGGCGAACATTCCAAATCAAGTAGGGGCATCACATGGACTCCCCTCCTCCCCTCCACGTGCTCATGACCACCCATCCTCCCTCTGTCCCTCCGGGCCTCCCCCCAGAGACCCCTACCCCGCACTCTCCTCGCAACTTCTCTCTGGCTTTCACTGGACCTCTTGTGCGACTTCTCACTCTCTCTCCAAAAATATCACTATTTATGCTTGTGTCCTGCTGCCCCTATTAGACCTAAGTTCCTTGAGGCCAAGACTGCGTCTTCCTCTTTTTTTCTCCTCCCTCTTTCCCTCCCTCCCTCCCTCCCCCCCCCCCCTTCCTGCCTTCTTTCTTTTGTCCTTTCTTTCTCTCTCTCCTTTCTTTTCCTTTCTTTTTTTGGTATCTAGTATTAAGCCTTACCCATTTTGCTTAATGCATGAATTAAAAAGCCATTTAACAACTAAATGTCTGCCTAGTAGCTAAGAGCAGCCCTGCCTTAGAAGCTTACCTACTTAGCTGAGCATTTCAGTCTAAAGCAGCGGTTCTCAACTAGGGAATTCTGTCTCCTTCCCCGACCTCCTCCTGGGGACGTGTGGCACCGTCTGGAGACATTATTGATGGTCACACTGGGTGGGGGTGCTAGTGGCATCTAGTGGGTAGAGGACAGGGATATGATAAACATCCTGCAGTATATGGGACAGCCTCCTACCTCAAAGAATTATCCAGGCCCGAATGTTGGTAGTGCCAAGGTTGAGAAACCCTGGTCTAGAGTAGCTCCTGCAGGAGAGAAGAGGGGACCCCAAAGTCAGATTACTCCAACTCCTGAGTTCTGCAGTCGGCCTTGACTGTGTCCTTAGAGCAGCCGGCAGCGGTGCCCTGCCCCCTCTGCTGGGTCCTGCTGACTGTCATTTCTCTGCCCTTTGTGAGCTACGAAAACCCATTAAGTCAGTGTATCTTGTGATGGCTTCATTGAGCGTGGGTCCAGAGCCTCCCACTCCTGGTGGGCTTGTGTGTGGTGTTTTCCAAGCAAGCCTGTTTCCTCTAGCCACAGAGAAATGTGACATGACAGTTTCTAAAAGTGTCACTTTGTAAAAATGCCAGGCGTAATCTCAAGGCACAAAGAACACCGTAGAAATCAGAATCGACTTGAGGAGTCGTGGCCAGCAAAGGTTGGATTTAAATGGCAGGCTCTGTGGGCTTCTGTTGTTTTGTTGGGGTGGTGTTTGCCAGTTAATACAGCTCATTGAAAAAAGGACTTCTAGACCTTTTCTCTCGGTAATAATGACCTGTTACGGGTTTGAAAATGGCAAATACTATCTTCGTTTTAGAAACTGCCTGAGCTTCATGTAGTCCAGTGGTGTCCATCTTTTTTATTTTTGTAACATCTTTGGCTGGCGGGGAGGGGTGGGGTGGATGTTAAGAAGAGGCAGGTCAATTGATTTTCCTGCTTTTCCATTGAAGAAAATAATGTCTGCAAGGGAACCCCACAATAACTCTGTCATAAAGCTCTCCTGTTCTGTTCAAATGCATTTAAAATGCTCAGAAGTAAACAAAGTTTGGCTTAAGAAAAGAAATAGTCAAAAACGTAGTCAAGTGTAAACTGGAGAAACCTGCAGAGCTTTGGTCCAGCTAATTCCTTGGATACCTAAGGTAGGCATCCATTCAGGGAGAGGAGGGAACTTGAGTATGGTTGCTAAGCAACGGTTCCCATGGGGAGAAGAGCATCAGTGGGTTGGCTATAGACTACATAAAAGATGGGTCAGGACAGAAGGAAGGAGGAAGCTCAGGCATTCTTCCTCCACCTTCTGTTTCTGAGCTAGAAGGAAAGATACGCAATAAAGACCCAAAGGGTGGTGGCAGGATTGCTGTGCAATTAGCAGGGCTGCTCTTTGCAGAACAGAAACCAGCTAATTAGTGAGGTGTGAGGAATCATTCTGACTTTCAGATTATGCTGGATATGGGTTGAAGGCAGCTTTCTGAAACCAGGAAGCACTGATAAAGAGAATAATTGAAGGTCTCCTGAGAACTGAAAGGACGCCAAGGATAAACAGAAATTGCAGGCAGGTGAGCTTAATGTCAAAACGGTGTCTTCACATCCCTGTGAAGCTGTGTTGCTGAAGGCAAGGTGTGTAAATTCTCTGTGCTTCAGTTTTCTCATTCATAAAATGGGTGTAATAATAGTTGTTGTGAGAATTAAGAGTTAATATGCACATAGAACTTAGAACAGTGTTTGCAGGTAGTAAGTGCAATATGAATGTTAGGTACTATTACTTTATTTTTCTCTCCTCTTCCAGATCAAAAACAGGTCTGACCTTTTTATGCATTTTAATATCATGCATTTTCTTATATTCGAAGTTTGTGAAATTATGACAGTAACTTGACTTTGTATGTAGTTCATATTGTATATCCATCAGGATGTGCAGATTATGCTTGATAACAAACAGTCTTTAGAGCTTAATACTAACACAAGTCTGTATCTTTTGTTCTTGTCCAGTGAGGATTGTTGTTAGTCTACTAGGGTTGCCATAACAAAAAACCACAGATTGGGTGGTTTAAACAACAGAAACTTATTTTATCACAGTTCCAGAGGCTAGAAGTCCGAGATCAAGGTGTGTGCAGGCTTGGTTTCTGCTGAGGCCTTTTTTCCTGGCTTGCAGATGGCCACCTTCTTGCTGTGTCTTCACATGGCCTTTCCTCTGTGCACACACAGAGAGAAAGAGAGAGCTCTCTGTTATCTCTTCCTCTTCTTATAAAGACACCAGTCCTATTGATCAGGGCCCCACCCTTATGACCCCATTTAACCTTAAGTACCTCCCTAGAGACCCTATGTCCAAATATAGTCACATTGGAGGTTAGGGCTTCAACATATGAATTTGGGGTGGGGGGAGATACAATCCAGTCCATAACAGGATTGGGGGTGGAGGTGGGCTGCCTTTCTTCATAGTATTTATTTGAAGACCCTGGTTCTCAGGGACTTCATCTCAGCACATGCCCATCTCTCCCACCCCAGCTCATGCTGAATTCCCCTTGGTTCACTCTGATGCCCCAGCTGCACGGTTCCCCGAACTCCGAGTTCTTTGCCAGCTTCCTTCTTCTCTACCTGGACTGTTCTTCCATAACTGCTTCCATCTCATCCTTTAGACCTTAGCTGACCCCCTATCTACAGATGGTCCTTTGTCCCAGGCAAGCCTCAGCTTTAGGCTCCTACGAGTAAGTAGAAGGGGTAAAATTCACCAGCCTGCAATTCTCGTAGCTGCCCTCCCATTTCACTTGATGGCAGATGAGGTACCCCGAGAGGAAGAGCTAACTGATAAAGGAGCAGTCATACAGCGGTATCTCTAAAATGCCATAAATCCATTACACGAGGAACATGTCCCTCACCCCCAGGTGACCGACAACTGCTGTCACCACCACTCCTCTTGGTGGCAGCCACGGGAAGATGGCGTTGGCTTCCTGTGCCCCTGGCCCCTCTCTTCCTGGCTTTCCTCTCCAGCCCCACACCTGCTTTCTGTTCCGTTTGGAGGCACAGTGGCTGCAGGCCAGGTCTCTGGAGGCAAACTGTTTGAGTTAGAGCCCAAGCGAGGCCACTTACTAGCTGTGCTGCTTTGGACAAGTTACTTTACCTCTCTGAGCCTGTTTCCTCATCTGTAGAACGGGGATGACAGCAGGACCTATCTCACGGAGTTGTGAGGATTAAACAATTTATCATGTGTGAAGTGCTTAGAACAGTGCCTGGCCCATGGTAAGCTCTAGATTGCATTTATTGCTGTTGCTATGAAGCACTGTCTCAGCACATACCCAGATGTCACATTTTTTTTTGACCTGTGGATTTGAAACTTCTTTTTAAATTAGCCAAACACTTTTCAAGTGAGATCTTAAAGGGAACCCCAATATATAAAACAGAGTTTACAAGGGCTCTTCTGGTTGTAGTGGGGTGGGTGTCCCAGGAACTCTCCCTCAAACCCCTCACAGTCTCTCTCACCAGCTAGAAGATAATGTTTCTCACGTGTGCCTCGTGGGCCAGCAGCATCAGAATCACCTGGTTTTTAAAACTGCAGAGGCTGGGGTCCCAGTGCAGCCTGCTGAATTGGATTCTCCAGGGGGCGGAGCCCGGGAATCTGGATTTCAGTATAGTCTTCAGGTGACTCTCAAGCACAGAGGAGCTTCATGCAAGCATCATAACTACATATTTATTTTCCCCACTCCTGCCAAGGGAAAACCCTTCTAGGGTAGTGAGTGGAGTTTCTACAGCGCTACACTGATCCTCTGTTCAGTTTCTCCTGGGTGGCAGTGGAAAGGAGGCTGGCATTCTTCTTGGGAAGCTGCCTTACAAACTGGAGGGTACTGCCATTGGTTGGCACCGCCCCTCCGCATCCCACAGCCTTGCCCCGCCCTCTGTCCCGAGGGCGCTGGGTATTACCAGATCTGGATTACGGTCTACAGAGCTTCTAAACCCTTAAAAGATTAGGCTGCCTTCCATCACCACCTTGAGTGATTCAAAATCAAGAGTGCCATGCCTTAAAGTAAGGGAGACCAGCACATTCTGGTTTCTTCCATGTGATTACCCTGAGGCTTTTTGAAAACGTTTAAATTGCATTCAAGTCAACTTTTTCCCCCTTTTGTGTTTGGGGGCACGCGCCTGCTTTGCACCTGGTAAGCACTCCCCTTGCTAACTTGTAGGCAATCCTGGGCTGCAGCCTAAACCGCTCTCTCATTCTGCCTGCCTTTCTCACAGGCCTCGACGAAATCCAGTGCTCCCTGCCCGTGGAGAACAGGAGGATATTCCTACACGAGCTGTCGGAGGCCAGCTTCAGCGAGTGCAAGTTCAGCCTCTCGCTCACAGACCTGTTCGTCATCATCTTCTCTGGCGTGGCTGTGTCCATCGTCGCCATCATCTCCAGCTTCTTTCTGGCCACCGTGGTGCAGTGCTTCCAGAGGTGCGCCCCCAACAAAGACACTGAGGACGAAGACGAGGATGAGGACGACTGAGCCACCCGCACCCCTTCCTCGCTCTCCAGAACCCCAGCCCGTGGCTCTCCTCCGAGGGAAATGCTGGAAACGGAGAAGAATTGACCATCAGTGACCGGAGCAGCGCCTGCTCTGAGCCTTGCCCCCTGGGCGCACCCGCTGAGACCTCTGATCTCAGAGTTTAGAATCCGCAGAGCCAAGGAGCCCAGGAAGGATCCCCAGAGGAGAACCTGCCTCTCTGCTTGAGGTGCGTGTGGGGAGAAGATGACCGAGTCAGGTTTCAGAGCCGACAGCTGAAAACAGCGCAGGGGATGTGAAGACTGGCAGCTCTCACCTGCAGAGATGACTTTGTGCCGTCCATTTCTCTGACCTGGACCGCAGGACCAGGCAGCTTCTCCTTCCTCCTGAGAGGCAGCAACCTAGACGGTGGGGATTGGAGTTCAGGTCCGTCTCCATGGGAGCAGGACTTCTGCCCCTTCTGGAATAGGCTTCGGCCACCTTGGGGTGTTACACAGAAAACAACCCCACATCTGGCTAAAATGGCACCGAGGAAAAAGCTAAGACCTGGCCGAAGAGTGTTTGTTGTTATATTTTGGTGAGCAGGTCAGAAAAACATTTGTTGACAGAACTCAAACCCTGATCCTCATCCTAAGAGGTAGCAACTGGTAAAGGAAGAACAGTCGTTTTTGTACAATCGCGATGGCCTCTGCTCAGAGTCACTCTTCCCTCTGAAGTACAGCCAAGTTGCTTCCATCTTGCCCCGCCACCTCCTTCAGCCTTGAGTCCCTCCTCAACTGAATAACGCCCGTTCATTCTCTGTGCTGGCACCGTTCCAGACGTCTTCTCTGGAACTTGTGATAAACTTTCCTGGAGGCCAGGATTCCAAAAAGCAGGTTATATCGGACCAATAAAATGTTAAAAAAAAAAACAAAAAAAACTGGGACTTGGCTTCTGAAAAACCTCCATCAGTGGCCTTAGGGTGTGTGTGACATTCTTTGGAGCATAGGCTGTGACAGGCAGTGTTTTCCAGGATGTGGACTGCAGCACTTTGATTCAGAGACAGTATGAAGCAATGCCATGCACCCAGCAGGTTGATGCAAGATGATGGGTATCAACAGCGTCGGACCTTGCTGGGGACTGACACTTAGACGAGGGGCTGGTGAGAAGCTCCTGGGATATTTGGGGAAGCATCTCTCCATTGTCTCCCATAATATATTCCTTATGTTTCTTCCTCATTGCTCTCTTGCATCTTTGCCTCCACAAAGAATTACTGAGTGCTTGCTAAGTGCCCTGGTCCAGGAATTGTGGGTACACCTTCCGGAAGGAAGGTGGGGCCCCGGCTTGCTTGGGCCTCAATAATCTTATGGGTAGAATATAAAACAAACAAGTAAACAAAACTATAATTGCAGGTAGTGATAAGCGCCAGGAAGGAAATAAATGAGGCCTTGTGACAGAGAGTAACTGGGTAGAGCCAGTCAAGAGTGGATGGATGGGTGTATTAGCCAGGGCTCTCTAGAGAAACAGAACCAATAGGAGCTCTGTCTATCTATCCATCTATCTGGATTATAAGGAATTGGCTCAGGCAGTTATGGGAACTGAAAAGTCCCACAGTCTGCAGCCAGCCAGCTGGAGACCCAAGGAATGCTGGTGGTGCAGTTCTGGTCTGAGTCCAGAGGCCTGATAGCCAGGAGAGGCAATGGTTAAGTTCTAGTTTGAGGGCAGGAGAAAACTCAGCTCAAGTAGTCAGGCAGAGGGGGAGGGAAGGGGGAGGGAGAGGAGGGGAGGGAAGGAGGGAGGGAGAGATGGAGAGGGAGATGGAGAGAGAGAGAGAGAAATTCCTCCTTTCTCCGCCTTTTTGTTCTATTCAGGCCCTCGATGGATTCGGTGCTGCCCACCCACTTTGGGGAGGGGGATCTGCTTTACTCTGTCTACAGATTCAAATCCTAATCTCATCCAGAAACACCCTCACAGACACACCCAGAAAGAATGTTTAACCAAGTAACCGGGCACCCTATGACCCAGTCAAATTGATGCATAAAATCAGCCGTCACTAGGGGGCCTTGGATTGGGTCGTTTTGAGCTGAATCCTGCCTCCTTCTCCCACCTCCTTGCTTCCCTCTCCCCTTCTCTCCTTTCCTCCTCTTCCACCCTCTGTCTCGACTCTTCTTTGTCCCCTTCACCCTCGAGGATACTCCCGGTCACCTTTCTAGCCCCCAGCATTGCTGGCTCCAGTGGAGGAGACCCCTGGCTCAGAGGGGCTGTCTTCTCAGAGTCGCTGGGCAAATGGAGAAGTGGGCCAGCATCTTCCCAGACTCCATGGCAACCACCGTGCGCCCCACCCTCAGTGCAGGTAACGCTTCCATTGAGGAAACAATATAGGCAAACCAATTGGTCATCACGAACCGTTAGGTGCTGCTCGAATTCCTGTCGAAAGGTTCCAGCCATCATTTGTACCTTACTGTGAATGAAGGTTCCTGGAGACAGTTTTCAATCAGGAGAGAGAACTGCGCTGATGTTGGGCCATCATAGGGGAGATAGAAAAGACCATGGAGTAGGGGGCCGAGGGCTCAGAGGCTGGGAGTTTGAGACACGAAGCAATCTAACACCAGCACCTCCCCAGCCTGGCCACAGACTCAGCTGAGACTTGTGTTGGGTTGGCATTGCGGTCTGTCATCACAGTCTCCAATCGCCATTCCTGGGAGCATCCTACCAGGGACACAACTAAAGGCCCTGGATCCAACTAGGCCCCCACCAAAGGCACACTGTGTTTCTCCCAGAATCCTAGGGAGGTGGTACCCCAAGTTGTGGAAACAGCACTAGACCCTTGTTATAATAGGTTCTGGTAGATGAATTCCCTCTTAATGAGTCTATTTTAATCCTTCGGTCCACCTCAAGTGTTTCACTGTGGTCAGCAGGCTCAGCTCTTTGCTCAGAAGACACACACCCTGCAGAGTGTAGGGGCCGGTGGTCACTTACTGAATGAATGAGTGAGCAGGGGAGGGGCCCCCAGGCTTGCTGGGTGCCAATTAACCATCATTTCTGCAGACTGCAACCTAGAGTTTTGAAAAGAACATGATTTGGGGGAAGAAGAGTTTTTAAATATTGGCAGTTGAAACAGTCATCTCCTGGATATAAAGTTCCCGTGAAACACTGGGGACATGGGGACATTAGGGACATCTGTGGTCAAACCCAAGGAAATATACTGACCAGGAGCCACAGCTCAACTGGGGAAACGCCTTTGAGAAGTGACATTGCACAAACAGTAGGCAATGATTTAGTGCTCTCTGTTGCTGTAGCATCTCAAGTTATTATTAACAACAATGGTAATGCTGCATACCAGTTGAGGGCCTCCTGTGCTCCGGACATCCCCCTCCCCCAGATCTCCACTAGTGTCATTTGGGTCTCGAGTGTCACCTCCCCAGAGTCACTCTCATCACGCCATCCTGTGTTATTTTTTGCACAGCATGTGCCATGGTGTGAAGTTATCCCACCTGTTTGTTTACATGTTTATTGTCTACCTTTTCTGGACTAGAACATGAGCTCCCCTAGGGCAGGAACTCCGGCCCTTTGTGTCTCCAGCGTTTGAACAGTAGTGGCACAACCAGTATGCATGTGGGGTGAGAGAGCAAACAAATGAATTCCAGGCACAGTACTAGAAACTCTACAAACCTGAGCCCTACTTAAGCAACCTCACAACTCAAGTGGAGAGCTGCTATCATACTCATTTTGTCGACTGAAAAAAACTGCGCAACCTAAAAACTGAGAGTTATGTTTTATTCGGTGGGAATTTTTAGGACTTCAAGCCGGGGAGGCAGCATCTCAAGTAGCCCTGAGAACTGCTTCAAGGAGGCAACGGTGGGGAGCTAAGATATATAGGAATTTTGCAACAAAGGGTAGGTAGTCTGAACGTCAAAATATTGTTATTAAAGAAAAACAGACCTCTCAAGGAATTTACTGCTTTTCTATATATGGGAAGATGCAAGAGTCTGGGCTCACTGAAATTATTCCTTTGATATGCACCTCATCTATCTGGGGCCAGTATTCTGTGTTTTCATATCCTGAGTTTCCTCAGGGGTCACCGAGGGGGAGTGGCTGCAGTCTGATGGCTGCTAGATGGCAGGTATTCTTTTCCTTCTTGAGTTCCCTCAGGGCTCACCAGCTCACCATCGGCAGTGGCTACAATCACTGATGACTGTGCATCCTTTGTTTACTGATATGGCAGGCAACGTTCCATTTCTCAATTTCATAGGTGAGGAAACCAAAGCTCAGAGAAGGTGGTGGACGACAGGACACGACAGAGCCAGAACCGATTTGTGGCCATTGGACTCCAAAGCTGTACTCTCAGTTATAATAATAGTTCATGTGTATCGAGAGCACTGTCCATGCTAGGTGCTGAACCAAGCCCTTTGTGCAACTCACCCCTGTAAGGCAGTATATTCATCAGGGTTTTCCAATAGGATGCGCATATATATATATATATATATATATATATATATATATATATATATATGAAGGGATTTATTTTAAGGAATTGGCTCATGTGATTGTGGAGACTCAGAAGTCCACAATCTGCAGCAGGATGGGCCAGCAGGCTGGAGACCCAGGGAAGAGCCAGTGTAGCAGTTCAAGTCTGGAGGCATCTGCTGCACACACCCTCTTGCCCAGGGGCGGTCAGTCTTTTATTCTATTAAGGCCTTCAACTTATTAGATGAGGCCCACCCACATTATGGAGGGCAATCTGCTTTACTCAAAGTCCACTGATTGAAATGTTAATTTAATCTAAGAACACCCTCATAGAAATATCCAGAATAATGTTTGACCTCATGTCTGGGCACCGTGGCCCAGCCAACTTGACATGTAAAATAAACCATTACAGGCAGGTACCATTATTGTCTCACCTTTATGGATCCATCACCTCCATGTGGTCATTGAGAGATCTGATTCGGTCTTGGGAATAACTTATACCTGGTGGGACAAAGCTAGTTAGTGATGGAGTAGGCTTTGTGCTCTGACCACTGCATGCCCTCTCTCCACCCAACTGCATATTCCCTTCTCGGGTCAGCAGGAGCTGGCCTGGCAGGGACAGCACAGAATGGCACATTTCCTGGGGTTGTATGCTAGACTCCAGGAAAAGCAACCTGCACTTGCTAGGTGTACCCAGAATGAGTTTATTTTAAGCCTCAAATTCAACATCTCAGACCCATTCAGGAGAATCAAAACCACCGAAGTATCTTGTCTTACCATCTTGCTCTCCTTAAGATCTGATGACCAGAAGGTTCTGGCAGCATCACAAATGAATTCATCTCATCGTGAACACAGCGGGAACCACCAGTGCAGCCCTTGGACCTGGGCAATGGGCCCCTATTTGGAGTACAGTGCTTTAGAGGGCCCTGTTCCAGCTCTCCTCCAGTTGTGCTCTTCCTCTGGGGTAAAGAATCTGTGGGGCCAAGGGCACACACCCGCCCAGAACCAGTGCCCTATTTTAGCACATCCTCAGGATCCCAGAATTCTCTGCACAAAAGACCCCAAGCTTGGGGGTGGGCCCCTTCCCAGCATCCCTCCTCCAGGGTGAACTGAGTGTCCACGCAGTGGATGTTGGCGGGGCATGTGAACAGAGGCTGGATTTGTAGGCTGGGGCATCCACATATGGGTACGCAAGACCCTTAGAGGCTCAGGATGGAGCCAGGGCTGGGAAGAGAAAAGGGAAGGCCTTATACGGCTCAGCTCTCCCCCCACTGCCATATTCTGGTGCAGATTTCCAGGAATTCAAGATCATCATTTAAACCTGGGTCTTCCAAGTCATTAAGAAGGTATTTTTGTCAAGGTAGCTGGGTGGAACGTTTTCTTAGCAGTTTATCTTTATGACTTATGAATGTTTAGATATAGGTGTGTGGAGGGTATTTGTACTCTGGTCCTGGCTTCACAGGTGGTACAGGTAGGCCTGGGTACCACAGTAGAGACCAAAGGGTGGCCACACACCCTCACTCGGGCCCTAGAACTGAATATCGCTTCTTCCTTACGGGGCTGGTCCACAGGAGCCTTTATACAGAAAGGTGGAAAAATTCATGCACACTGACTGCTTTCACCAGTGATGGAGAGGTTTGCACTGAACATCCATGCTTTCCCCTCCCCATCCGCCCATCTTCCTCCTTCTCCCCCTGTCCCTCCCCCTCCTCCTCTTCCTTCTCCTCTGCCCACCAATGCTATAGGCTTGAACTCTAGGTGCAGTCAGTGGCTGGAGATAGGTGGTTTTTACACCTTTATTGCACTTAACTGGACCCTGGAACACATCAAGGCTCTATTTCCTTAACATCTCACCACCACTGACTGAGTCAGCTGCAGGCCCTGGGCCTTGGCCATAAAATTCTTCTTAGTGGTCTCTAATGGCCTTGAAAGTTAGGTGATTTATTATTTGCAAAGTGGTCTACTCTCACCGAAACCTCCCCAAAGCAGACCCCTGTGGATTTCATTTGCCTGCAACCAACAAGGTAGGCTTGTTCTTTAAGACTCCAGGCTAATAAACACACATCCAAACTTTACATTATTTTTCCACATAAAAGAATTTTTAAAAACAGAAAGGAACATTGTTCTCTGTTGTTTGCAAACGTGATCCATTTTCTGAAAACATGCCTTTCCAGGGTATAAGTGAGACAGCCTTGGAAAAAATACAATGTGCTATTCTGGTAAAATGTTGCTCTCTGGAGATCTTTGGTACCAGAGCTAGGAGTGCTTTTCCAATACAGATCCACCATCCCCAAGTGAGCCTCTGACTGTGAATAATCCGAGTGAGGCAACCGCACGTCAACCAGCCTCAAAAGGAGCCCTCGGGGATGGAGGGTCAGTCTCCAGTGAAGTGTCCACCTATCCTCATAGCTGATGCCCTGGGCTGTGCCAGGGACCCTCTGGGAGCCTCAAGCCCTTCCCTGTGAGCAGAGAAACACTGACTTGTTGGCAGAGTTGATGAGAATACAGTGAAACGGTGGGAGGGACACCTTCCCTCCTCTTCCAGAATCTTCCTCCAGAATCCTTGAGCATTCATAGAAGAGGGTGCTGTCTAAAGAGAACAGTAGGATCAGAGCTCGAATCCCAGCATCAGATAACAGGAGCCAAGTTCCAGCAGTCTGAAGACCTCAGCAGGTATCACAGGAGCTCAGTTCTCATTTCTACATATTGTAATCAGCCCCTAGCCCCGCTGCCAGTGACCTAACAGTCCCAGCTGCATCTGGGGCTCACGAACCTGCATAAATGTCAGAGGCCGCTTTTGCTCGCATGTCCCCAGGGTCCACTCACCAGGAACACACATGAGGCCACATCAATACTCAGATTGTGTTGTCCTGGTGGATCCTGCCAGCCTGACGGCAAGTCAGCGGAAGTACCACCACCCCAGCCTGTCCCTGAGCCCACAGACATTATGTATTTATGGGAATGGGGAGCCTCTCTCAGGCTCAAAATCCAGCGTGAACTGGCATCCGCCAAGCATCCATCACATCTGCTGAGGGTTCACGCTTGCCTTGGGCAGTGTGGCCTCCACCAGCCATCCGGTGGCTCCTTGGGGGGCCCCTCCCCACACCATCCCTGCCCTGTCCAGGTTTTTAATCCCAGACTGCCATCCCTCACTCACCCTGCAGAACCACAGTGTATTTCCCATGGAAATGGGGACAACGTCCCAGGTGTGGGGTCAGACTAGACCGTAGGCCAGGCTTAGAACCAGACCCCCTGAGAGCCTCCCAGTTTCCCAATCTCTCCAGCCTCCTCCCTCAGGTTTCCACTCAGGTTTATCAACATGAGCAAATAGATTCCCTGGGAAGGGCTGCCACCACCTGCAGCCACGGCAACCAGCCAGCTTCCGAACCAGAGAAGGCTCAGGTAGGATGGGGATATGGACATCAAAGCCATTCAGCACCTGCGTTCCTTCCTGATTGATGGGGGAGGCTGCAGATTCTTCTGAGACTGGGGGAAGTGCTGAGCTCTCCACACCCTAAGAGCTGCCTGAGAAGGTAAGAAATGCAGGGGCAGTTTAAGAAAATTGAAATTGTATCAAGTATCTTTTCTGACCACAGCGCTATGAGACTAGATATCAATTACTGGGAAAAATCTGTAAAAAATACAAACACATGGAGGCTAAACAATACACTACATAATAACCAAGAGATCACTGAAGAAATCAAAGAGGAAATCAAAAAATACCTAGAAAAAAATGACAGTGAAAACACAACGACCCAAAACCTTTGGGATGCAGCAAAAGCAGTTCTAAGAGGGAAGTTTATAGCAATACAATCCTATCTCAAGAAACAAGAAACATCTCAAATAAACAACCTAACCTTACACCTAAAGCAATTAGAGAAAGAGGAACAAAAAAACCCCAAAGTTAGCAGAAGGAAAGAAATCATAAAGATCAGATCAGAAATAAATGAAAAAGAAATGAAGGAAACAATAGCAAAGATCAGTAATACTAACAGCTGGTTCTTTGAGAAGATAAACAAATTGATAAACCATTAGCCAGACTCATCAAGAAAAAAAGGGAGAAGACTCAAATCAACAGAATTAGAGATGAAAAAGGAGAAGTAACAACTAACACAGCAGAAATACAAAGGATCATGAGAGATTACTACAAGCAACTATATGCCAAAAAAATGGACAACCTGGAAGAAATGGACACATTCTTAGAAAAGCACAACCTTCCGAGACTGAACCAGGAAGAAATAGAAAATATAAACAGACCAATCACAAACACTGAAATTGAGACTGTGATTAAAAATCTTCCAACAAACAGAAGCCCAGGACCAGATGACTTCAGAGGTGAGTTCTATCAAATATTTAGAGAAGAGCTAACACCTATCCTTCTCAAACACTTCCAAAATATAACAGAGGGAGGAACACTCCCCAACTCATTCCACAAGGCCACCATCGCCCTGATACCCAAACCAGACCAAGATGTCACAAAGAAAGAAAACTACAGGCCAGTATCACTGATGAACATAGATGCAAACATCCTCAACAAAATACTAGCAAACAGAATCCAACAGCACATTAAAAGGATCATACACCATGATCAACTGGGGTTTATAACAGGAATGCAAGGATTCTTCAATATACACAAACCAATCAATGTGATACACCATATTAACAAATTGAAGGAGAAAAACAATATGATCATCTCAATAGATGCTGAAAAAACTTTCGACAAAATTCAACAGTGATTTTTGATAAAAACCCTCCAGAAAGTAGACACAGAGGGAAACTTACCTCAACATAATAAAGGTCATATATGACAAACCCACAGCCAACATCGTTCTCAATGGTGAAAAACTGAAACCATTTCCACTAAGATCAGGAACAAGACAAGGTTGCCCACTCTCACCTCTATTATGCAACATAGTTTTGGAACTTTTAGCCACAGCAATCAGAGTAGAAAAACAAATAAAAGGAATCCAAATTGGAAAAGAAGAAGTAAAGCTGTCACTGTTTGCAGATGACATGATACTATACATAGGGAATCCTAAAGATGCTACCAGAAAACTACTAGAGCTAATCAATGAATTTGGTAAAGTAGCAGGATACAAAATTAATGCACAGAAATCTCTTGCATTCCTATACACTAATGATGAAAAATCTGAAAGAGAAATTAAGGAAACACTCCCATTTACCATTGCAACATAAAGAATAAAATACCTAGGAATAAACCTACCTAAGGAGACAAAAGACCCGTATGCAGAAAACTATAAGACACTGATGAAAGAAATTAAAGATGATAGAAACGGATGGAGAGATATACCATGTTCTTGGATTGGAAGAATCAACATTGTGAAAATGACTATACTACCCAAAGCAATCTACAGATTCAATGCAATCCCTATCAAACTACCAATGGCATTTTTTCACAGAACTAGAACAAAAAATTGCACAATTTGTATGGAAACACAAAAGACCCCGAATAGCCAAAGCAATCTTGTGAAAGAAAAACGGAGCTGGAGGAATCAGGCTCCCTGACTTCAGACTATACTACAAAGCTACAGTAATCAAGACAGTATGGCACTGGCACAAAAACAGAAATATAGATCAATGAAACAGGATAGAAAGCCCAGAGATAAACCCACGCACATATGGTCACCTTATTTTGATAAAGGAGGCAAGAATATACAATGCAGGAAAGACAGCCTCTTCAATACATGGTGCTGGGAAAACTGGACAGCTACATGTAAAAGAATGAAACTAGAACACTCCCTAACACCATACACAAAAATAAACTCAAAATGGATTAAAGACCTAAATGTAAGGCCAGACACTATAAAACTCTTAGAGGAAAACATAGGCAGAACACTCTATGACATAAATCACAACAAGATCCTTTTTGACCCACCTCCTAGAGAAATGGAAATAAAAACAAAAATAAACAAATGGGACCTAATGAAACTTAAAAGCCTTTGCACAGCCAAGGAAACCATAAACAAGACAAAAAGACAATCCTCAGAATGGGAGAAAATATTTACAAATGAAGCAACTGACAAAGGATTAATCTCCAAAATTTACAAGCAGCTCATGCAGCTCAATATCAAAAAAAACAAACAACCCAATCCAAAAATGGGCAGAAGACCTAAATAGACATTTCTCCAAAGAAGATATACAGATTGCCAACAAACACATGAAAGAATTTTCAACATCACTAATCATTAGAGAAATTCAAGTCAAAACTACAATGGGGTATCACCTCACACCCGTCAGAATGGCCATCATGAAAAAATTTATAAACAATAAATGCTGGAGAGGGTGTGGAGAAAAGGGAACCCTCTTACACTGTTGGTGGGAATGTAAATTGATACAGCCTTTATGGAGAACAGTATGGAGGTTCCTTTAAAAACTAAAAATAAAACTACCATACCACCCAGCAATCCCACTACTGGGCATACACCCTGAGAAAACCATAATTCAAAAAGAGTCATGTACCACAATGTTCATTGCAGCTCTATTTACAATAGCCAGGACATGGAAGCAACCTAAGTGTCCATCGACAGATGAAAGGATAAAGAAGATGTGGCATGTATATACAATAGAATATTACTCAGCCATAACAAGAAATGAAATTGAGTTATTTGTAGTGAGGTGGATGGACCTAGATTCTGTCCTACAAAGTGAAGTAAGTCAGAAAGAGAAAAACAAATACCGTATGCTAACACATATATATGGAATCTGAAAAAAAAAATGGTTCTGAGAACCTAGGAGCAGGACAGAATAAAGGCACAGACGTAGAGAATGGACTTGAGGACACAGGGAGGGGGAAGAGTAAGCTGGGACAAAGTGAGAGAGTGGCATGGACATATATACACTACCAAATGTAAAATAGATAGCTAGTGGGAAGCAGCCACATAGCACAGGGAGATCAGCTCGGTGTTTTGTGACCACCTAGACAGGTGGGATAGGGAGGGCGGGAGGGAGATGCAAGAGAGGGGAGATATGGGGATATATGTATATGTATAGCTGATTCACTTTGTTATAAAACAGAAACTAACACACTATAGTAAAGCAATTATACTCCAATAAAGGTGCTAAAAAAAAAAGAAAAGAAAGAAAAAGAAAAAGAAATGCAGGGGCAGGACATCCCCACCAGGTGGCTCTGAGCTGGCACTGTGGATGTCTCCCCCTGCCCCATGGGATCCTCTGTCCCCAGAGATGCTCCATGAGGTCAGAGCCAGTGGGTCACCATCACTAAACGCCAACCCTTGACCAGGCCTGGCAGAAAGGAGCCCTCAATTGTCGCATGAACAGGGGAACACACACTTTCCCATCTGAAGAGGGCCACACCATGTGGCCTCCCTCAAGGAAGGAAGTCCAAGAGAGGGAAGAGGTGGGACAGAGTCCAGGCTGGGGTCCAAGCCAGCTTATTGTACTTGACCTACAGCCACTGAAATGGTCCTAACAGAGTATTTGGGAGGAGTATTACTGGAGCATTAAAATAGCAGAGTAATAAAAGTTTCTGGTATGTGAGTACCAGGGTATTCAGGTGAATATTGGGAGGGCAAGCAAGCTGGTCCTCAGACTGTGTGGTGCTGCTGTGAGTGGTCCCTGAGTTTGCTGACTTCTCCCCCTCCCCCCACCCAGGTCCCCATCACTCACTCTTTTCAGCCCCTTGGCTTCTTCAGTCAAGGGCCCTTGCAGTTGGCTCTCCCCTCATCCTGGGATGCTCTCCCCCTAGATCTTTTCTCCTTCTTGTCATTTAGCTCAAAGGTCACTTTCTCAAAACGTCCTTGCTGCCCATCCCAGCTGAAGAAACCCTTACCTGTCACCCTCTAACCCATTATCACCTTGTTTCATTCTCTTCACAGGACTCGTTGTGTGGGCTTCTCAGGTTTTGTTTGCTTGCTTGTGTACTGTTTCCTCCTCTCCGGATTGTAAAGTGCAAGAGCAAGGTCCATGCTTGTCTTGTTTGTCTTGTATGCCCAGAGCCTAGCCCTGTTGTGGGTTTGGCGGGAACCTGATAAACATCTGTGAAGTAGATGGATGAGGTGGATGGGTGGATGGATGGATGGGAAGGTGGATGGATGGATGGATAGATGGATGGGTGAGTAGATGGATGGATGGGTGGGTGGATGGATGGATAGATGAGTGGATGGAAAAATTTCCACCATTTCTAAAGACTTGAAAACCACAAATAACGTGTGAGGAATACAACCAAGGAAGGATTTACAAGACATACTGAGTGCGTTAAAGTGCTTCTTCACCTTGCAGAGGGCACAGTTCTGAGCCTTGGGCTGCAGTAATGTCAGGAACCACTTGTATTTCCTTCCTTACCAGTTGCCCATCTTTGTTGTAGCTCTGAATCCTTCCCCTCTGCCCGGTGTGGGCTGCTGATTATGGATGCAAACCCCCAGACTTCACAGCTTGCCTTTAGTCTGAGAGCCGGGAGAACAAGCCCCCCTCAGATCACCGCATCCTGCGGGGCGATGGCGGCGGCTGCCCCTTCTCCTCTTTGGACCCTCCCCCCTCCCCCCCCCCCCACCCCGTGTTCGCCTCTCCTTGGCACGACCAAGCTTGGCATTGGTGGCTGGGTACTGAAAGGTTTCCATTCGTGACCACCCGACCCCTAATTACTTCCATTAATTACTTGGACAGCTTTCCCTGCAAAAAGGACTTACATCCAGGGAGGGCAAGAAGAGGCTGTTTTTCACCTGCCCTTGCCCACCACCTGCCTCAAGAGGGAGGAAGCTGTGTACCGTTCAGGTTATTCACTTTTCCAGAGATTTGCTCTCAAAGGAGATCAGTCTGTCACTTTGATGAGTTCCCTCTAAGAGCTTATTCTCTCACTAATTCTGCACCTTCTAAAGTGCTTGATTGCTTGCTGGGGAAACAAGTGTGATGGCAGGAGAGGGAGGGGAGAGCTGGTGCAATGTGGAATTAACCGACTCATTGATTTCTGGTCCCTGCTCTCACTCCCACATCCCGGGAAAGGCCAGCATGGGGCTGCCCAGCCCGGGACAGAAGTCCAAGTGGGGCATTAAATGCCTGCAGCTCCCATGCCCCTCAAACCATCATCTGACACATTTGTCAAACCTCACTTCTCTCTGGTTCTAAAGAGAGTGTAAGAGGCTCCCAGGTTGTCTGGCTTTTCACCTTCCCCTCATTTCCCCCAGTTTGTTCTGTCTAAATCCACCTTGTCTTAGATGTTTATTGCTTGGGACTCATTCATTCATTTAAACATTCATTAATTCATTCAACATTTCTTAAGTGTTCCCCCCCTGGCCAGGCGCTGGACATACCGCAGCACAGGACAAACAGGCTCTCATTACCGGCAGTTTTCCATCAGAGAACACAAATAAAACAAGTGATCACAATAATGTGATAATTTTCTCCAGGGAGTGCCAGTGCCTGGGGAACCCAGAGCAGGGACCAGCTCAGGGTGAGGGGCCAGGAAAAGGGTCCCTGGTGAGAACTAAGGGCTCGGTCCAAATCCCTGCACTGGGAGAGGACCAAATCCTAGCAGGGTTTCTAGGAGCATAACGCCTTGTCCGTAGGAAGACCCTAGCCCCCCATCCAATGCCTGCCTGGGCAAGCTCCAGGCTGCCAAAAAAATTTACTACTGTTCTAGCCAACACCTGACATAGACTCCAATCTCCATTTATTAGAGATCTATTAAAAAGGGCTTACAACTGTTAATCCTTCCTCTGTCCCTTTGAGATGTATATGTATCTCCTACAACTCAGGGGTGCCTTCTCTAGGGCCTGGGGAAGATTCCTTTGAAAAGTAATTATCAGGAAGATAGGGCCTCTCTCCCAGTCTCCTGGGAGGATGGAATCCTGACTTCCATAGTTGTCAGCTAGCAGACACAGCTGTCCTAACCGCATGGACACTGACCAACCCAAGAAAACCAGACATCTCAAGTTAATGAATTTAGCACTTTTCTATGTGCGGGAAGATGCAAGAGTCTGGGCTTACTGAAATTATTCCTTTGATATGCACCTTAATTATCTAGGGCCAGTATCCTGTTTTTCTCCGTTCTGAATCCCCTCAGAGTGCACCGTTGGGGATGGCTGCAGAGGCTGGTGGCTTGATGGCCTCAACATCTTTTATTTACTGAAATGGCAGGCGACATTCTTTGTTCACACCGACATTGCAGTGGGTTGGGGAGGGACACGTGCTGTGGCATCACCAGATGCAGTTTCGGGTTAGTTAGGCTTTGCCCATCCTTACGTTCCTGCTGGGGCTTCGCCTAACAGCTATAGCCTTCTCTAGTGCTTACAGTTGTACTGTTTTTTAAATTAATTAATTAATTAATTTGGTTGCACCGGCTCTTAGTTGCGGCTTGCCAGCTCCTTAGTTGTGGCACGTTGAAGCCACCACCTGGGAGTCACACAGCCCTCTCCCCAGGGGTGTGCTGGAACAAGGGCTCATGGAAAAAAGTACAGGTTTGTAGCATTTGCCAATTTCTCCAGTGTAAATATTCCCCCCTTGGGCAATTTCAAGCTCCCAATGTGATGTCACTGAACTAGTGCAGTTGGTCTCACCAGCTGATAGGAGTTGACAGCAGCACATCACCGCTTTCCTCCCCAGGGTCCCCCAGGCCAACAGCAGTGACTGATGGGGACAAGGTAGTCAGGGGTACAGAAGCCCCCCTCCTTTGCCTCAAGGTGGGAAGGGTCCTGGGGGGCAGGTCGTGCTCCCTGAGGACATGCCATAGCTAAACTTCTGCTGAAACCAGACTTGTGTTCCTTCCCCTTACTACTTCTGCTTCCCTCACTCCCTTACTGGTTTCTTCCAAGGGCTCTCACTAGATAAATCACATGCCCACAGACCCTGGTCTCAGGCTCGGCTTCTAAGGGTCCCAACCCATGACAGGCCACTTCACCAAGCAGTGGCCCAGATCAGGCTCTGTCCTGAGGTTGGCCGGGAGGTCTCCCCACCTGCATGCCGGTTTCTGAGAGTGGCAGGGAGGGAGGACATGACCATCCCTGATATTTGTGAGGTGGTCAGAATAGCCCTGTGCTAGGAAGCTGGAAATCTGGGTCCTGACTCCACTGTGGACCCTGGACAAGGTCCTTCCACTGGATCTTCTTAACTCTCACCAGGAGAAGGACGGGTGCTGACTCCATCATGCCAAGAAGCTTTGAAATTCTTGATTAGGCCCCATTCGTGGAAACTCGGGTTCCTTATGCCAGGTTGGGGTGCTTTCTTCTTTAACAAACACCTCCGGACAGTCTGTTATCAGGTGAGGGGGGGAACTGTGTTCTCAGGTAGGATTTCTCAGCCTTGGCACCACTGAGATTTGGGCTGGATCATTCTCTGTCGTGGAGGCTGTCCTGTGCCCTACAGGATGTTGAGCAGCACCCCTGGGCTGTGCCCACGAGATGCCAGCAGCTCCCTCCTCAGTTGTGACAACCAAAAATACCTCCAGACTCTGCCAGAACATCCCCTGGGGGCCAAAATCATACCCCCAAATCTATGCACCTTGAACTGTCATGGCCACTTGTCAAACTATGGTAAGGAGACCATATGGATTGAATTCCCCACAAACCTCTTTACCCTGAAAAAAAGTCTATTTATATTATACTTTCCAATTATATGTGCATAGAAGTGTACAAATATATTTCCTCTTATTTTTCTTAAAGTTGTCATTACTATCATTATTATTTTAAGGGAAGGAAAGGAAAACTACATCGAATTATTTTTCTGGGGACACATTAGTTTTGCTTTACATCCCTCCCCTTCATGACTGTGTCCCCTCTCAACCACTGTCTTTAGATGGAGGCAGTTCCCTCTGAATCACTCTGTTTGTTCTCACTGCTATAAGCAGAAGCTCCTACAAGACCTAAGGGTGGGAGAAGCAAGCAGAAATAGCAGAAATGTGGGAGGGGGCAGCAAGTCACCATCCCTGGGGGGAGAGGCTCATAACCAAACCCATCAGTGGCACAGCACTTTCAGCAGGTCCTAGTTGAATGGCAGGTTCCAAAGGGTCCTTCAACATGGGGGAACCCCAGAGCCAGAGCGCCTGGCAACCCTCAAAAGATGGCCCATTATAAGCAGTCACTTTACATCCCAAATAGAGTCCCTGAAAGCCAGACAGAGGCGTTTGGGCTCATTATGTAATGCAGTAGGGAGTCACTGAAAGTTCTTCATCAAGGGCATGGTGACACCGGCTAACATGCTCCAAAGCAGGAAGGATCCTGACATTCACTGAGTCTCTAGGCTTTCTGATGCCTCTTCAGCTTACAGCAAACTCTCCTGACAGTAATGAGAGGGTAATTAGAGGAGGAAGTGCTCCCGGGCCATCCATCAACTAGACAGAAATGATCACGTAGTCAGTTCCTGGGAATTTCCTGAATGTCACGTTTGTATTGTAAAGTCCTTTCCCATCCAGGGCAGAGTCTAGGGGAGCAGGTGCTCTTAGCAATGGGGGTTCTAAGGGAGCAGGCAGCTTACTACAGGTGGAAGTGCTGATGGGCGCCCTTGGTCAGTGTCTGTCTGGACTGTGTCGGGCTGGTCTTTCCCCACTGTGAACAGCATCGGCTTTGTAACCCCGGCTCTGCCGTTCCAACCAGTGCCTTCCCAGCACGCTGATGCGTGGGGCCCAGGGACTTTCTCTGTAAGGAGAGGATTTCCTCAGACTAACCAAAAGAGACAGGCATAAGTGGCACCCTGGATGAGGCCCTTGGGAGGACATCTCTGCCTTCCTGAGGCATAGTCTCAATTCTACTGGATCCTCCTGAGTGACAGGGAGGTTGCTTCAAACAACTACAACACACACACACACACACACACACCCCTTATTTAATCCTCACAACATTCCCATGAAGGAGGGATCATTAGGCTCATTTGACAGATGTGAAAACCAGCTCAGAGGGGTTAAGTGGCTCCTCCAAAGCTGCACAGCCAGCAAGTGGGCTTGAATGCACTTCTGTCTTGAATTCAACCCCAGTTTTCCCTCTTGCCCCATACAGGCAGAACAGAGAGAGTTAGAGTTAAGACGAAAACCAGGATGGAGGTGGCAGGGTAGAAAATTATGCTCAGAGAGGTCATGCATCCAGCTCCGCTGAACAGAGGAGCCCAGAGCCCCCCTCCTACCCTCTCTGGCTCCACAATCTGCCGAGGGGCCTCAGGAAAAGTGAGCAGGCCTGCTGCCTGGGGCCTCTAGGGCTGAGCTGCAGAGTGGGTGGTCGGCCTGGGGCTGGCTCTGCTGCGGGTGAACAGTTATATATAACCGAGGATTGATTGCCAGTGTCTCCCTGCCCTCCGTCTGCCTCACTCAAGACTGGCATCCTTCATCTTTACACAAATCCGGCAGCTGGCAGCCTCGCCCTGCACCACTGCCCTAGGCCCCAGGTACTGGCCAGCAAGTCCCTTCACACGGTGAAGGGTGCTGGCCACGGTGGAAGGAAGAGGAAGACATTCACCTTTGGAAAAATATAAAAACAGCAGACGGCGAAGGCAGAAAGAGCTTATGTTGTTTCACAGGGAAAAGAAAGACGTGGAGGAAACATTGAGATGGAAGCAAAATTAGCATAGCTGTGGGACCCTCAGAACCAGCAGGTAGAAAATAATGGCTTTAAATGATTCTAAGTATTTCTTATCATTGGTATTTTGCCCCCCACGTGGAATGGGCTGCCTTGCCCTTTGGATTTCCCATGGGGTTTGACCATCGATGATTGGTGATGTGGCAGGGTCCCTGTTGGAGCCTCACTAGTAACATTTCGCAAGGCAACGTCCATTCTATTTGGGCTCTGTTCTAATTGTTAGAAACCGCTCTAGCTTGTAGGGAGAGGAAGGGGAGTCATGGACTAAGAATTCACACTGCTCAGATCCCTTCCAACCCTGGGACGCTTCAAGTAAAATGGCTACAAAAGGTATGTCCTAGGGTGATGCTGGCTCTGGATGGAGAGGATGAAAAGAATAATGATAATAATTACCTTTTGAGCTCTTACCACGTGCCAGGTACTTTCCACACATTTTTCAAATCTCTGTGACAGACAGGTCACATTATCTGTGACATAGATATTATTGTGTTTTTCCCTTGGGGACATTGATGCTCAGACGGAAAGCCACGTGCCCAGTGAGATGCAAGAGTTAGTGGCCATGTCTTTCCCATTATGCTGCCCCGCCATCAACATCAAGAACCATCCAGAAGCTAATAGCTCTGGATGGGATGGGCAGGGAGATATAATTCCTCTGTAACAGTGAGTTCTTGATTAGAAACAATTCCTTGGGCTTCTTGGGATGAAAGGGGGACCATGTCATCTCTACCAATGATTTTCAACTGTATTTAGTTTTAGTAAAAAAAAAAAAAAAAAAAAAAATCTTCAAATAGAACCTGACATGGAACCCTTGATGCAAGTGGGCTGTGAAGAAGCCCAACAGCGTGGAATGCCCTGTGATGGGCCGCCCAGCACATCCTTGTTGCCTGGCAGGTGTGTTCATTACCGTTTGCTCCCTGATATTGAAGAAATCAGCAGTATCACCCATGAATGGTCCTAGTGGGGCTCATTTGTGTACCCACTACCTCCCTAGCACAAGCTCCCCCTTCTGGGCACCTGGCTGACTAGGGCCACCTCTTACCTGTTCTCCTGCCTCCTCTCTCCTCCCACATCCTATTTCCCCAGGTCCTGTCCCCAGATCACCATTTGCCAAGCACAGAGAGGCACACAAGAACCTCCCAAGACTCTTTCTGTAAAGGGTCAGGCAGTCAACATTTTAGGCTTTTCCAGCCACTTGCTGCCTCTGTTATATAACTTTCTTGTTTTTGTTTCTTTTGTTTTTACAACTCTTCAGAAAGGTAAAAACCATCATCAGTCCACAGGCCAGGCCTGAGAACAAGTGTGGGCTAGATTTGGGCTGTGAGCCATAGTTTGTTGACCCCTGGCTTAGAGAATAAATTACAGTTTGAGCTTGGCATTCAAGGCCTCCTGTGATCTTCTTCAAGCCTTTTTTGAGCCTTATCCCATATTACTGCCCTTCCCTTTCCTACACACCAGCCAAACTAGAGCGCTCACACTGAACCACACAAGCACTCCCACCTCTGTAGTGCTCCCTTACATCTTCTACCTGGAAATCCATCTACCAATCTCTTCCACCCATCGAAATCCTACATCTCAAATGCTATCTCCTCCATGAAGCTTTCTGGATCCTCCTCCACAGGGCGTGTTGCATATGACTGTGAACGTCATCCCCCAGAGTTGTACAGTGCACAACCTGTGCAACCAAATGGAGTAGCCTGCCCTGCCCCCAGATGCAAATTACTTCTCCTTTCTCTGAACTTAAAAAAATATACTTTTATTTTAAGAAGTATTGTTTCTACCTAGATTCAGAGTTTTCCACACAGGGGTGTTCAAATCTCTAGCTCTTCTGTCTTTTACTACACTATTCTCTTACGGAGTTTACCTCCTAAAAAAAAAAGTACCTGGGATGTGTCCACTTCTCTCTTCTCCGCTTTCCGTGTAGCTGATGGCAGTTTCTGAAAATGGCTGCAATGACATCTCCCACCTTATATGGCCTTCTGCAATGTGACTTTGTCATGCTTCCATCAAGAGGTGGGGTCCATCAAGAATGTGAGGGATCTTGAGAGCTCTGAGGAATAGACTATGGGGAAGCCATGCTGGGCTAGTTCCTGAAGAGGAACTTAACTGGTCTGGCAGGCTCTGCTTCCTCTCTCTTTTGAAGCAAGCATCATATAGAAGTTCAAATCACCTAGGACCACCAAGTGGTGGGAAGCCCAGCCACAGGGGGAGAAGCTGGTGGGTCACATGGAGAGAGAGAGGAAGAGGCCAGGAGCACCAAGGAGCCACACAGGGGAGACAAGGAACCATCTGGACGTTCCAGCACCATGGACACCTCATGGCGATACTAGGCCACAGACACTTGGTCCCAATTGAGCTGATCAAAGCTCCCCAGATGAGACTCGGGGAAGCAGAGACGGTGGTTCCTGCTCTACCCACCTGAATTCCTGAATAATGAGCACCAAAAAAATGGCTGTTGATTTGACATGACTGAGCTTTAGTTTGTTACACAACCACAGCCAGCTGGCACATCCCCCATCCTAACCCGCGCCAACATCATCTCTTGGCCTTCCAGAACCGATTAACTGGGCTCCCCTCCAATCTGTCTTCCACTGAGGCGCCAGAGCCATCTTAATAATCGGATCACGCTGCTTCCTGCTTAGAAACCTCAAAACCTTTCAAAGCTTTTCCATTAGTCTTAGAGCAAATCTGAACCCTTTACCATGGCCTCCGAGGGCTGGTGAGCCTGTTGCCTCTCCAACTCACCTCTCTTGTGCCAAGAACTGCCCCAGCCACATTCTCTCAGGTCCTGGAATATGCTGGGTTTTCCCTGCTCCGGGGTTTCAGTACAAGCTCTTCTCCTGGCCTGGCCTGCTCTCCCCAGGTGCTGAGAGGGCTGGCTTCTCATCAGTCAGCTTGAGCAGCAGGTCCCCAGAGAGGTCTTCCCTGGCCACCGGATCCAAAGTAGATCCTCCCGTCTACCCCCCTCATATCCCCTGCCTTACGAGTTCCTCATCTCGTCTCCCCTGAGCTCTTTCCCACATCTTGTGATTGCTTTGATTTTGATTTGCTTGATAGTCTGTCTCGCTTGATAGAATATAAGCTTGTGAGTACAGGAACAGCATTTGTCTTGACCACTTGCAGCCCGAGTTCTGGACACAATGCTGGTCAAGGAGCGGATGCTCAGTTTGTAGAATGAATGAATGAATGAATGCCAATCCTCAAGGCCTGGATCAGGCCTAACGCATCTCTGGAATCCCGCAGGGCTTAGCCGTTACCTGACTCTCAGCAGATATTTGCTGAACAGACGTGGTGATGCCCTCATATAGATTCTACATGTGCCCCTTCTGTGGGAGCTGGGTGGGCAGAGGGGTGGGGAAATGGAAGACAATCCTCACTTTCCCACCCCTTGGGGTAACCTGAGGGGGCATCTCAGTCTTCAGAAGGGTCCTAGGTGAGGGGACAGAGAGCTGAAAGTAGTGGTACTGCCTCCATTCAATGAAACCTGGGGGAAAAGAATGAGTGATACGATCAGCCTAGGCTACTCTTGAAACCCACATTGTGACATGAGTAAAGCAGACAAAGGCTTCCGGCCCCAGGTCCCACACCAGAGAGATCCATAAAGAATTACTGAATTACTATTTACAGTAGCCAAGACATGGAAGCAACCTAAATGCCCATCAACAGATAAAGAAGATGTGGTATATATATACAATGGAACATTACTCAGCCATAAAAAAAGAATGAAATAATGCCATTTGCAGCAACATGGATGGACCTAGAGATTAGTGAAGTAAGTCAGAAAGAGAGACAAATACCACATGATATCACTTACATGTGGAATCTAAAATATGACACAAATGAACTTATCTATGAAAAAGAAACAGACTCACAGATATAAAGAACAGACTTGTGGTTGCCAAGCAGGAGGAGGGATGGGGGAAGGATGGAGTGGGAGTTTGGGATTAGCAGATGCAAACTATTATACATAGAATGGTACTACTGTATAGCACAAGGAACTATATTCAATATCTTGTGATAAACCATAATAGAAAAGACAAAAGAAAGAATTGCTGAATTGAAGGTTCTCAAATCATCATGCATTTGGCCACTTGATCAAGGTTGACAGGAGAGAGCCCAGAAGTGGGAAGACTACTCTCTCCCAGATCCTCAGGTTTCCTGGAGGAAGACATTGGCTCTCCACACCTTTGGCGCACACTTCCTCCCCTTTCTCCTCCCTCCTCTACCTCCCCTCTTCTCCTTGCCTTCCCCCTCCATCACCTCCACCCTCATCCTCAAAGCCTGCAACTCAGTTTGCGTGGGTCAGTTCAAGTGGAGAGGGTGGCCTGGAGTGCCCGTCTGGCCGTAGATCCAAGCCACAGTCTCTGGTCACAGTGTTATCAGAACAAAGCCAACATTTGGACCTGCAGTCTCCTAGCTCCTGCATCTTCTCGCTCAGTTCTGAATATGGGGGTAGGGGGAAGAGGCATGACCCCTCGAGTTATTACCCCTCAAGTCTCAACAACAACAGCATCAGCAACATGTATTGAGCGTCTCCATGGGCCAGACACGGGGTCACTGCTGGGTCAGCGTTGATGAATAAGATGGGTGAGGTCTTATGCCCTCCTGGAGCTGACCTTCCAGAAGAAACAAGAATGCACATCATTTCAAATTGTGATATGTTTGTTCTGTGGAGGAAACCAATAGGGTGAGTGATGGGGAACAGCAGAGGTGATCAGGGAAGGCTTCTTTGAGGAGGTGACATTGAAGCTGAGACCTGGAGGATGAGAAGGAGAAGGTCTAGTAAAAGGGGAAGGGGGTAGGGGAGGTGTAGGAGAGGATTCCAGACAGAGAGGAGAGGTCCCCTGCCTGTCTCCTTCCACTGCCCCCACCTGCCAGAGCCAAGGTTATGCAGTCCATTGAAGCTCCTGCACCAACTCCCACCCAGCCTCCGGCAGTGGGAGATTTTACCCAGAGACAGAAAGGCCACCTCTGTCTTGTTTGGAGGTGAGTTAATGTCCCCTGCAATGTGCCGCGGAAGGTGACAGCTCTTTGATTTATCTCTCGCTGACATTCCTCCCAATCGGTGACAAGGCAGCACCTAAATAGACCTGAAGTGCATTTGGAGAAGCCCACTTGCATACGTATTTACTCAGGAAGCAGAAACTGCTCCAGACAAAGAAGAAACGATGCGATAGCAAAATGAATTGTTGAGAAACTGAAAGGGTTTGGCCAAATCCGTGTACAGAGGATGGATGCAGGACAAGCTGCCAGCTTGATTCCTTATTTATCACACTGACCAGATTCTCTTCAAGACAGCCTCAGTGAATAATAATATGGAAGATCAATTTTGAGCTTCTCTGCAAAACAAAAAGAAAAAAACCCCACCACCTTTAATTGGTATTTTATAAATAATGTTCCTTGATTATACCAGAATATAGATTTGAACCTCCAGTGCTATCTGAATTAGGCAAAATTAAGTGTTTTTTTAATGCTTGTTTATATGGAGCACTAGAGTAACATTCTAAAGTGCCTTCAATTTTTATCTTTCCCTCTGACCTTGGAAATGGCACTTGCTTCCTCAAAGCTACCTTTTCCCTTTGACTTTCCTCCATGACCCTGGCAGATAAAATCGCTTTATACCTTCTCTTTCCCTTCTTTGTCTTGCTCATTATCTTGGATTTACTTCTTTGTCCCAAACAGAGACAATCACAAGAAAAACTGAAGGACTCATACCAGACTTGGTGAATTTGTGGGTTATGCTCTGTTAACTAAAGGATGAAAAATAACGTAACTTTGCCTCACTTAAGGAAAGAACAAAGGGAAAAAGGTAGTAAATCTTTAAAATGACCTCTCGTTTTGTTATCATGTCTTTTTTCTGGAGGGAAAAGGGGTCTTATGAGGTTGAAGACTTTTCAGAGAAGTACAGCGGCCATCATTAAAGCCAACGCAGTTTCTGCACTAACTTTCTCCCTCAAGGGAGCAAAGAGGGATTTGAATTTTCAAGGAGGTTGAGCCCTCCATCTGTAACCACATCAAAGTGGGTCACAGATATGCTCTAACAGATTTCACTGTCAAATAAGAAGCTGGCGCCAGGCCCAGCCCATGATGGAAAGTTAATAGAATAGTTCTCATCCTGGAGCCTTTGGATCGCGTGGAGATGTTGGGGACATGAAAGCAGGCCACGGTGTTAAGTGGAAGAAAAAAATGTCATGTTTTGACAGCGAGTTAACTATCAGACAACCTCTCCCACTGCCCGCTCATGAATATGTATATGTTTAAAGAGCAGTTGAGTGAGAAGTAATTACCTCCAGCACATTCCTCGGTTTTCTTAAAGTGTCTTCTTGAAACGCCATCTCCCTTTGGCACTTCACAGCTTTCTCCAACAGGCTGAGTGCCCAGGTCCTAAATTCCTGGAGCAATGCTGACTATTGGCATTGTTGTCATAGTCTTTTGTCCTGTGAATCTGACGTCTACCTCTCGGTCACTCAGCAGTGCCCTCAACTAGAAGCAGGTTTGGTTAGGTGTATTGGACTGTTAGAGTCCCATCCAGACCCCTGTGCTGGGCACACTCATCCCCAGCTGCTGTGAGGGTTGATGACCTATGCTCCTGCTTCTTCTAGAGAACCACCCCCAGCAGAAGTAGAGCTCTCTTGACAGCCCTGACCCAGGCATCCCACAGCCATGACTCACTGACACAGGAGAACAAAAGGCAGCCCCCTGGCCTCCAGTTGGGATCCACACTGTGATACACTCCCAGCTCCAAATCACCCCCACGCACTGCGGGGGGCGGTGGGGGGGGAGGTCAGGTGGAATCGTGCTCCAGCTAGGATCTTGTCCTTGCTTGGCTCTTCCCCTGCGTTGTCCCGTGTCCCTCATGCTCTTCTCCTCCCCCAGTCAATCCTCTGTGCCTTCATCCCTGTGTTAATCTCTGCTTCTAGGGAATGGGACCTAAGACATTTGAAAATGCAGGTACCCAAAAGTCACCAACAAGGCACACTGACCAACAGAGAGAAAACTCATCTTCATCATCTTTGCAGAAAGGCTTTTGCACTTGAAAGCACGGAGCCTGACAATGAACATCTAGGGCGTTTTCTCATCACATGGGGGGATTGCAGATTGTAGCTGCAGCTCTGTTCACGTGGGGAATAAGTAACTTTCTCATAAGTAAACTCTTCTACCAGTAATGGCTATACAGTAATATGAGACTGAGTGGGTCAGGATTGGACATGGCTGGAGGATAGTGGCAAGGGTAACAAACAGCCAAGGAGGTAAAAATGGGCATCTCCGACAGTGCTTGCACTATTTTGGGGAGTAGATTCAGTAGTGGTCTGAGACCCTCAGAATGTACCCAGTCCCTGATATCTCTATGGAAATCTCCATAGTACCATTGCTTATGTTTGTATGATACATATGTTATACCTAAGGTAAAAATTCTGGCTTATGATAGCATTAGCAGAATCATTTAACATCACTTGAGTTATATGGTCAGTGTTAAATTTTATAGGTTCAGAAAAGTTTTTTTTTTTAAATGCATTTTTAAAAATTTATTTATTTATTTATTTCTGGCTGTGTTGGGTCTTTGTTTCTGTGCAAGGGCTTTCTGTAGTTGCGGCGAGCGGGGGCCACTCCTCATCGCGGTGAGCGGGCCTCTCACCACTGCGGCCTCTCCTGCTGTGTAGCACAAGCTCCAGACGCGCAGGCTCAGCAGTTGTGGCTCACGGGCCCAGTCGCTCCGTGGCATGTGGGATCCCCCCAGACCAGGGCTCTAACCCGTGTCCCCTGCACCGGCAGGCAGACTCCCAACCACTGCGCCACCAGGGAAGCTCAAGTTTTTTTTTTTAATAAAGAGCATCTTCCAGAAACCTACAGCAAATATCATAATTAATGGTGAATCGACAGAAGCATTATGAGCTATGTGCATTAATATGTCTTTGCTATTATTCAATATTGCACTAAGGGTCCTAGCCAATTTTACAAGAAAAGAGCAAATAAATAATAGGTATAAGGCAAATAAATAATAGGTATAAATATTTGAAATGAATAATGTAGATGATACGATTGCCTACATAGAAAATCCAAGAGAGTCCACCAGTAAACTTATTTGAACTAATATGTCAGTTCAGCAAGATGGGTAGGTACAAAATTAATGTACACAAATCAGGACCTCTCAGACTTCCAGTTCTTGAACAAATACCTAACTACAAGTTTAGGAATATTGGATAAACTATAATACAAACTGCTTTTAATGCATAGCTGAACCCATAAAAGAAAAAAGGAAGTATTTATATTCTGGAAGGAAATGGAGCTTGAAACTAGAGTGGTGAGAAAGTGAACTAACAGAATGTCTGATGGGGCAAAGGAGAGGTAGTGCAAGGAATCATTATGGGCCCAGGAACCTAAGTGCCTGGGTTTTAAGACCCACATGGGGGATCGGTAGGAAACTAGTCTGCAAAAGACAGGCAACTGGAATTAATATCACTACATAAAGCTGCACCATCAAGATCTTACCTTAAGTGAAAGAATGGATTCTGGAAGTCCACCTGCCACTGTGGGGATGGTTCTGGGTGGGGAAAAATTGTCTCCCCTCATAAATTCAATCATCCAGCCTGTTCCTTAGGAAGGTTTGCAGCCTATTTTATACTCACTATGTGGTCTAGAAAACTCCAAGATGAGAAACATAGTTAAAATTTGTCCCATGCCGCTGACATCACTGGGACACTTGAAAAACACAAGAGCAAAATGACCTTGGAGGATGATCCAAGAGCAGGAGCTACGAGAAATTCCCACAAATAAAGCCTGGTGAAGATGAGCCCACAAACCAAAATTAAAACACTCATTCCAAAATATTCCTCCAAGAGTCAGGGTCAGCAAACCATAATAATCAGGAGGATTAGAACCCTGGAAACTACAGATAGAACAATCTGGAAAAGGCTCTAGAATAAGATTTTAGAAATAAATAAAAACATAAAGGAATTGAATGCTTAAAAAATACTAGTTTAAAAAAAAAGACAAATTTTTAAAAATAGAAGCAAGTAGAACTCTTTGAAACTCTTCATCTGAGAGATAAAAACTAAAAATTTCTCAGAACTGGTAAAACACACCAACCCTCAGATTCAGGAAGCCCAATAAATCCCAGGCAGAATAAAGGAAAATAAACCCATACCTAGATAAACTATATGAAATCCAGAACACCAAAGGCAAAAAGCTTATCTTAATAGTGCCAGAGAGAAAAAACAATTACCTACAAAGGAATGGCAGTTTGCCTTACAGCTGGTTTCTCAACTCCACCAATGGAAATCAAAAGTCCTTCAAATAGGATTAGTATCTCCATATCACTAAGAATGTAATTGTCATCTTAGAATTCTAAATTCAGCAAAGCTCATTCAAGAATGAGGTGGAATAAAAGCCTTTTAAGATGAGGATTGAGAGAGTTCCCCACCTTTAGCTCTATTAAAAAAGAAAATCTCATCTATAAAAATGTCTGAGATTCAAAAAGGAATAGTAAGTAAAGAAATTTAAAAACAGGCTGTTAATCTAAACAAATTTCAACTGTATAAAACAGAAATAATGACAAGGTTGGGATACAAAAATAAGGGCCAATTAAAATCCTAAAACCCTAGCCAACAATGTAATGTAATGTAAGAAGGGAGAGGGGTAATTGGCATTAAATTTTTTCTATTGTTTGGAAGGAGGATATCGGCACTAATTTTATATTTTACTTTTTTTCTTTTCTTCTCTCTTCTTTCTTTTTTATTTCTTCTTTTCCCTCCCTTTCCCCTTCCTCCATCTTTCAGAATTGAACTATTCTAGATTCTTCATTCATGGCTCATTATCATAATTGGTCCACAAGAGGCCCCTCTCTTGCAAGTATATGTGTATACATTTGTATATATTCCCTTTTATTCCCCTTATTCCCTTCCACTCCCTTCCCCACCATAGATAACTACTGTACCATTTGATCTAGCCTTAAATTTGCATGTGTCCTTATAAAATATATAGTGTCATTTTGTGTGTGTATTTATTTTAATTCACATACATGGTATAGTACATAGTGCTACAGACAGCTTGATCCTACAATTAGCTGCCCAATCCAGAAACACTCTGGAGAGTGAACAGAAGTGCTGTTATTATTAATACTTCCAGAACAACAGGGAAACCCTGTTGGACCTATAATCATCTTAACTGAAGACCTTGTTCTTTTACTTAGTTTTTTTTCACTTGGTAGCATATTTTTAAGATATAATAATGACAATGACAATAATATTACTTGCTATATGGAAAACACCTTTGCAATTCTGTAAGGTAGACATTGTTATTATCCCCATTTAATGGGTGCGTGAACTGAAGCACAGAGAGATTAAGCAAATTGTACAAAGTCACACAACCAAAGAGGACTGAGCCAGTTTTGAACCTAAATTAGTCAGTCTGGCTCTGGAGTCTCTGCTATTAACCATAATACCATAGCTGCCTCTGAATACAAAGAGAATATTCTGAGGGACTTTGGCAGGACTGGTTGCATAGTGGTGAGCATAGCTGCCTTCCAACTGTTCTGAGGGTCTTAGTTCATAACTCAGGGGGAAGGTAGCTAAGGTTCCTACATTGCATCTGATGTTTTTTTTTTTTTTTAAGAGATATGCTCCCTGTACATTCACAGTAATTATTTTGGAATCTAGTCTTTGTTTTCAGATTCCTGGGGGATATTTTTCTTTTTCTTTTTTTAAATTTTTATTTATTTATTTTATTTATGGCTGCATTGGGTCTTCGTTTCTGTGCGAGGGCTTTCTCTTGTTGCGGCAAGTGGGGGCCACTCTTCATCACGGTGCGCGGGCCTCTCACTATCACGGCCTCTCTTGTTGTGGAGCACAGGCTCCAGACGCGCAGGCTCAGTAATTGTGGCTCACGGGCCTAGTTGCTCCGCGGCATGTGGGATCTTCCTAGACCAGGGCTCAAACCTGTGTCCCCTGTATTGGCAGGCAGATTCTCAACCACTGCGCCACCAGGGAAGCCTCGCATCTGATGTTTAATACGAGTTTTTGGTATATGACATTTCATTTTCCAAGAATTTTTATTCAAAAATAAGGTTTGATCTCTATAAAATTCTTTTCTGAATTTTTGAGGAAACTATATTTTTCCTTCTTTAGTCTGTCATTGTGAATTACACTGATAGATTTTTAAGAGGTTGTCTTATATTCCTAGAATGAACTTTAATCATGATATATTACTTTTTAATACACTGTTGGATTCAGTTAGCTGAATTAAGAATTTTTGCCAAATGGGCCTATAATTTACTTTTCTTCTAATGTACTTATTCAGCTTTTAAATATAAGTTACAGACAGCCTCATAAAATTAATTGCACAGTTTTCTCTGTATTTTCTGGAACAACTTGTGTAAGGCAGGAATTTCCCAAAGGTGTAGAAAAAATCACATCAAACATCTGAGCCTGGAGGTTTGGGGGAGGGAAGTCTCATTGATTACCATTTCTATTTCTTTAATTTGTCTATTCCAGTTTCTGTTTCTTCTGGCACCAAAATTGTCATTTCATATTTTTCCAGAAATATGTCCTTTTTGGTCTTGGTTTTCAAAACTTATTAACATATTGTTGTTAATATTTTTATTATAACACATTTTATTATGAACTATACATACAAACAAGACTATATGTAATTTATATGCACATGCACACACACACACACACACACACACACACATATATGTATACAGTTGAAAAAAATAATAGTAAAATGAAGGCCCATATGTATGCATCACCCATCTTAGGGCTGTTGTGTGTCCCCATCCCTCCCTTCCTGCCAATTCCATGCCCCTATATCTCTTCCAGTGATTTAAGAGAGATTTTTTCCAGGAATGCAAGATTGGTTTAACATTTGAAAATCAATCAGTAGAATTAACCATTTCAATAAAATAAAAGCAAAAAAAAAAAAACACCATATGATCATCTCAATAGATGCAGGAAAAGCATTTGATGAAATTCAATTATCCATTCATGATTTTTCTAAACTCTCAGCAAAATAGGAATAAAATATAATTCCTCAATATAATAAAGGCCACTATGAAAAAAATCTATAGACAAATTCATACTTAATTATGAAGGACTGAATCCTTTTTCCTTAGGCACAAGGTACAGATGTGTACTCTCACATCTTTTATTCAACGTAGTTCTCTGGTGGCTCTACCCATTACAACAAGGCAACAAAAAGAAAGAAAATCCACACAAATTGGGAAGGAAGAGGTAACAGTCTTTATTTGCAAACAATATGAATATCTACAAAGAAGAGCTTCCAGAATCCATGCCAAAACTACTAGAACTAAGTGAACTTAGCAAAGTCACAGGATACAAGGTCAATCGATAAAAATCAATTGTGTTTCTATGCTAGCAACTAGCCACAAACAACTGGAAATTGAAATAAAAATTCCATTTACAATAGTATCCAAAATATGAAATACTTAAGGGTAAATTTAATAAAATATGTTCAAGACCTGTATACTGAAAACTATAAAACATGGTTGAAGGAAATTAAAGAATAGCTGAATAAATGGAGAGATACATCATACTCAGGCACTAAAAGACTCAATATTGTTAAGATGTCAATTCCCTCTAAATCTATAGATTCAATGCAATCCTAATCAAAATTCCACCAGATTTTTTGGTAGAAATTGGCAGACTTATTCTAAAATTTGTATGGAAATGCAAATGACCATGTTTAGCCAAATCGATTTTGTAAAGGAAGAATATTCTGGAAGATTCATACTACCTGATTTCAAGACTTAATACAAAGCTGCAGTAATTGAGACAGCATGGTGTTGGCAGGAGGATTAATGGACTAGAATAGAGAATCCATAAGTAGACCCACACATGTGGTCAATTTTGATAAGGTCCCAAGGTAATTTGATGGGGAAAGAAAAGTCTTTTCAATAAATGGTGCTGGAATAACTTGATATCCACATGGGAACAAAATAAATATTAAAACTTACCTCATGCCATACATAAAAATTAACTTGTAATGGACCACAGATCTACATGTAAAAGTTACAACGATAAAATGCCTAGGAAAAAATTTAAAGTCTTTGCAAGCTTGGAGTGGACAAAGATTTTTTCAAATAGGCCACAAACTCACAAATGATGAAAGAGAAAATTGATAAATTAGACTTTATTAAAATTAAACATTTTTATTAAAATTAAACATTTTTAGTCTTCTAAAGACACCACTAATAAAATAAAAAGACAAGGCATAGACTGAGAGACAACATTCACAATACATATATCAAACAAGGATTTTTATCTGGACTATGTTTAAAAATTCTTGCAACTTAATAATAAGAAAAAAATTGGCCGAAAAAATTGAACACAAAAGAAGATATACAAATGGCAATTAAGCACATGAAAAGTGCTCAACATCATTAGTTATCAGGGAAATGTAGTTTCTTATAAAGGTAAACATAAGCTTATTGTTTGACCCAGGAATCCCATTCCTAGGCAGTTACCCAAAAGAAATGAAGTGATATGTCCACACAAAGAACTGTACATAATGCTCACAGCAGCTTGTTTTATAACATTCACAACTAGAAACAACCCAATTGTCCACAAGGAGATGAATAGATAAAGTATGTTATGTCCCTACAATGGAATACTACACTGTAATAAAAAGAAAGAAACCACTTATACACACACAATGTAGGTTGTTCTCAAAAGTATTACGTTTAGGGCTTCCCTGGTGGCGCAGTGGTTAAGAATCCGCCTGCCAATGCAGGGAACACGGGTTCGAGCCCTGGTCTGGGAGGATCCCACATGCCGCGGAGCAACTGGGCCCGTGAGCCACAATTACTGAGCCTGCGCGTCTGGAGCCTGTACTCCGCAATGGGAGAGGCTGGGACAGTGAGAGGCCTGCGCACCGCGATGAAGAGTGGCCCCCACTCGCCGCAACTGGAGAAAACCCTCGCACAGAAACGAAGACCCAACACAGCCAAAAATAAAATTAATTAATTAATTAATTAAAAATAAATAAATAAAAATTTAAAAAAGTATTACGTTTAGTCAAAGAAGCCAGACACAAAAGACAACATACTGTATGATTCCATTTATATGGCATTCTAGAATGTGCATCTATGGTGACAAAAAAACCCCACATTAATTGTTACTGGGGGCCAGGGTAGGGCTGACTGACAGCAAAGGGTACAAAGGAACTTCTGAGGGTAATGGAAATGTACTGTGTCTTGATTGTGGTGCTGGTTTCACAGGTGTATACCTTTGTCAAAACTCATGAAACCGTAGACTTTATTTTTTTTTATTTTTATTTTCTACATACATACAAACACACGTTTTATTGGACAGACTATTAAGTGGCCACAGCCCACACATTCACATACAATATGATATGTACGCACATCCCCTTTACACTGTGCAACTATAACAACTCAATGACATATTTTAAAGAATGCTTTCATTGTTATTTAAATATATATGTTCTTTTTTTAAAAACACCTTTATTGGAGTATAATTGCTTTACAATGGTGTGTTAGTTTCTGCTTTATAACAAAGTGAATCAGCTATATGTATACATATATCCCCATATCCCCTCCCTCTTGCGTCTCCCTCCCACCCTCCCTATCCCACCCCTCTAGGTGGTCACAAAGCACCGAGCTGATCTCCCTGTGCTATGTGGCTGCTTCCCACTAGCTATCTATTCTACATTTGGTAGTGTATATATGTCAGTGCTACTCTCTCATTTCATCCTAGCTTACCTTTCCCCCTCCCCGTGTCCTCAAACCCATTCTCTACGTCTGCGTCTTTATTCCTGTCCTGACCCTAGGTTCTTCAGAACTTTTTTTTTTTTTTTTTTTAGATTCCATATATATGTGTTAGCACACGGTATTTGTTTTTCTCTTTCTGACTTACTTCACTCTGTATGGCAGACTCTAGGTCCATCCACCTCACTACAAATAACTCAATTTCGTTTCTTTTTATGGCTGAGTAATATTCCATTGTATATATGTGCCACATCTTCTTTATCCATTCATCTGTCGATGGACACTTAGGTTGCTTCCATGTCCTGGTTATTGTAAATAGAGCTGCAATGAACATTTTGGTACATGACTCTTTTTGAATTATGGTTTTCTCAGGGTGTATGCCCAGTAATGGGATTGCTGGGTGGTATGGTAGTTCTATTTTTAGTTTTTAAAGGAACCTCCATACTGTTCTCCATAAAGGCTGTATCAATTTACATTCCCACCAACAGTGCAAGAGGGTTCCCTTTTCTCCACACCCTCTCCAGCATTTATTGTTTCTAGATTTTTTCATGATGGCCATTCTGATGGGTGTGAGGTGATACCTCATTGTAGCTTTGATTTGCATTTCTCTAATGATTAGTGATGTTGAAAATTCTTTCATGTGTTTGTTGGCAATCTGTATATCTTTCATGAAATGTCTATTTAGGTATTCTGCCCATTTTTGGATTGGGTTTTTTGTATATCTTTCATGAAATGTCTATTTAGGTATTCTGCCCATTTTTGGATTGGGTTTTTTGTTTTTTTGATATTGAGCTGCATGAGCTGCTTATAAATTTTGGAGATTAATCCTTTGTCAGTTGCTTCATTTGCAAATATTTTCTCCCATTCTGAGGGTTGTCTTTTCGTCTTGTTTCATTAGGTCCCATTTGTTTATTTTTGTTTTAATTTCCATTACTCTAGGAGGTGGATCAAAAAAGATCTTGCTGAGATTTATGTCAAAGAGGGTTCTTCCTATGTTTTCCTCTAAGAGTATTATAGTGTCCATTCTTACATTTAGGTCTCTAATCCATTTTGAGTTTATTTTTGTGTATGGTGGTAAGGAGTGTTCTAATTTCATTCTTTTACATGTAGCTGTCCAGTTTTCCTAGCACCACTTATTGAAGAGACTGTCTTTTCTCCATTGTATGTCTTTGCCTCCTTTGTCATAGATTAGTTGACCATAGGTGCATGGGTTTATCGCTGGGCTTTCTATCCTGTTCCATTGATCTATATTTCTGTTTTGGGGCCAGTACCATACTGTCTTGATTAGTGTAGCTTTGTAGTATAGTCTGAAGTCAGGGAGCCTGATTCCTCCAGCTCCGTTTTTCTTTCACAAGATTGCTTTGGCTATTAGGGGTCCTTCGTGTTTCCATACAAATTGTGCAATTTTTTCTTCTAGTTCTGTGAAAAATGCCAGTGGTAGTTTGATAGGGATTGCATTGAATCTGTAGATTGCTTTGGGTAGTAGAGTCATTTTCACAATGTTGAGTCTTCCAATCCAAGAACATGGTATATCTCTCCATCTGTTTGTAGCATCTTTAATTTCTTTCATCAGCGTCTTATAGCTTTCTGCATACAGGTCTTTTGTCTCCTTAGGTAGGTTTATTCCTAGGTATTTTAGTCTTTTTGTTACAATGGTAAATGGGAGTGTTTCCTTAATTTCTCTTTCAGATTTTTCATCATTAGTGTATAGGAATGCAAGAGATTTCTGTGCATTAATTTGGTATCCTGCTACTTTACCAAATTCATTGATTAGCTCTAGCAGTTGTCTGGTAACATCTTTAGAATTCTCTACGTATAGTATCATGTCATTTGCAAACAGTGACAGTTTTACTTCTTCTTTACTGATTTTGATTCCTTTTATTTATTTTTCTTCTCTGATTGCTGTGGCTAAAGGTTCCAAAACTATGTTGAATAACAGTGGTGAGAGTGGGCAACCTTGTCTTGTTCCTGATCTTAGTGGAAATGGTTTCAGTTTTTCACCATTGAGAACGATGTTGGCTGTGTGTTTGTCATATATGGCCTTTATTATGTTGAAGTAAGTTTCCCTCTATGCCTACTTTCTGGAGGATTTTTATCATAAATGGGTTTTGAATTTTGTTGGAAGCTTTTTCTGCATCTACTGAGATTATCATATGGTTTTTATCCTTCAATTTGTTAATATGGTGTACCACATTGATTGGTTTGCATATATTGAGGAATCCTTGCATTCCTGGGATAAACCCCACTTGATCATGGTGTATGATCCTTTTAATGTGCTGTTGGATTCTGTTTGCTAGTATTTTGTTGAGGATTTTTGCATCTATGTTCATCAGTGATATTGGCCTGTAGTTTTCTTTCTTTGTGACATCTTTGTCTGGTTTTGGTATCAGGGTGATGGTGGCCTGGTAGAATGAGTTTGGGTGTGTTCCTCCCTCTGCAATATTTTGGAAGAGTTTGAGAAGGATAGGTGTTAGCTCTTCTCTAAATATTTGATAGAATTCACCTGTGAAGCCATCTGGTCCTGGGCTTTTTTGTTTGTTGGAAGGTTTTTAATCACAGTTTCAATTTCAGTGCTTGTGATTGGTCTGTTTATATTTTCTATTTCTTCCTGGTTCAGTCTCGGCAGGTTGTGCATTTCTAAGAATCTGTCCATTTCTTCCAGGTTGTCCATTTTATTGGCATAGAGTTGCTTGTGGTAATCTCTCATGATCTTTTGTATTTCTGCAGTGTCAGTGGTTACTTCTTTTTCATTTCTAATTCTATTGATTTGAGTGTTCTCCCTTTTTCTCTTGATGAGTCTGGCTAATGGTTTATCAATTTTGTTTATCTTCTCAAAGAACCGGCTTTTAGTTTCATTGATTTTTGCTATTGTTTCCTTCATTTCTTTTTCATTTATTTCTGATCTGATCTTTATGATTTCTTTCTTTCTGCTAGCTTTGGGGTTTCTTTGTTCTTCTTTCTCTAATTGCTTCAGGTGCAAGGTTAGGTTGTTTATTCGATATGTTTCCTGTTTCTTGAGGTAGGCTTGTATTGCTATAAACTTCCCTCTTAGCACTGCTTTTGCTGCGTCCCACAGGTTTTGGGTCGTCGTGTCTCCATTGCCATTTGTTTCTAGGTATTTTTTGATTTCCCCTTTGATTTCTTCAGTGATCACTTCGTTATTAAGTAGTGTATTGTGTAGACTCCATGTGTTTGTATTTTTTACCGATCTTTTCCTGTAATTGATATCTAGTCTCATAGCGTTGTGGTCAGAAAAGTTACTTGATACGATTTCAATTTTCTTAAATTTACCAAGGTTTGATTTGTGACCCAAGATATGATCTATCCTGGAGAATGTTCCATGAGCACTTGAGAAAAATGTGTATTCTGTTGTTTTGGGGTGGAATGTCCTATAGATATCAATTAAGTCCATCTTGTTTAATGTATCATTTAAAGCTTGTGTTTCCTTATTTATTTTCATTTTGGATGGTCTGTCCATTGGAGAAAGTGGGGTGTTAAAGTCCCCTACTATGATTGTGTTGCTGTCATTTTCCCCTTTTATGGCTGTTAGTATTTGCCTTATGTATTGAGGTGCTCCTGTGTTGGGTGCATAAATATTTACAATTGTTATACCTTCCTCTTGGATCGATCCCTTGATCATTATATAGTGTCCTTCTTTGTCTCTTGTAATAGTCTTTATTTTAAAGTCTATTTTGTCTGATATGAGAATTGCTACTCCAGCTTTCTTTTGATTTCCATTTGCATGGAATAGCTTTTTCCATCCCCTCACTTTCAGTCTGTATGTGTCTCTAGGTCTGAAGTGGGTCTCTTGTAGACAGAATATATATGGGTCTTGTTTTTGTATCCATTCAGCCAGCCTGTGTCCTTTGGTGGGAGCATTTAATCCATTTACATTCAAGGTAATTATCGATATGTATGTTCCTATTCCCATTTTCTTAAATGTTTTGGGTTTGTTATTGCAGGTGTTTTCCTTCTCTTGTGCTTCTTGCCTAGAGAAGTTCCTTTAGCATTTGTTGTAAAGCTGGTTTGGTGGTGCTGAACTCTCTCAGCTTTTGCTTGTCTGTAAAGGTTTTAATTTCTCCATCGAATCTGAATGAGATCCTTGCTGGGGAGAGTAATCTTGGTTGTAGGTTTTTCTCCTTCATCACTTTAAGTATATCCTGCCACTGCCTTCTGGCTTGCAGAGTTTCTGCTGAAAGATCAGATGTTAACCTTATGGGGATTCCCTTGTGTGTTATTTGTTGTTTTTCCCTTGCTGCTTTTAATATATTTTCTTTATATTTAATTTTTGACAGTTTGATTAATATGTGTCTTGGCATGTTTCTCCTTGGATTTGTCCTGTATGGGACTCTCTGTGCTTCCAGAACTTGATTAACTATTTCCTTTCCCATATTAGGGAAGTTTTCAACTATAATCTCTTCAAATATTTTCTCAGTCCCTTTATTTTTCTCTTCTTCTTCTGGGACCCCTATAATTCAAATGTTGGTGCGTTTAATGTTGTCCCAGAGGTCTCTGAGACTGTCCTCAGTTCTTTTCATTCTTTTTTCTTTATCCTGCTCTGCAGTAGTTATTTCCACCATTTTATCTTCCAGGTCACTTATCCTTTCTTCTGCCTCAGTTATTCTGCTATTGATCCCATCTAGAGTATTTTTAATTTCATTTATTGTGTTTTTCATCGTTGCTTGGTTCCTCTTTAGTTCTTCTACGTCCTTGTTAAATGTTTCTTGCATTTTGTCTATTCTATTTCCAAGATTTGGGATCATCCTTACTATCATTATTCTGAATTCTTTTTCAAGTAGACTACCTATTTCCTCTTCATTTGTTAGGTCTGGTGTGTTTTGACCCTGCTCCTTCATCTGCTGTGTGTTTTTCTGTCTTCTCATTTTGCTTAACTTACTGTGTTTGGGGTCTCCTTTTTGCAGGCTGCTGGTTTGTAGTTCCCATTGTTTTTGGTGTCTGTCCCCAGTGGCTAAGGTTGGTTCAGTGGGTTCTGTAGGCTTCCTGTTGGAGGGGACTAGTGCCTGTGTTGTGGTGGATGAAGTTGGATCTTGTCTTTCTGGTTGGCAGGTCCACGTCTGGTGGTGTGTTTTGGGGTGTCTGTGGCCTTATTATGATTTTAGGCAGCCTCTCTGCTAATGGATGGGGCTGTGTTCCTGTCTTGCTACTTGTTTGGCATAGGGTGTCCAGCACTGTAGCTTGCTGGTCGTTGAGTGAAGCTGGGTCTTGATATTGAGATGGAGATCTCAGAGATTTTTGCCATTTGGTATTACGTGGAGCTGGGAGGTCTCTTGTGGACCAGTGTCCTGAAGTTGGCTTTCCCACCTCAGAGGCATGGCCCTGATGCCTGGCTGGAGCACCAAGAGCCTTTCATCCACACGGCTTTTGGGAGGTGTGACGTTTTCTGCCAGCGTTCAGTGGGTGTTCTGTAGGAGCAGTTCCACGTGTAGACGTGTTTCTACTGTATCTTGATGAGGAATGCCGCGACGCGACGATGGCGTGACCAGAAGTGCTCTATAATTTTTAATGAGGTATAAAAACACTAAAACCATGTTACATGCCTGCATGATTTTAGTAGTTTGCTAAAAGAAATTTGTATAACTTCCCTGATCCGACTAGATTAATTCAGGAAGGACCATTACTCACCATGGGTCCAGAGGTTCAGCTTATCTGCAGTGTGGATGACCCCTTCCAGAACTGGGAGCCATGCCTTGTGCAGTAAAGCCCATTCCCCCTACACTGAAAAGTCAAGAACTGAGACTTATGGACCCACCAAGAGAAGCATGAGGACTGCTCACGTCCAGGGTCATGGCCTGAGCCAGAAGTGAGGGCCCTGCCAAGAGCTCTTCACTCCAGTGGCTCACTGACCACTGAGTATGTTCCTCTTTGTGTGTATTAACCCACTGAACAGCCACAGAAATAAGCAAGGAAGTAAGAGATGCCCCAGACTAAAGAACTGGCAGGAATGGTAAGATTAGAGATCATAGACAATTCAGAGCCATTTTTTTCTTCCATCAGTATCTGGAGATTCCTGCAGTATAAACTGAGAAATCAGGATAATACAGCAGGGAGGGCAGCAGTCAGTTTACACTGAGGGTCTCTTTATTTCTGACCATTCGTTTACAACCATCTACCCAGGGATAACTCCAACACGTGGGTCTCAAGACTCAATCCACCTCCAGAAATTTAGGTTCATATTTCTAACTCTATAAGACACATTTCCCCAAAAGGCCTATTACCTGTCAGAGTCAACTTTTCCCTCTGCATTCCTGCACCCTCCCTTAATCACTTTTTCTTCTCCCATTCACATTGAGCAGATGTCTGAAACCATGGTTCTGTTTTCCCTTCATGATGGAACTATGTCCTAGATATCTGTTTCCAAGTGCTCAGAAGAAAGCTTTTAGATGCACCCAAGTAGTTAGGGGTATTTCAGCGGTATATGATGGGCTGGGGATGATAGAATATGTTATCTCCACAGTGAAGACAGGGGCTGGAACTAACCCAGATGATCCTGGGATGTCCTAAGACTCTCAGAATCTCAAACAGTTCAGCCTGACACTGGGCAAATTTTCCCAGTTGGAGGATCCCCTGAGAGCTGTAACTCTCCTGAGGGACAGGATACAGCTCTTGACTTAAACTGGGCAGCCCGGAGGTGTGTCGCAGCAGCTTCTCCATGATGGCCATGGAGATGAGGTTTCCACGCAGACTGAAGAACATGAGCTGAGAGCAGCGGCTCAGGGATTGCAAGATGGCTTCGAGGTGAGAGTCCCTGATCCCACATTGCTCTAAATACAGTTCCTGGAGGGTGGCTGCAACTTTCTCCAACAGAACTGGGAGGAGCTCAGGACTAGAGTAGGTCAGGGTGACGCCACTCAGATCCAGGCCCTTTAGCTCACTGATGTTCGGACACTGGGACAGATGGCTCAAGTCTGAATCCGAAAGGAGGCAGTGAGTTATTGCAAGGTTGTCCAAGGGGGTCATCAGGCACCTGGGGAGAAACAGAGCAATTAGGTCTTAGAAACCGATGTGGAAGTTGGCCTCAAGTAGGGAGACAAGTGATTTGCCCAAGCCCAAGGTTAGTCTGATCATCTGATAATGATCAATACCCAGAATGCCCAGTCTCATTTTAACCTGAGTCCTTTCACCTTCCTGTGTGACTGAGTCAAGTTGAAAGCTCTCTTTCCTCATTAGTCAAGCATACAAAAACTTACTACACTTCTTATGAGAATGAACGAAGATAATGGAGTACACTAGAACACACTCAGGGGAGAGCCTGACACCTTGTCTCAGTAAAGAGTGGGCATCACTGAATTTTAATAGTAAGATACATACATAAAATGCTTCCTACTCAGGTTTCCTTCAGCCCATGTTTGGCCCACAGGCATGCATATCTCAGGCCAGGTAAGCCTTCTGGGTGACATGCATAGTGGACCAACCAGGGCAAGATCTCACAACATCAACTGAGGTTGCCAGTCTGCAAGAGCTCAGTTACATTCCTGCATCATCTGCAAACCATCTACCAATTTTTATTCTGCTTTAGGCTCCTGCTCTAGTATGATCATCTCCAGAATCTCTCATTATCCATATATTAATTACCTTATCAGGAGAAAAAAACAACCTTTTACAAACAGGGAATTTGAGACAGACTCATTGTGGTCACAACACTGGTGAGCACAGAGCTTCCATTTAGAAATGCTCAGGCCTGATGGAGTTTTCCCTCTTCAATGCCCCCTTCCCTTAGTTATTTTCCTAATTCATCTAAACCAAGATATCTCTTCCTAAAGAAGAAATCATATACCCACACCACTAGATCCTAACCCCTAGTCTATAGCTTCCTAGCAGGGTGTCCCTTTCTGGAGGCTCTATCCCAGTTTGGGCCCCTACCTTGATTTGGGTGGTTATGTGATACCACAGTTCAGGACAGAGAGAAGCAAAAGGGACAGTGCTTTTGATATTCTAGTGTTGTGTTCGCTGTTACCTGGCCAGTGGTTCACACTCACCTGAGTATCTGGTCCAGGCAGCCTTCAAGGTAGGAGGGAGATTCCAGATGGAGATCCCGGAGGCGGTGCAGCCTGAGGAACTGAGAGGTAATCTGGGCAAAGTGCTGCTGTTCCTGCTCCCCAGGTGCAGACAGGTGGATGTGGGAGAGAAGGAGTCTCTGCACATTACTCATCTGGCCCAGGAGAGGAGCAAACATGGCCAGGGTGGACAGATGCCAGGTGCAATTCACTTGCACCTCCTGGATACAGTCCAGCTGCACCATACTCAGGACCTTCCTAGTATTTTCCATGGGAAATGAAAGAATCCTCAGCTTCTTACAGCACAGGTGTATGGAAGCTTTTCTCTGCTCTACCCACCTGATGAGGTAGGTGAGGAATCCATCCAGGGTCCTTTCCTTGAGATGAAGTTCTATGAATACCTCCAAGGGAGCCACGGGCTGTTTTGTCCTTGACCTGTCCTCAGCCACTTGTGCCATCAGTGAGCTTGAACATCCATGGGCCCTGTCTCCAGACCACATTCTCCAGAAGTCCTGGCTGGTATTCCTTAAATCCAGCACCCGCAGTTTGCACCTCCTGTGGGAAAACAGCAGATTGGCAGCTATGGTTAAGATCCACACAAAATGAAAGCACAGTCTCAGAATTTAGGCAACACTCAGACTTCCCACCTGAGCTTTTACTTCACATCCCTGACATCATCTGCTGTCTTGCCCTCTTCTTCCCTCTCTGCCTCACATTCCTCCATCTCCTTTCCCCTTCCATCCTTCCTGGCTTTCTACACCTATTACCCTTACGCATCCCTGGCTGATACATGTACTTTCAGGCTCCCCTGCATCTTAGGCGCTCATACACTGCTGGAAGGCATTTCCCAAAATGAGCTCAGCAATGGCCAAGTCTCTGTGTTTCTTCATTGGCATCATCAGAAGCCTCTGTTCCATCCCTTGTCCATCCACTCTCCTGACTTCAGCTTTCTCTTCAGGGCTGCCCTAAACCTTACTAGACTACCTTGATCAGACTCACCTGGGATGATCTTTCTGTGCAAGCAGGATATCAAGCCCATCCAGCACTGCTTGTAAGGTTCCCAGATGAGGCATCTTCATTAGGCCCCCCAGAGGCAGGCGGACAAAGGGCCAGGCTTGCACCATGGCCTTCAGGGTCTCGCTGTATCTCCCATAGAAGGCCTCCATGAACAGTGGGGAGAGGAGCTCTGTGGGCAGATCCTTCAGAGCCGTGATGGCCGAGGCCTCATCCCTCAGCAAGCTCATTCCCGCCAGGTCCAGGAGTCTCAGGGGGTTCTGGACACTCATAGTGACTCTGCTCCTAAAGGAATCCTGTGGAAACTTGCAGGGAACAAGGAATCTTTCTCAGGTTAAGCATGATCACCCCTTACTCGGTCTCCCCACCCTTCAGAAGAACCAACTCAGAGCCAAAGTCACTGCTCTAGCAGTGGTGGAAGAGCCTCAGTTTAGCAGAATTCCACTCTGGGTTCAGTGGGCCCAAAGCCATAGCTCTGCCCCTATGGGCACCAGAACAAGCTTCTCACAAGTACCAAGGAGGAAGAAACCCAACCACTCGTCCATCCATTTCCATTCACTGCTTTGCTCAATTAGGTTGCACTGGAAAGTGGGTACAATGAGCCTGAAGGCTGACCCCAGTCTTTTTTGGGGAAAACTTTTCAGACCACCACTTAGGGCCCTAAAACTATGGGAATAGGAGCATCTTGTGGCCCAACACAGACTCCAATCTCAGTTTCCACAGTTAACTGCACTGGGAAAGATGAAGCAGATATGCCTAAAATGAATGCCGTTTGTGCAAACTAAATCTTTTTCTTTCTTTCTTTCTTTTTTTTTTTTTTAATCTTTTGGCCACACCACAAGGCATAGGGATCTTAGTTCCCCAACCAGGGCTTGAACCCGTGCCCCCTGCATTGGGGGCGTGGAGTCTTAACCACTGGACCACCAGGGAAGTCCCTGTCCAAACTAAAGCTTTTTAATGTAAAACAGTAAAATTCCAAACAGATGTTTTCATTAAAAAATAAAATCTGGTTGGTTAAGGTATTTTTAAATGATATAAACCAAAGTACAAATCAAGATGTTTGGGATTAAGGCAAAATTACACTTAGAGGCAGAATCAAAGCCTTACATTTGTACATCTGAAAAGAAAGAAAATCTTCCTGCCATCCATAGCTGCATGCCACCATTCAAAACCTGCTGACCGTACAAAAGATGAGAGTGTCTTTAGCTGAGGTCTGTCACTTACCAGCTCTGATGTGGCAGGGTGCTCAGACCTCAGCCGGGGTGGAGAACCCAGGCAGTGACTCCAGAGAAAGAAGTTTCTGCATCTCTTCTTTGGTGCCTGAGGCTTTTATAGACCTTTTAAATCACATCTTCCCCCTTTGCAACTACTACCATCCAATCAGAAAGCGATGCCTGATTAGATTCCAGACCGGCCATCATGTTAATCCTGATTGGATCTTTGCCTATAACCAGATGAATTGATTGAATCTGGTATTCATTCAGGAGGGAATAAATGGGGGGAGGGGATTCAAGGACTCAATCATTGATTCACTGCACAAACATTGATTGAGTTTTACTAATAGGGTCAGTTATAGCCATGGGTGTGAGACAGGGAAGAGATTATTGGTTCCTGACATTGGAAAGATAAAACAAAACTTGAAAGCATCATTGTTGGGGAACCTTTGGCCAGATCAACTTAATCAAAATGTCCCACAATTAAAGCGACTTCAAAAACACGGTGGGGTCATTCGCAAAGGAAACAACATAAACTCCTATCTGTATCAAGTTGTCACTTAGATTTTACATCAGAAACATAGCAGATTATGAGCCTATTCAGGGAGCAAGGGAAATGCAATTGGAGATGTCCATGGTCCCCTAAGCTAAAGTCAGGGCTGCTCTGAAAGAAGTCAGGTCAAAATCACAATAAGGAGTAAGGGTGGGGACTGAGCAGTGTGGAGTAGGTCATTCCTAAAGGCACCCTTTGAATGACCCAAACAGTGTGAAATATTTTTTTTTCTCTTGGGGAAGAGGGAGACTAAAAGACTTTTCTCTTGGTGGAGTTTAGAAATTAAAAAGGGAAACAAGTGTCATGTTTGGGGTGTTTCCTTCCAGAAAGATGAGATCAGCACAGCAAACTGGCATGAAAAGACTAAATCTGAGAATGTGAGCAGAGGGAGAGGCTGTGAACCCTGGGAATTCAGGCATTTCCGAGACTGAGAGCCACTGAGGGTGGGCACTGTGGGCTGTTTGGGAACTTGGACCCAGGGGGAGACATGAACATGGATAAGTTGCACTAAACTCTGTCCTCATCGTGGCAGCTGCTACCAATAAACATTTTCTTTTAGGTTCTTCCCACAGAGGACGATTCCCGATGGCAATTAGCCACAGCCTTTGTCCAGGACCTTTGGCAGCTGAACCACTACCCCATTGGTTCCTGTCCAAGTATATTCTGATAATTACTATTTCCTCAAAATTAAGAAAGTTCAACACAAGTTCTGATCAAAGTGACACCATTAGGCACAGAAATAAAATTTTGTTCTTCTCATATTAAGCACTGTTCAAAAATACCAACACCTTTCCCTACAAAGTTCAGAAGCTATATTTGGTGTTTAATGATCTGCCATAGTCAAGGATGACTCCCACCTTGGGTTTCATCACATGGAGATTTTTTGCAGTTTCAGGATGCAAAGAAAGTGTGACCCTCCCTCCACCCCTAAGAGTTCTTCTTGCCTTCCTTTCCTCCATTCACTGTGATGTCCAAGTAATTCAATTATAAAACTGCCAAAGAAGGCTAGGAGTTTTGAAGAGTGTTCTCCACCTTGGTATCTTTCCAGAAGATTCCTTTCACCACATTTCTGCTATGGGTATAAATAGCCTTTGCATAAAATTGGGGTAAACTGGATTGCACTCAATAGACATTTTAACTCTCAGGCCACCAAACCCCTTTATTAATAAGCTGCAATAGAGTGAGATCAGTAACAATGATAATCATAAACCTCTCTGTTTATTGAACACAACGTGGTAAGCAATGGTGTCAGCACTTTTTATCCACTACCTCAATTAACCTTCACAGGAAATGAAATGTTCACTGCTCTTTTCCCATTTTTAGGCTGGTGGATTCAGGTGTGGGCTTGGGAGAGAAACCTGCCCACTTCCACACTGTGAATAATTGGTAGGTTCCCTCAGGTGAGGGGTTCAGAAGGCCCCCTGAGTTGTCAGACAATCTAAGTGGTAGGAAGGACTGACTGACAGACTTCAGGTTATGTCAGTGTAAATGGGCAAATAGCAGAGTCCAAGCCGGGGATGTCTCTATAGGATCACAGCTTCTGTGAGATCCAAGGAGCTATGAGGGGTCAAAGTGTTGGAATATTCTAGAAAAAAGCCCAGACCTCTCCCTTCCCCCTGAGTAGAGTGTAACCTCCTCTGTCCACCTCCACTCAGGGCCTGTTTGCTCAGGGGACACACTGAGCATCGAGGAGGAGGGAACACAGGTGCATAGAGGTGCCGAACTTCCCACCCAGCTCTGGGCCCAGCGGGACTTCCAGGGTCAGGTGAGGAGCCTGGATTTCGCATTTCTACCCTGTCCTGATTCCTTGTCTTCATGACCTCATTTGCAGTCCAGGTCAGAGCAGCTCTCTGAACCCATCAGGGGCACGCCCTGTCCTGCTTTTCCAGTCACAGGATCTCAAGTGAGATTCCAAAACATTGCTCCAGGGTCTTTGTTCAGGGGTTTAGAATGTTTCTGTGCATCCAATTCCCTTTCCAGCATGAACCAACTCAGCAGTCCTCTCTTTCTGCAGCCCACCAACATCACCTCTTCTAGAAACTGGAGCCTGGCTACAATGCTGGGACACCCTTCCACTGGGATCAACAGAAATCAAGGAATTCTGCTTTAATTCCTCTGAGTTATTTTGGAGTTTATGACTAACCCCAAGGCATAGAGTTCCCCACTGCTCCTCTGGATCCATTGAGACACCCAGGAATGCTGGGGGGAGGCCCCCTCCCAGGTTACAGAGGAGGATCTTGACTCTTCTGGTCTTCCTAGAGGTGATAGCTGATGGGAGGCCCTGGGGACCAGTCCCCTGCAGAGGCTCTCCCCTCCTTGGCTCTCTTGTTCCAGCTCTTGAGCTGACAAAGTTCTCCTCAAGCCCAGTAAGTATTTCTTCTCTTCCAACTCAGATCCCTTCTTGCCCTGAGATGTCTTGTCCTCTGTGCCTTTTTAAAAGTTCAGGTCTCTGTGTTGACCCTCCTTGCCCCCTCTAGTTCTCAACAGGCTCTGGTTCCACTCTAGATCCACTAATATCTTGCTATAAACAAGGAGCTGTTGCTCTTTACTCCTCGTCAATAAAGGTTTGATGACAACATTACCCTGGGTCCAGGCAATTAATCCCGAGGGACAGGTTTGTAGAGACATGTTGGATGGGGAGGATATCTGGGACCCCCTCCATGTGGCATTGGACCATAGGGACTGAAGGAAGGAAGAGGGAGAAGGCAGAGAATTTCCAGAGGAGCTGCTGCAGGGCCCAGAATGAGGGGGGAAAAGAGAAATGGCAGCTGAGCAGGAGACATGTCCTCTGGCACTCACAGGGCTGTGTCCCTTCAAGACTGGTGACTTGTGTCTGAGGCCATTGGGAGCACTGAGGGCCAGTGCTTGGGGCTGGGAGTTCCCAAGAGACTGGATTTGCTTGGCCTGACCTGCATTAGGCTCCAGTGGCTGCCCCCAACCCCAGCCCAAAGTCACAGGGTCTGGCCAATGGACAGTCTGGAGAGAGAGGGTAAATAGCATCCATTCTTGATGCAAAGGTGATGAGCAAGTTAGGTGGGAAGTGGAGGGTCCCCGTCTTGGTATTTAGGCCAAGGAAAGGGTTGCTCTTTGGAAATTTTGCCATTTAGTGTCCTCACTCAACACAGCCTCCATACTGTGAGAATTGTGCTTTTCAGGAGGAAATGAGAAAGAAGGAGGTCTGACACTGTGTCTTTGTCATCCAAGTGACACCAGATTGTCTACTTTGACCCGTAGAAAGGTCATGGGAAATAAAAGTCAAACCAGGATCCATTGCTTGCCCAGCACAAAGGAAGGAGGAGCGCAGGGACGACCTGCAGTGGCCTCACGGGAAAACTCCTCTAATGACCAGGGTTGAGGACAGCAGGAACCCATCGAGGTGGGGACTCTGTGGGCACCTTCACTAGGAAGTATCTAGCACACATGACACCCCCTGATACCCAACACCCAATATTGCCCCCTCACTCCTTTCTACTTGATCCATTTAAATGTACTTACTTATTCTTCATATAACTGAAAATTTTTACCCTTCTCCCCATACCCCCTGGCCGAGTGCCTGGCAACCACCATCCTATTCTCTGTTTCTGTGAAATTGTTCTTTTCTTTTTGGATTCTACATATAAAGATTGCATATAATAGTTGTCTTTTTCTCTCTGGCTTACTTCACTTAGCATAATGCCCTGCCGCTTCATCCATGTTTTCACAAATGGCAGGATTTCCTTCTTTTTATGGCTGAATAATATACCATTATGTACATGTACCACCTTTTCTTTATTCATTCATCCATCAAAGGACATTTAGGTGTTTCCATATTGTGACTATTGTGAATAATGCTGCAATAAACATGGGTGTTCAGTTATCTCTTCAAAAATCTAAGACACACACAGTGACTATAGTTAATAATATAATATTGTATACTTGAAATTGCTGAGAGTAGATCTTAAGCATTCTCACTACACACACAAAAAGAATTAACTATTAGATGATGGATGTCTTAATTATCCTGATCTTGGTAACCTTTTCACAATGTATATGTGCAATATATCACATCATCATCATTGTGCAATTTAAATATCTACGATTATATTTTTCAATCATTACTCAATTAGAAAACTGTATTTACTTAGTATCTAGAGTGTGCCAACTCTGGGTGACGGGGAACCATCCAATGAATGTGACCCACTCTAACGTTAGGTCACATGTACAGACCTTACATTCTACTGAGGTAGACAAAAAACACATAAGCTGAAAAATAAATTTAATACAAGCAGAGCTGTACCTAGACCACAGTAGTGCAGGAGGGTGAAGGGATTAAAAACACCACCCCCCAAATGTGCCACATTGGTATGCACATTTTTGGAGCTATAGGCAATCAAGACACAGCCAATTGAAACAAAGAAAACCTTTTCCCTCTCTCTGCACTACCTAAAAGAATTTAGAAAGGGGGCCTGGCCAGAGAGAGAGTCATTACCAAGAGATAACTTTATCTGAATGACGTACCTGTATGGCTGGACAAACATCTAATTACCAAACACCTGCTCTTCTGTGAATCACCCTCTTCCCCTTTGAAGCCTGGGGACGCTCTCGCATTCTGTGTCCTGAGATCACACATAAGCCTCCATTGCTTGGCTTCTCCTGGGGTCTCACTGTGCATGTGGGACTCCCAAACATTCCCATTTAAACTTCTTTTTTTCTTGTGTGAATCTGTCTTACGTCAACTTGATTATTAGATCAGTTGAAGAAAGTAGAAGGTTAGAGGAATTATTCTTCCCCAACAATAATAAAAATGAATGTGCAACCTGAAACTACAACACAATCTTAATAATCAGTAGAAAAAATTATGATTATCCTCTGACCTTTAAAAAATTTAAGAACTCTCTTGCTGTGATTATAAATATACAGATAAATAAAAACTAGTAAACTACCATTGACTTAGCACACTGTAATTTAAGCTGTTGAGAATTGAAGTGTTTTATTTCCTTGTGAGAAACTTATCAAGAGTCGTGTGAGCAGTGACTGCCTTCTTCTCATAACTGATGACAGGGCGTCAGCATCTTTTCTATGTTTTGTAAATTGTCATCCTCCTTACTAAGTTTGTATCAGCCTCCCACATTTGACCCTTTGGACTTCCAATGTCATGAAATTCCCCGAGAGTTCTGTGAGTGTGAACTTTCTGACCAGTGTCACCTCGTCTGGGGCTTCTTCATTCTTTTCTTCACACGCTTTCCTCTTTCCTGCATCTCTGGGAGATACGGGGTGTAAGCCTGAGAGGAACAGAGGCCATGGGGAGAGGGGATCCCTTGACTGGTTCAAGGTCACACGTGGGAAAATGGAGGGAGAAGGGTCTGGATTTACCTGCATTTTATCCACATGAGAGGCCTCACCAGTGCAGGTTGGCTCCATCTGAAGGAGAACGGTCCTGGATCAGCAAGTCCCTGGAACAGCAGATGGGAAACATTCCTAACAGTATTAGTGTGGTGTACCTGATCAAAGCTGGTTTCTGTTTCCCGGTGGAAACTCACAGGACCGTGGGGATCAAGGACCAGATTGACCAGGGAGTTGGGAGGAGTTTGTTTCCTTGGGCTGGGAACCCAGGGGGTCGGGGCAAGGCTTGAGGCCACACCCCCTGGACTCCGGATCTCTGGAAGGGAGAGGATGAGACGCTGAGACCAGGACCCACACCAGGGCCTGCAGGGCAGGTGAGCCCTTTTCTTCTATCAGGTGCAGAGTCAGAGCCAGCTGGCTCTGGGGTCCTCACGTATTCCTGTGTCCCTCCTCTAGAGAAGTCTCAGCTGCAGGACAGCTGCACCTGTCCCTGTGCAGGAGAGGGCCCCAGCACCCACCTGGGTGCAAAGTCCATAAGGGGACCAGAGGCATTTGGCAGTGGGTGGGGGAGTGCGGGAGAGGTTGTCTCCCCGGCGCTTTCCCCTCCCTTGAGTTCACGGCAGGTTTCCTTCCCTCCAAGTCCTCCTGGGATACTTGCACCTGGGAGTCAGGCCAGGGTCAGCCAAGGTCCAGTGTGGAGGAGAGCTCTACTTAATATTCTTTCATAACCTATATGGGAAAAGAATCTGAAGAAGAATAGATATATGCATATGTATAACTGAATCACTTTGCTGTACACCTGAAACTAACACAACATTGTAAATCAACCATACTCCAATATAAAATAAAAATTAAGTTACAGAAAAAGATGAACTGCATAGTAGTAAATTATATCCCAATAAAGAGTTTATATTTTTTAAATGAGACACTTCACATTACTTTAAAAAATTTTTTATCTATCTATCTATTTAGTTATTTATTTATAGTTTTGGAAAACATAACAGTTTTTGGTAAAAATGTGTTAATTATGTCATGGGTTGGTATTGTTATGCATAATTGAATTGATAAATGAGTTTTAAACATTTTCCCATTGTAACTAGCATGACAAATATTGATAAATATAACCCAGATACTCAAAAGCTCTTTAGGATCATCGATATATTTTAAAAATATAAAGGCATCTTGAGACTGAAAATTTGAGAACAGTGGCTCTAGGAAGAAAATTTACCAATAATGAAAGCAGTGGTTTTTCCCTACTGGTGAGAAAAGTGAAGTTCCTTTCCCCCTTATACTGCTATTTAATCCTGCACACACCATCCAAGTGCGCGTGTTATGGTCTGTGTGGTGAGGGTGAGCTCAGGCTGGTACGGCCACACTCTCTCTACTGCTTCTCCGCTGGCTGTCGTAGTTTACACAGCTAAGCCAGTCAGACATGCAAATATTTGTGGTTTTTTCTTTTTCACTGTAAAACCCCTGTCTCCTTATATTTTTTTTCATTTTTCTTTTGGCATATTTTCCTAGAAGAATTTTTCCAGTTTTATTGAGGCATAATTGACCCTATAACATTGTATTCCTTTTCCAGTGTACAACATAATGATGTAACATGTATACATTGTGAAATGATCACCACAAGAAATTTAGTTATCATACATCACATCACATAAATATAAGTTTTTTTTCTCATGATGAGAATTTTAAAGATCTACTCTCTTAGCAATTTTCATACACAGCATACAATGTTTTTAACTTTTGTCACTGTGCTATGACAGACACATTACATCCCCTTGACTTATTTATTTTGTAACTGGAAGTTTGTACCTTGTAACCACCTTTATGTCTTTCCCCATAGGTCTTTCTTTACTTATTTCACTTAGCATAATGCCATCACGGTCCGTCCATGTTACCGAAAGTGGCAGGATTTCTTTCTTTTTTATGGATGTATGGCTGAGTAATATTCATATATATATATAAATATATACATTCATATTTTCTCCATCATCCATTGATGGACCCTTAGATTGTTTACATGCCTTGCTACTGTAAATAATGCTTCAGTGAAACTGAGGCTGCAGATATTTTTTGAGATACTGATTTCATTTCACTCATATATATACCCAGAAGTGGAATAGCTGGATTATATGGTAGTTGTATATTTAATTTTTTGAGGAACCTACGTACTGTTTTCCACAGTGGCTGCATCAACTTACATTCCCAGCAACAGTGTTCAAGGGCTCCCTTTTCTCCATGTCCTCATCAACACTTGTCATCTCTTATCTTTATAACAGCCATTCTAAATGTTCTGAGGTGATATCTCCTTGTAGATTTTTTTCTTTTTTAAAAATTTTTATTGGAGTATAGTTGACTTACAATGTTGTGTTAGTTTCAGGTGTACAGCAAAGTGAGTCAGTTATACATATACATATACATATGTCCATTCTTTTTCAGATTCTTTTCCCATATATGTCATTACAGAGTATTGAGTAGAGTTCCCTGTGCTATACAGTAGGTTCTTATTAGTTATCTTTTTTATATATAGTAGTGTGTATATGTCAATCCCAAACTTCTAATTTATCCCTCCCTACCCCTTTCCTCCTTGGCAACCATAAGTTTGTTTTCTACATCTATAACTCTATTTCTGTTTTTAAAATAAGTTCATTTGTACCATTTTTTTTAGATTCCACATATAAGTGATATCACAGGATATTGGTCTTTCTCTGTGTGACTTACTTCACTCAGTATGACAGTCTCTAGGTCTATCCATGTTGCTGCAAATGGCATTATTTCATTCTTTTTTATGGCTGAGTAATATTCCATTGTATATATGTACCACATCTTCTTTATCCATTCCTTTATCAATGGACATTTAGGTTGCCTCCAAGTCCTGGCTATTGTACATAGTGTTGCAATGAACACTGGGGTACGTGTGTCTTTTCGAATTATGGTTTTCTGCGGATATATGTCCAGGAGTGGGCTTGCAGGATCATATGGTATCTCTATTTTGAGTTTTTAAGAAACTTTTATGCTGTTCTCCATAGTGGCTATACCAATTTACATTCCCACCAACAGTGTAAGAGAGTCCCCTTTTTTCCACATCCTCTCCAGAATTGATCATTTGTAGATTTTTTTGATGATGGCCATTCTGACCAGTGTGAGGTGATACCTCCTTGTAGTTTTGATTTGCTTTTCTCCAATAGTTAGTGATGCTGAGCATCTTTTCATGTGCTTTTTGGCTATCTGCATGTCTTCTTTGGAGAAATGTCTATTTAGGTCTTCCGCCCATTTTTTGATTCAGTGATTTGTTTTTTTGATATTGAGCTGCATGAGCTCTTTGTATATTTTGGAGATGAATCCCTTATTGGTTTCTTCATTTGCAAATATTTTCTCCTATTCTGTGGGTCGTCTTTTCATTTTGTTTATGGTTTCCTTTGCTGTGCAAAAGCTTTTAAGTTTAATTAGGTCTCATTTCTTTATTTTTGCTCTTATTTTCATTACTTCATGAGGTGCATCAAAAAAGATCTTGCTGCTATTTGTGTCAGAGGGTGTTCTACCTGTTTTCCTCTAAGAGTTTTATAGTATCCAGCCTTACATTTAGTTCTTTAATCTATTTTGAGTTTATTTTTTTGTATGGTGTTAGGGAATGTTCTAATTTCATTCTTTTACATGGAGCTGTCCAGTTTTCCCAGCACCACTTACTGAAGAGACTGTCTTTTCTCCATTGTGTTTATATACTCTTGCCTCCTTTGTCATAGGTTAGGTGACCATTGGCACATGGGTTTACCTCAGGACTTTCTATCTTGTTCCATGGTTCTATATTTCTGATTTTGTGCCAGTACAATACTGTCTTGATTACTGTACCTTTGTGTATAGTCTGAAGTCAGGGAGTCTGATTCCTCCAGCTCCGTTTTTCTTTCTCAGGACTGCTTTGGTGATTCGGGGTCTTTTGAGTTTCCATACAAACTGTAAGATATTTTGTTCTAATTCTGTGAAAAATGCCATTGGTAATTTGATAGGGATTGCATTAAATCTGTAGGTTCCTTTGGGCAGTATAGTCATTTTCACAATATTGATTCTTCCAGTCCAAGAACATGGTATATCTCTCTAATTGTTTGATTTCTTTCATCAGTATCTTATAGTTTTCTGAGTACAGGTCTTTTGCCTCCTTAGGTAGATTTATTCCTAGGTGTTTTATTATTTTTGTTGTGATGGTAAATGGGATTATTTCCTTAATTTCTCTTTCTGATCTTTCGTTGTTAGTGTATAGGAATGCAAGAGATCTCTGTGCATTAATTTTGTATCCTGCAACCTTACCAAATTCATTGATTAGTTCTAGTAGTTTTCTGGTGGCATCTTTAAGATTTTCTATGTATAGTATCATGTCATCTGCAAACAGTGACAGTTTTACTTCTTCTTTTCCAATTTGTATTCCTTTTATTTCTTTTTCTTCTCTGATTGCCGTGGCTAGGACTTCCAATACTATGTTGAATAAGAGTGGCGAGAGTGGACATCCTTGTCTTGTTCCTGATCTTAGAGGAAATGCTTTCAGTTTTTCACCATTGAGAATGATGCTTGTTGTGAGTTTCTCGCATATGGCCTTTATTATGTTGAGGTAGGTTCCCTCTATGCCCACTGTCTGGAGAGTATTTATCATAAATGAGTGTTGAATTTTGTCAAAAGCTTTTTCTGCATCTATTGAGATGATCATATGGCTTTTATTCTTTAATTTGTTAATATGGTGTATCACGTTGATTGATTTGCGCATATTGAAGAATCCTTGCATCCCTGAGATAAATCCCACTTGATCATGGTGTATGGTCCTTTTAATGTGTTGTTGGATTCTGTTTGCTAGGATTCTATTTTGTTGAGGATTTTGGTGTTTATGTTCAACAGTGATGTTCGTCTGTAGTTTTCTTCTTTTCGTGATATCACTGGTTTTGGTATCAGGATGATGGTGCCTTGTAGAATGAACTTGGGAGTGTTTCTTCCTTTGAAATTTTGTGGAATAGTTTCAGAAGGATAAGTGTTAGCTCTTCTCTAAATGTTTGACAGAATTTGCCTGTGAAGCCATCTGGTCCTGGACTTTTATTTGTTGGAAACTTTTTAATCACAGTTTCAATTTCATTACTCATGATTGATCTGTTCATATTTTCTATTTCTTCCTGGTTTAGTCTTGGAAGGTTGTACCTTTCTAAGAATTTGTCCATTTCTTCCAGGTTGTCCATTTTATTAGCATATAGTTGCTTGTAGTAGTCTCTTATGATCCTTTGTATCTCTGTGGCGTCAGTTGCAATTTCTCCTTTTCCATTTCTAATTTTATTGATTTGAGTCCTCTCCTTTTTTTTCTTGATGAGTCTGGCTAAAGGTTTATCAATTTTGTTTATCTTCTCAAAGAACCAGCTTTTAATTTGATTGATCTTTGCTATTGTTTTCTTCATTTCTATTTCATTTATTTCTGCTCTGATCTTTATGATTTCTTTCCTTCTACTAACTTTGGGTTTTGTTTGTTCTTCTTTCTCTAGTTGCTTTAGGTGTAAGGTTAGGTTGTTCATTTGAGATGTTTCTTGTTTCTTAAGGTAGGATTGTATTGCTATAAACTTCTCTCTTAGAACTGCTTTTGCTGCATCCCATAGGTTTTAGGTTATGTTTTCATTGTCATTGCGGTATTTTTTGATTTCTTCAGTGAGCTCTTAGTTATTTAGCAGCATGTTGTTTAGCTTCCATGTGTTTGTGTTTTTTTACAGTTCTTTTTTTCCTGTAATTGATTTCTAATCTCATAGCGTTGTGATCAGAAAAGATGCTGGATATGAGTTCAATTTTCTTAAATTTACTGAGTCTTGGTTTGTGACCCAAGATGTGATCTATCCTGGAGAATGTTCCATGTGCACTTGAGAAGAAAATGTATTCTGCTGCATTCTGGTGGAATGTTCTATAAATATCAATTAAGTCTATTTGGTCTAATGTGTAATTTAAGGCTTGCGTTTCCTTATTTATTTTGTGTCTGAATGATCTGTCCATTGGTGTAAGTGGGGTGTTAAAATCCTCCAGTGTTATTGTGTTACTGTGAGTTTCCCTTTTTATGGCTGTTAGCATTTGCCTTATGTATTGAGGTGCTCCTATGTTGGATGCATAAATATTTACAATTGTTATATCTTCTTCTTGGATGGATCCCTGGATCATTATGTTGTTTCCTTCTTTGTCTCTTGTAACAGTCTTTATTTTAAAGTCTATTTTGTCTGATATGAGTATTGTTACTCCAGCTTTCTTTTGATTTCCATTTGCATCGAGTATCTTTACCATCCCCTCACTTTCAGTCTGTATGTATCCCTAGGTCTGAAGTGGGTCTCTTGTAGACAGCATATATACAGGTCCTGTTTTTTTATCCATTCAGCCAGTCTGTGTCTTCTGGTTGGAGCATTTAATCCGTTTACATTTAAGGTAATTATTGATATGTATGTTCCTATTACCATTTTCTTAACTGTTTTGGGTTTGTTTTTGTAGGTCTTTTTTTCTTCTCTTGTGTTTCCTGCCTAGAAGCGTTCCTTTAGCATTTGTTGTAAAGGTGGTTTTGTGGTGCTAAATTCTCTTATCCTTTGCTTGTCTGTAAAGCTTTTGATTTCTCCATGGAATCTGAATGAGATCGTTGCTGGGTACAGTAATCTTGGTTGTAGGTTTTCCCCTTTCATTTCTTTAAATATATCTTGCCACTCCCTTCTTGCCTACAGAGTTTCTGTTGAAAAATCAGCTGATAACCTTATGGGGATTCCCTTTGTTATTTGTTGCTTCTCCCTTGCTTCTTTTAATATTTTACTCTGTATTTAATTTTTGTTAGTTTGAATAATATATGTCTCAACCTGTTTCTCCTTGGGTTTATTCTGTATGGGACTCTCTGTACTTTCTGGAATTGATTGACTATTTCCTTTCCCATGTTAGCGAAGTTTTTGACTCTAATCTCTTTAAATATTTTCTCAGACCCTTTCTCTTTCTCCTCTTCTTCTGTGACCCCTATTATTCGAATGTTGGTGTGTTTAATGTTGTTCCAGAGGTCTCTGAGACTCCTCGTGTCTTTTCATTCTATTTTTTTTATTCTGCTCCATGGCAGTTATTTCCACCATTCTACCTTCCAGCTCACTTATCCGTTCTTCTGCCTCAGTTATTCTATTGATCCCTTCTAGTGTATTTTTATTTTCAGTTATTGTGTTGTTTATCACTGTTTGTTCTTTAGTTCTTCTAGGTCCTTGTTAAACATTTCTTATATCTTTTCGATCTGTGCCTCCATTCTTTCATCAAGATTTTGGTTCATCTTTACTATTATTATTTTGAATTCTTTTTCAGGTAGATTGCTTATCTCCTCTTCATTTAGTTCTTCTTTTGGGTTTTTATTTTGTTCCTTCATTTGCAACATGTTTCTCTGTTTCTCATGTTTTGTCTAACTTTCCGTGTTCATGGTCTCCTTTCCGCAGGCTGCAGGATTGTAGTTCCTCTTGCTTCTGGTGTCTGCCTCCTGGTGGGTGAGGTTGGTCCATGGACTTATGCAGACTTCTCAGTGGGGGATGACTGTTGCTTGCCCTCTGGTGGGTGGAACTGGGTTTTGTCCCTCTGGTGGGCAGAACTGGGTCTTATCCCTCTGGTGGGCAGGCTGTGTCAAGGAGTGTGTTTTGAGGTAGTTGTGAGACCAGTATGACTTTATGCAGCCTGTTTACTGATGGGTGAGGCTGTGTTCCTGTCTTGCTGGTTGTTTGGCCTGAGGGGTTCCAGCTCTGGAGCCTGTAGGCTGTCGGATGGGGCCAAGTCTTGGTGCCAAAACGGGGACCTCTGGGAGAGCTCACACTGATCAATATTCCCTGGGGCCTCTGGGGCCTGTGTCCTTGCCCCCACAGTGAGTTACAGCCATCCCCCACCAACCCAGGAGACCCTCCAGGACCCCTAGTTAGGTCTACCCTGTTCCTTTGGAAGTATTGCTTTGTGCTGGGTCACGGTGACTGTGAGTTCTTGTGTGCACCCTCCAAGAGTGGAGACTCAGTTTCTCCCAGCCCCGTGGAGCTATTGCACTCAGGCCCCACTGGCCTTCAATGCCAAATGCTCTGGGTGTTCTTCCTTTCAATTCCTGACCCCCAGACTGTCTTGGAGGGCATTTTTTTAGGTGGGAATGTCCCTGTGTAGCCAGCGTGGGTTTAATATGTTTTGGTGTGAGGGCTGTTTTTAATATGTATATCTGCCTCCTCTTTCCTCAGTGTATGCTGGCTATTATCCCATTGATAGAAGGTGTGACTGATGTTGTGGTGACCTGAGCCTGCACTGGATGTTGAAAGGGGCCTCCTCTTTACTCTGTGGTTGTCACGACCCTGTCAGGGGCAGGGCTTGCTCCATAGTTGTTGGAGTAGAGGTCCCCAAATCTGTTTCTGAGCTGTGTTTCTGATCTGTGATGTGAGGTAGGTGGGATTGGAGGGCTCCCACTGGGAGAGAAGGCACTGAGTTTGCTTCCTCTGGAGGTGTTCACCTGTGAAGGTACTCTGTTGTCACTTTTCACCCCTTGTGCTGGCCAACAAACTACACTGTTTTTGGAACAGCTCTCAGCCCCACCTAACTGTGGGTATGCTGGCAATTGGTCCTGATGTCTGTCAGGTGTTGTTTTCACCAGGCTACCAGTGCAGATCCACTGAAGTCAGGTCCCAGGACTGCAGTAATCATGCACCTGGACCTGCTGTGGGAGCTAAGGTGGCAGCTCAGATTCTGGCCTGAACCAATCCCCATGTGTACATGTCCACAAAGACCACAGCTGCTAAAGCTAGACCAGTCTCAGCTGCAGGAGCACTCGTTTGTTCAGATGTTCTGCAGGCGCTGAGTTTACAAAGCCGGCCATGGGTGTGTAAATCCGTGGTTCCTACAGTTGCACAGAAAGATTTCAGCTCTTCTTCCTTAGTTGCACGGCCCCTGGAGCTCCGCTGTGGTTTCAGCCCCACCTCAGTTGCACCGAGAGATTTCAGCTCTTCTTCCTTAGTTGCACAGCCCCTGGAGCTCAGCTGTGGTTTCAGCCCCACCTCAGTTGCACCGAGAGATTTCAGCTCTTCTTCCTAGGTGCACGGCCCCTGGAGCTCAACTGTGGTTTCAGCCTCACCTCTGCTTGTCAGCCTCCCACCAGCATCTGCTCCAGATGCTGCCCCAGAGCACATGTGCCCACCCAGGTGGACAGTGGAGGCGGCATCAGGTGGGGAGTGTGAGCCTGCTCAGGTGGGAGCTGCTCCTTGTGCCCATGGAGGCAGGGGTCAGCATGTGGGGAAGAGGGCTCCCATGGGGGGCCCGCCCCTTGTGTGCAACTCAATAGTGCCACCCTGCTTTTATGGTGGTCCAGGCTTCTTCCACGAACATTCCTGGTTGTGGAGCTCCTTACTCCTGTCCCTTCAGGCTGTCTCTTTGCAACCAACAGCAGTCCCCTCACTGTGTTTGCTCTCCAAACCCCACATTCCAGAACCCAGACTCCATCTACAATAGCAGACACACATCTCAGGCTGGGGTGTGCAGGGCTGTGGCATGGACCCTCAATGTAGGTCTTACTCTGTCCTGCCTGCCACAGACCTGTTGCTGCGCTGTCCTCTGAGCCCCCAAATCTTCCTTTCTGTCCCAGCTGATCTTCCTGCCAGTGAGGGGGCTTCCCTGGGTGTAGGAACCTCTCCTCTCCTTTAGGTTCCCCCCCAAAGGTGCAGGTCCCATCCCGTTTTCTCTTTTCTTTTTTTTTTTTCCTTTTTTCATCTTACCTGGTTGCCTGGGTATTTTTCTTGTCCTTTTAGGTGTCCAAGGTCCTCTGCTAGTGTTCAGCAGGTGCTCTGTGAGAATTGTTCCATTCGTAGATGTAGTCTTGATGTACTTGTGGGGAGAGGTGAACTCCACATCCTCCTATTCTGCCATCTTGACTCCACATCAAGAGGTTTTAAAGGTCCTTGAATTTGATTAATGTCTAAACTATTATTATTTGTCTTGCTTCACTGTTTCCCCATTTTCTTTTATTTTCTGATTAAATTTATTCTTTGGAACTCAGGGAAGGCCTAGGAAGCTAAATGTTTTCTCCAAACGAGAGGCAGGAGGAGAACATGGGGGGATCTGCCCTGGGAAGGCCTCATAGTGTCCTGCTTAGTTACACTTTCATGTACAATTCACATGTACAGATGTATTGACCACAAGGTCTGTTTCTTCCATATCCAATTAATTTATGTAATTGGTAGACAGCTAATGTTGATTTCCCCCAAATTTGCATTGCAGTGCAAAATAACATTTGGGTATAAACTGATGTTAATGATTTCCATGCACCCCCAGTAAGAAAAATTTACTGCCACACCAGGCTTTTTTTTTCAGTTGTGGGATCACAGGGTGATAGAGACAGTCCCTGCCCTTTATGAGACAATCTCTAACAGGTAAAATTGTCAAAGGAGAAAAATAATTGCAATGCACACCTTTTTTATATGATCCAGCAATCTCACTCCTTGGTATCTACCCAAATGTGTTGAAAACTTATGTCCATATCAAATGTGCACACAGATGCTTATAGCAGCAAACCAAGGAAGCAACCAAGATGTCCTTCAGTAGATGAATGAATAAATAAACTCTGGTATATTCAGACAATGGAATATTATCAAAACATGAAAAGACATGGAGAAAACTTACATGCTTATTACTAACTGAGAAGCCAATCCGAAAAGGCTACATACTGGATGATTCCATTTATATAATATTTTAGAAAAAACAAAGCTCTGGGGAAAGCAAAAAGATCAGTGGTTGCCAGGGTTGCAGGAATGGAAAGATTAATAGCAGAGTAAAGAGGATTTTTAGGGCAGTAAAACTACTCTGTAGGATACTACAACTAAATATTTGCCAAAACTCATAGAATATACAACTCCAAGAGTGAACCTCAGTGTAAACTATGAAATTTTGGTGATAATGATGTCTCAGTGTACGTTCGAGAATTATAACAAATGTATTCCTGTGGTGGAGATGCCGATAGAGTGGCTGTGCATGTATAGGGGCAGCAGCTAGATGGGAACTCTCTGTACTTCCTGCTCAGCTTTACTATGAATCTAAAACTGCTCTAAAAAATAAAGCCTACTTTAAAAACTATAACTGTAATCCTTCCAGCTCTAAAATATGATTATTCTAAATATTTTTAAGGGAGAAAAAAATCCGTGTTCATTGATTTTTAAAATCGGTTTTCAAATCCTATTTGTTTTGAGGCTCCAAACCAAATAAAACATTTTTTTAAATCCACATCTATTCTTTAAAAGTACTAAATATTTTTTATAATTTTAAAATGACACATACCTTTCATAGTTAGACAGATCACAGCACAATGATTTAGTCGACTGACATTTACATAACAGCAGAGGTTTTTTTAATTTTTATTTATTTATTTTTATTTATTTATTTATTTATTTATTTATTTATTATATTTATTTTTTAATACTGAACTATAGAGTCCTGCTTGTCAAACTAATTTTTATCCTCTGGTCTGATCTTCCAGCAGGTGGCCTGGAGACCTGAGGCTCAGAATGTCTATCACAAGAGATGACTCCGATCTCTCCTATGCCCTCCCCACGCCCTTCCTGCCCTGGCTGAGACATATGCACCCACAAGGAGAACCATGAGGGCTGCTCATGTCCAGGGTCATGGTCTGAGTGAGCAGTGAGGGCCCTGCCAAGAACTCTCATTCCAGTGGCTCATTGACCACTGAGTATGTTCGCCTTTGTGTGTATTAACCTACTGAACAGCCACAGAGATAAGTATGGAAGAAAGAGATGCCCCAGACAGAATAAAGAACTTGTTTGAATGGTAACGTTTCAGATCACAGACAACTCAGTGCCTTTTTTTTTTTCCATCAGTAACTGGAGTTTCCTGAGTTATAAACTGAGAAAACTGAATAATACATCATGGAGGGCAGCAGTCAGTTTATACTGAGAGTCTCTTTATTTCTGACCATTTCTTTACAAAATCCACCCAGGGAGAACTCCAACATATGTCTCAAGCTCGAATCCACCTAAAGAAATTTAGATTCATATTTCTGACTCTATAGGACACATGTCCCCAAAAGGCCTATTACCTCTCAGAGTTAACTTTTCCCTCTGCAATCCTGCACCCTCGCTTAATCACTTTTTCTTTTCACATTTACATTGAGCAGATATCTGAAACCACGGGTCTGTTTTCCCTTTACGATTCAACTATGTCCTAGATTTCAGTTTCCAAGTGCTCAGAAGAAAGCTTTTGATAGATGCACCCAGGTCGTTAGGGGTATTTCAGCGGTATATGATGGGCTGGGGATGATAGAATGTGTTATCTCCACAGTGCACACAGGGGCTGGAACTAATCCAGATGATCCTGGGACGTCCTAAGACTCTCAGAATCTCAAACAGTTCAGCCCGACACTGGGCAAGTCTCCCAGGTTGGAGGATCCCCTGAGAGCTGTAACTCTCCTGAGGGACAGGATACAGCTCTTGACTTAAACTGGGCAGCCCGGAGGTGTGTCGCAGCAGCTTCTCCATCATGGCCATGGAGATGAGGTTTCCACGCAGGCTGAAGAACATGAGCTGGGGGCAATGGCTCAAGGCAGGCAGGATGGCCTCAAGATGGGAGTCCATGATCCCACACTGATCTAAGTACACTTCCTGGAGGGTGGCTGCAACTTTCTCCAACAGAACTGGGAGGAGCTCAGGACTAGAGTAGGTCAGGGAGATGCCACTCAGATCCAGGCCCTTTAGCTGACTGATGTTTGGACACTGGGATAGATGGCTCAAGTCTGAATCCGAAAGGAGGCAGTGAGTTATTGCAAGGTTGTCCAAGGGGGTTGTCAGACACCTGGGGAGAAAAAGAGGAATTATGTCTTAGAAACTGGGGTGGAAAGTGAACTTAAGGTGGGAGACAAGTGATCTGCCCAAGGCTAAGTTTGGTCTCACCATCTGATAATGATCAATACCCAGAATGCCCAGTCTCATTTTATCCTGAGTTCTTTCACTTTCTTTGTGTGACTGAATCAAGTCCACAGAACCTTGAAAGCTCTCTTTCCTCATCTGTCAAAAGGGTACAACATACTCCACATTCTTTTGAGGATGAATGAAGATAATGGAATGCACTAGAACATGCTCAGAGGAGAGCCTGACACCTTGTGTCAATCAAGAGTGGGCATCACTGAATTTTAATAGTAAGTGACATATCTAAAATTCTTCCTACTCAGTTTTCCTTCAGCCCATGCTTGGGCCACAGGCACCCATAACTCAGGCCAGGTGAGGCTTCTGGGTGACATGCATAGTGGACCAATGTGGGCAAGATCTCACAACATCAGCTGGGGTTGCCAGTCTACAGGGTCTTAGCTACATCCCTGCATCATCTGCAAACCATCTTCCAATTTTTATTATCCCTTTGGCTCCTGCTCCATTACTGTCATCTCCAGAATCATGCATTTTCCATATATTAAGTACCTTATCTGGAGCAAAAAACAACCTTTTACAGACAGGGTATCTGAGAAAGGCTCAGTGTGGTCACAAAACTGATGAGCACAGAGCTTCCATTTAGAAATGTTCAGGCCTGATGGAGTTTTCATTCTTTAAGGCCCCCTATACCTTACCTATTTTCCTAAGTCATCTAAACAAAGATATCGCTTCCTAAAGAAGAAATCACATACCCACACCCACTAGATCCTAACCTCTAGTCCATATCTTCCTAGCAGGGTGTCCCTTTCCAGAGCCCCTATCCCAGTTTGGGCCCCTACCTTGATTTGTATGGTTATGTGATACCACACTTCAGGATAGACCAGCAAAGCGGACAGTGTGTTTCACATTCTAGTGTTGTGTTCGCTGTTACCTGGCCAGTGGTGCACACTCACCTGAGCATCTGGTCCAGGCAGCCTTCAAGGTAGGAGGGAGATTCCATACGGATATCCCGGAGGTGGTGCAGCCTGAGGAACTGAGAGGTAATTTGGACAACATGCTGCTCCTCCTGTTCCTCAAGCGCAGGCACATGGATGTGGGAGAGAAGGAGTCTCTGCACATTACTCATCTGGCCCAGGAGAGGAGCAAACATGGCCAGGGTGGACAGATGCCAGGCGCAATTCACTTGCACCTCCTGGATACAGTTCAGCTGCACCATACTCAGGACCTTCACAATATTTTCCATGGGCATTGAAAGTATCTTCAGTTTCTTACAGCACAGGTGTATGGAAGCTTTCCTCTCCTCCACCCACCTCATGAGGTAGGTGAGGAATCCATCCATGGTCCTTTCTTTGAGGTGAATTTCTATGAACACCACCAAGGGAGCCAAGGACTGCTCTGCCCTTGACCTGTCCTCAGCCACTGGTGCCATCAGAGTGCTTGAACATCCATGGGCCCTGTCTCCAGACCACATTCTCCAGAAGTCTTGTCCAGTATGCCTTAAATCCAGCACCTTCAGTTTGCACCTCCTGTGGGGGAAACAGCGGATTGTCAGCAATGGTTTAAGATCCACACATAATGAAACCACAGTCTCAGAATTTAGGCAACACTCAGACTTCCCACGTGTGCTTTTACTTCACATTCCTGACATCACCTGCTGTCTTGCCCTCTTCTTCCCTCTCTGCCTTACCTTCCTCCATTTCCTTTTCCCCTTCGATCCTTTCTTGTTCTCCACTTCTAGTACCTTCCTTCTAGTGATGCTTAAGCATCACTAGAAGGAGGTGGAGCATGTACTTTCAAGTTCCCTTGCATCTTAAGCACTCCTACGCTTCCGGAAGGCATTTCCCAAAGTGAGCTCAGCAATGGTCAAGGCCTCTGTGTTTCTTCACTGGAATCATCAGAAGCCTCTGGTCCATCCCATGTCCATCCACTCTCCTGACCCCAGGTGTCTCTTCAAAGACTCCCCAGACCCTACCAGGCTACCTGGATCAGACTCACCTGGGGCGATCCTTCTGGGCAATCAGGATATCAAGCCCAGCCAGCACTGCTTGTAAGGTTCCCAGATGAGGCATCTTCATCAGACCCCCCAGAGGCAGGCGGACAAAGGGCCAGGCTTGCACCATGGCCTTCAGGGTCTCACTGCGACTCCCATAGAATGCTTCCATGAACAGTGGGGGGAAGAGCTCGATGGGCAGATACTCCAGAGCAGTGATGTTTGAGGCCTCATCCCTCAGCAGGCTCATTCCCGCCAGGCCCAGGAGTCTGGGTGGGTTCCAGACACTCATCCTGACTCTGCTCCAAAAGGAATCCTGTGGAAACTTGCAGAGAACAAGGCATCTTTCTCAGTCAAGTATGAACACCCCTTAATCTGTCTTCTCACCCTGCAGAGGAACAAACTCATAGCCAAATCACTGCTCCAACAGTAGTGGAAGAGCCTCTGTTTAGCAGAATTTTACTCTAGTCTCTGTGGGCACAAATCCATAACGCTGCCTCTACAGGAACCAGAGCAAGCCTCCTTCCAAGGAGGTAGAAAACTAATGACTTACCCATTCATTTCCTTTCACTGCTTTGCTTAATTGTATTGCACTGGGAATTGGGTACCATGAGCCTGAAGGCTTACCCTAATCTTTTTGGTGAAAACATTTAGAAAATCACTTAGGTCCCTAAAACTATGGGAATAAGAGCATTACGTGGCCCAACACAGCCTCCATCCTCAATTCCCACTGTTCACTGGGCTGGAAAAGATGAAAGACATACCCCTAAAATGAATGCTCTTTTGTGTACAAACTAAATATTTTAAATGTCAAGAAATAAAATTCCAAACAGTTAGATGTTTTCATTAAAAGGAAAATCTTCTTGGTTAAGATAATTAAAAATGATATAAACCAAAGGACAAATCAAAATGTTGAGAATGAGGCAAAACTACACAGAGAGGCAAAACCAAAGCATTAAATTTGTTCATCGGAAAAGAAATAACTAAAGAAACCCCTCTCCCTGCCATCCTGAGCTACATGGCACAATTTGAGACCAGCTGACCATACATAAGAGGAGAGTGTCCCTAACTGAGGTCTGTAACTTACCAGCTCTGATGTGGTAGGCAGGGTGCTCAGTCCTAAGACTGGGTGGAGAACCCAGACAGCGACTCCAGAGGAAGAAGTTTCTGCATCTCTTCTTTGATGCCCGAGGCTTTTATAGGCCTTTCTAATCACATCTTCCCCATTTCCAACTACTAACAACAAATCAGAAAGCGATGCCTGATTAGATTCCAGACTGTCCATCAGGTTAATCCTGATTGGATTTTCGCCTACATCCTGATGAATTGATTGAATCTGATTTTCATTCAGGAGGGAATAAATGGGGGGAGGGGATTCAAGGACTCAATCATTGATTCATTGCACAAACATTGATTGAGTTTTACTAATAGGGTCAGTTATAGCCATGGGTGTGGGAAGAGATTATTGGTTCCTGATATTGGACAGAAACAACAAAACTAGAAAGCATCATTGTTGGAGAATCTTTGCGCAGATCAAACTAATCAAGATGTCCAACAATTAAAACATTATAAAAATATGGTGATGTCATTCCCAAAGGAAACAATATAAACTTCTATCTGCCTCAAGTTGTCACTTAGGTGTTATATAAGAAACATAGCAGATCATGAGCCTATTCAGGGAGCAAGGGAAATGCAATGGGGGATATGCTTGGTACTCCGGGCTTAAGTCAGGGCTTCTCTGAAGCAGGTCAGGTCAAAATCACAATGGGAAGTAAGGGTGGGGACTGGGCATTGTGGAGCTGGGCATTCCTAAAGGGACACTGTGAATGAATCAAGACAGTGTATAGTATGGGTATATTTTTTTTCTCTTGGGAAAATGGAGACTAAAGGACTTTTCTCTGGGTGGAGTTTAGAAATTAAAAAGGGAACCTGTGTCATGTTTAAGGTGTTTCCTTCCGGAAAGATGGTGTCAGTACAGCAAAGTAGCATGAAAAGACTAAATCTGAGAATGTGAGCAGAGGGAGAGGCTGGGAGCCCTGAGAAGACAGGCATTTCCAAGTCTGAGATCCACTGAGGGTTGGCACTGTGGGCTGTTTGGGAACTTGGACCCAGGGGGAGACATGAACGTGGATAAGTTGCACCAAACCTTGTCCTCATCGTGGCAGCTGCTACCAGTAAACATTTTCTTTTAGGTTCTTCCCACAGAGGATGCTCCCAGATGGCAATTAGCCCCAGCCATTTTCCTAGGGGCTTGGCAGCCAAACCATAATTGCATTGACCCCTTTCCAAGTATATTTTGATAGTTAGTACTTCCACAAAATTAGAAAAGTTCAACACAAATTCTGATCAAAGTGACGTCATTAGACACAGAAATAAAATCCTGTTCTCATATTGAGCACTGTTCACAAATACTAACACCTTTCCCTACAAAATTCAGAAGCTATATTTGGTGTTTAAGGATCTGCCATGTTCAGGGATAACTCCCACCCAGGGCTGCATCACATGAAGATTTTTTTGATTTTTCAGGATACAAAGAAAGTGTGACCCTTCCTCTGCCCCCAAGCATTCTCCATGCCTTTATTTCCTCCATTCACTGTGATGTCCATGTAATTCAATTATAAAGCAGCCTAAGAAGACTAGGAGACTTGAAGAGTGTTCTCCATCTTGGTATCTTTCCAGAAGATTCCTTTCACCACATTTCTGCTATGGGTATAAACAGCCTCTGCATAAAATAGGGATCAACTTAATTGTACTCAGTAGACATTTTACCTCTCAGGCCAGTAAACACATTTACTAATGAGCTACAGTAGAGTGAGATTAGTAACAATGATAATCATAAACAACTCTTTTTTATTGAACACAAAACTTAGTGAGCAATGGTGTCAGCACTTTTTATCCATTACCTCAAATAACCTTCACAGGAAATGAAAAGTTAACTGCTCTTTTCCCATTTTTAGGCTGGTGGATTCAGGTGTGGGCTTGGGAGAGAAACCTGCTCACTTCCACACTGTGAATAATTGGTAGATTCCCTCAGGTGAGGGGTTCAGAAGGAACCTAAACATTAGGAAAAACTGACTGACAAACTTCACATGATGTCAGTGTAAATGGGCAAATAGCAGAGTCCAAGCTGGGGATGTTTCTATGGGATCCCAGTCCATGAGATCCAAAGATATAGGAGGGGTCAAAATGTTGGAATGTTCTAGAATTTTAAAAGCCCAGCTGTCTCCCTTCCTCCTGGGTAGAGGAAACCTCCTCTGTCCACCTCCACACAGAGCCTGTTTACTCAGGGGACACACTGGCTGTTGAGGAGGAGGAAGCACATGTGCACAGAGGTGCCATCCTTCCTGCCCAATTCTGGGTCCAGCAGGACTCCCAGAGTCTGGTGAGAGTCTGGATCTGGCATTTCTAGCCTGTCCTGGTTGCATGTCCTCATGACCTTGTCTGCTGCCCACGTCAGAGCTACCCTCTGAACCCATCAGGGGGACGTCCTGCCCTGCTTTTCCTGTCACAGTATCCCAAGTGAGATCCTAAAACATCTGCTCCCAGGTCTCTGCATAAGGGTTTAGAATATATATGTGCATCCAGTTCCCTCTCCCAGCATGAACTGACTTGGAAGCCCTCTCTTTCTGCAGCCCACCAACATCACCTCTCCTCGAACCCAGAGCCTGGTTACAATGCTGGGACACACTTCCACTGAGATCAGCAGAAATCAAGGAACTCTTCTCTAATTCTACTGAGTTATTTTGTAGAATATGACTAACCCCAAGGCATAGAGTTTCCCTGCTGCACTTCTGGATCCATCGAGGCACACAGGAATGCTGAAGGGTGAACTCTCCTGCATAGCAGAGGAGGATCTTGACTCCTCTGGCCTTCCTAGGTGTGACAGGTGATGGAGCACCCTGAAGACCAGTCTCCTGCAGAGGCTCTCCCGCCTGTGGCTCTCTTGGCCCAGTCCTTGAGCTGAAAAATTTCTCCTCAGGTCCAGTAAGCCTTTATTTCTCTCCTAAGTCAAATCTCTTCTTGCCCTGAATGTCTTGCTTTCTGTGCCTTTTTAAAGTCCAGGTCTCTGTGTTGACCCTCCTTGCCCCCTCCAGTCTCAACAGGGTCTCGTTCCACTTTAGATCCACTAATATCTTGCTATAAACAAGGAGCTGTTGCTCTTTCTTCCTCATCAATAAAGACTTGATGACAACATTACCCTGGGTCCAGGCAATTAATCCCAAAGGACAGGCTTGTAGAGACATGGTGGGTGGGGAGGATGTCTGGGACCCTCTCCAGGCAGGATTGGGCCACAGGGAATGAAGGAAAGAAGAGAGAGGAGTGCAGAGAATATCCAGAGGAGCTGGCGTAGGGCCCAGATGAGGGGGGAGTAGAGAAATGTCAGCCTAGCAGGAGATCATGTCCTCTGGCTCTCACAGGACTGTGTCCCATCCAGTCTGGGGACTTGTGTCTGGGGCCACTGGGGACACTGAGGCCCTGGATTTGGGACTGTGAGTTCCCAGGGTCTGGATTTGCTTGCCCTGACTTGCATCAGGCTCCAGTGGCTGCCCTCACACTCACCCCAAGGGCACAGTGTCTGGCCAGGGAAGAGGCTGGAGAGAGAAAGAGTGGTGAGCATCCAGTCTGGATGCAAATATCAGGGGCAGGTTAGGAGGGAAGGGGAGGGTCCTCACCTTGACATTTATGCCAGAGGAAGGGATGCTCTTTGGAAATTTTGCAGTTTTGTCTCCTCACTCATCACAGCTTCCAGACTTTGAGAATTGTGTTTTTCAGGAGAAAATGAGAAATAATGAGGTCTGTTACTGTGTCTCCGTCATCCAAATGACAGCAAATTGCCTACTTTAATCCTTATGAAGGTCATAGGAGATGAAAGTCAAGCCAGGACCCATTGCTTGTCCAGCACAAATGAAGGAGGAGCACAGGGACCTGTACTGGCCTCCCTCTTGTGGGAAAATCCTCCAACGTCCCGGGCTGAGGACTGACAGGAGCTTCTGGTGGTGGCGGTGGAGTGGGGGGAGTGGGGGTGGGAGACGACTCTGTGGACAAGTTCACTGGGATGTCTCCAGCACATGTGACACAGCCTAATACTGTTACCCAGTATTGCTCTCTCCCTCTTTTCTCCTTGATTCATTTAAAAGTATTATTTTTTCTTCTTGTAACTGGAAATTTGTACCCTTTGACGTATTTCTCTCCACTCCCTCCGGCCCAGCCCCTGTCAACCACAATTTTATTCTCTCTTCATGAGAAATTTATTTTCTTTTCCTTTTTTTGAGTCTACATATAAATGATACGATGTAGTATTTGTCTTTCTCTCTCTGGCTTACTTCACTTAGCATAACGTCCTCCAAGTTTATCCATATTTTCACAAATGGCAGAATTTCCTTTTTATGGCTGAATAATATACCAGTATGAACATATACAACTTTTCCTTTATTCATTCATCCATCAAAGGACTTTTAGGTTGTTTCCATATTGTGGCTATTGTGAATAACGCTGCAGTGAACATGGGTGTTCAGACGTCTCTTCAAGGATCTAGTACACTCACAGTGACTATAGTTAATAATATAATATTGTATATTTAAAATTTGCTGAGAGTAGATCTTATAAGCATTCTCACCACACACACAAAAAGAGTTAACTATGAGGTTGTGGATGTCTTAATTATCTTGACCTTGGTAATCATTTCACAATGTATACGTATATCACATCACCACATTGCACACTTTAAATATCTACAATTATATTTGTCAATTATCATTCAATTAAAATGTGTTTACTGAGTATCTACAGTGTACCAACTGCTATTCTGGGTATCAGGGAAACATCCAGTTAATGTGATATGTTCCACTACCATGTTATCTCATATGTACAGACTTTACATTCTGTTGAGACAGACAAAAAACACATAAGCTGAAAAATAAATTTAATACAGGCAGATGTATACCTAGACCACAGTAGTGCAGGAGGGTAAAGGGATTAAAAAACAGCCCTTCCCAATGTGCAACGTTGGTATACTTATTGTTTTGAGCTGTAGGCAATCAAGACACAGCAGACTGAAACAAACAAAGAAAACATTTTACCTCTCTCTGAACTACCTAAAAGAATTTAGAAAGGGGGCCTGGGCCAGAGAGAGAGCTATTATCAAGAGATAACTTTATCTGAGTGATTTATCTGTATGGCAAGACAAACATCTGACTACCAAACAAATTACTAGCTCTTCTGTGAATCACACTCTTCCCCGTTGAAGACCTGGCACTCTCTCCCATCCCGTGTCCTGAGATCACACATGAGCCTCAATTGTTTGGCTTCTTCTTGGGTTTCACTGCACTTGTCTGACTCCTGTAGGTTTGTAATTAATTTTGTTCTTTTTTTCTCTGATTAACTTGATTATTATACCAGCTGAAGAACATTGAAGGTTAGAGAAAACATTTTTCCTCCCCAACAATGATAAAAATAAACATGCAAACTGAAGCTACAGCACAATCTTAATAATTAATAGTAAAAATTATGATTATTACATGACCTTTAAAAAAGTTAAGAACTCACTTGCTATAGTTATAAATATATAGGTAAACGTAAAAACAGTAAAAGGAATATTTATTTAGTACACTGGATTTTAAAACTTTGAGAATTAAAGTGCTGTATTTCTTTGTAATAAACTTATTAAGAGTAGTATGAGCAGGGACTGCTTTCTTCCCATGGCATAACTGACAACAGGGAGCCAACATCATTTCTATGCTTTGTAAATTGTCATCCTCCTTTCTAAGTTTGGATCAGCCTCCAACATTTGATCCTTCATCCTTCCGACGTCATGAAATTCCCGGAGAGTTTCGTTAGTCTGAAGTTTCCAGCCCGTGTCACTTCCTCCGAGGCTTCTTCATCTTCTCTTCAGATGCTTTCCTCCTTCCTGCATCTCTGGGAGAAGGGGTGTGTGAGCCTGAGAGGAACAGAGACCACGGAGAGAGGGTCACCCTTGACTGGTTCAAGGTCACATGCAAGAAAATGGAGGGAGCAGGGTCTGAATTTACGTGCTTTTTATCCACACAAGGCACCTCACCAGGTTGTCTCCCTGTGCAGGTTGGCTCCTTTGAAGGAGAAAGGGCTCTAGTCAGCAAGTTGCTGGAACAGCAGGAGGGAAACATTCCTACCAGTATTAGTGTGGTGTATCTGACCAACCAGAATAATATATATTGTATATTATTCACATTTTCCCCATCATCCATTGACAAGCACTTAGATTGTTTCCATATCTTGCTACTGTGAATAATGCTTCAATGAACTGAGGGTGGAGATATCTTTATGAGACAGTGATTTCATTTCCTTCATATATATACCCAGAAGTGGAATTGCTGGATCAAATGGTAGTTCTATTTTTTATTTAAAGTTCACATCCATGCTGTTTTCCATACTGGCTGCACCAAATTACATTCCCAACAACAGTGCAGGAGGGTTCCCTTTTCTCCACACCCTCATCAACACTTCTTGTCTCTTGTCCTTTTGATAACAGCCATTCTAAATTTTGTGAGGTGATATTTCATTGTAGTTTTGATATGCATTTCCCTGATTAGTGATGCTGAGCATTTTTTCAAGTACCTGTTGGCCATCTGCATGTCTTCTTTGCCAGAATGATATTTAGTATGAATTGTGAGGTCAGAAACATGCAGTCCCCTGCAAATAGGCAGAATGTAGAGAAATATGGGATGCAGGTGAACTTGAAACGTGTTTTCTGTAGGATAAGGCAAACCAGGCAGAAATTGTGGTCTGGGGTAGGAGGGTAACTCCCCCTGGAGGCCTCTCCATGGTGGGACTCAAGAGACTCTGTTCCAATCCCTTGGCTCTGACCCAGAACCATACACCTAGCCTGGTGGTGCCTGAACTGGTCACCTGCACTGCAATTTTATTATTGTGGATTACTCTTGGGACACACATTCCCTCCTGGAACACCACAAAAACAGCAATTCAACAAAAGTCACTGGTCTTGGGAAGTAAATTATGTCCCCTGAACTTATTAATAGAAGCACAGATCCTCGTCTCTATAACTGAAATTTCATCCTCAGCACCCCTAGATCTCACTGTGCACAGTCATTGAGGCCACCTCAGAACACTTCTTATCCATGTTCTCAGGACACAGTTCTTCAGACTTTGGAAACGTGGACACATGAGGAGTGCTGGGATGCTGCAACATTGTCCTCAGGGACGAGTCAGCCCCAAACTCCCATCCTCCATTCCTGTTAGCATCATTGACCCCCTGTGCAGTATTCTGATGCCACCTCTTTTTTCAGGACCACCTCATACCAGTCTCTGTCCATTGAAGAGAGGAAACTGCACGAAGGTGACTCAGAGCCCAGGACCCAGGATGTGGTTGACAACTAACCCAGACACAGCCCAGTGTGCTCTCCTGCATAAACATGAATGCTGCTCTGATGGAAGGTTCTGGAGAAGAGCTTTAGGTCCACCCTGAGGCCAACTGCTCTCCAGTTCCAGCTCTATTTCCATAACCCCAGCAATCTGACACCATTCCAGAGGGGATTGAATTAGACGTTCCTCACTCAGTAACACTCTTGGTCTTCTTCTAAGCTTTTGCTCTTCCAAGGCCTGTCCCTAGTCCAGTGTCCTATCCTCTCTCATCTGGCTACCTCTGGGCTTCACCCCTTGCCCAGTTGTCCAGAAGATCTTGGGTCTCCAGCCAGAAACTGACACAAACAGATGTAAAGATATACCATGTTCATGGATTAGAAGAATCAATATTGTTAAAATGACCATACTTCCCAAGGCAATCTAGGAATTCAGTGCAACTCCTATCAAAATAACAATAGCATTTTTCAGAGCACTAGAATTATTTTAAAATTTGTACAGAAACAGAAAAAGACCACAAATAGCCAAAACAATCTTGAGAAAGAAGAACAGAGCTGGAGGTATCATGCTGCTGCTTTAGACTACATTGCACAGCTACACTAATCAAAACAATATGGTACTGGCAAAACAAACAAACAAACTCAGAAACCTAAAAATATGGAACAGAACAGAGAGCACAGAAAAAAACCCAACACACTTATGGTCAATTAATCTATGACAAAGGAGGCAAGAATATACAATGGAGAAAAGACAATCTCTTCAATAATTGGTGCTGGTAAAATTGGACACCTACATGTAAAAGAATGAAATTAGAACATTTTATAACACCATATACAAAAATAAACAAAAAGTGGATTGAAGACCTAAATGTAAGGCCAAAAACCACAAAACTTCCAGAAGAAAACTTAGGTGGAACACACTTTGGCACAAATCATAGCAATATTTTTTTTGATATGTCTCCTAAAGCAAAGGAAACAAGAGCAAAAATAAACAAATGTGCCCTAATTAAACTTAAAAGCTTTTGCACAGCAAAGGAAACCATGGACAAAATAAAAAGACAACCTGCAGAATGGGAGAAAATATTTGCAAATGATATGACCAATCAGGAGATAATATCCAAAATAATATATAAACAGCTGATACAACTCAACAGCAAAAAAAAAAAAAAAGGGCAGAAGACCTGAATAGACATTTTTCCAAAGAAGACACACAGATGGCCAACAGTCACAATGAAAGATGTTCAGTGTTGTTAATCATCAGGGAAATGCAAATAAAAAACACAATGAGATATCACTTCACACCTGTCAGAAGGATGGTCATCAAAAAAACCAGATCTCAAATGTCGGCCAGGGGTGGAGAAAAGGGAACCCTCATACACTGTAGGTGGGAATGTGAATTGGTGCAGCCACTGTGGAAAACAGGACACAGGTTTCTCTAAAAACTAAAAATATAGCTATCATATGACTCAGCAATTTCACTACTGGGAATATACCTAAAAACCTCAAGTACAATAATTCTAAAAGATACATGCATCTCAATGTGCATAGCAGCATTATTTAAAAAGCCAAGATATGGAAGCAGCCTAACTGTCCGTCAACAGTTGAATGGATAAAGAAGTGGTATATTCCACATACACAATGGAATACTACTCAGTCATAAAAAAGAATGAAATTTTAACATTTGCAACAACACGGATGGACTTGGAGTGTATTATGTATAATGAAATGTCAGACAGAAAATATAAATACTGTATGACATCACTTATATGTGGAATCTGAAAAATAAAATAAACTAGTAAATATAACAAAAGAGAAACAGACTCACAGATATAGAGAACAAACTAGTGTTTACCAGTAGGGAGAGGGAAGGGAGAGGGGTAAGATAGGGTTAGGGGATTAAGAGATACTAAGTACGATGTATAAAATAAATAAACTAGGAGTATATATTGTACAGCACAGAGAATATAGCCAATATTTTATCATAATAACTATAAAAGTAGTACAAACTTTAAAAATTGTGATTCAGTATGTTGTACACCTGAAACTTATATAACATTGTACTTCAACTATACCTCAATTAAAAAAAAAAAAAGTAAAGCAGCTCAGCCTACTGATAGAAGCACTGGAGGATGATTTGAAATCCAGTGACATTTTCTTTTCCCCCTTTTTGCTAACTAAAAAAAATAGAATATAGTGGTGAGCTTGACATAAGTTGATGAAAATTATCTTCCAAGAGGATGAAATGGATAATTCAGGAACAACAGCGCTATATACAGGGAGAAAGCACTGAGAAACCAAAAAGAAGCTTTGGGGAGTACAAGGATTTTTATTACTCTATGGTTGGCAAGAACAACAAAACATTGGAACAACCTAAATTTACATAAGGAGGCAAAGTATTAAAATGTGGGCCATTCATTTTATGGACTACTATATGCCCGCTGATATGAATGAGGACTGATCCTTAAGACCCACCCTTAAACGTAAAAAAGCAAGATGATCTGAATCACTAAGACACCGTTTCTATAAGGGGAGCTGAACCAGATGTTAGCACATGCAAAAATAAACGTACAGAAAGTCAGAGAGAAGTCTGGAAAGTACACTAAACTGAATTCTCTGGAGAGGGACCTGGGATGAAGAGGAAGTTCAGGGGAGATGTTTCTTCTGTGTTGTTGGGATGTTTTACATTGAGAGTATAGTCCTGTCTTACTTGGGCAAAACCAACAAAAGTATGGGAAACAAATGAAGGTTTCTTTTGTTACTGAACCAAACTCGGGTCCACTGATCTGTGTGCAGTGAAACCAATCTACTGATACTGAGAGTGATGAAGGAAAGTGTAGCATTTATTGCAGGCACCAAGCAAAGAACAGGGGCAACTATTGTTCAAAAGGCCCAATTCCCTGATGACTTTCAGGAAAAGATTTTTAAAGACAGGGTGAGAGAGAGTGTTGTAGGGTGTGTGATCAGCTCATGGACATTCTTCTGGTTGTTGGTGATGAGGTAATCAAGAATAAATATCATCAAGCTTCTGCTTCCAACCCCTCTGGTCTCCATGTGCTTGTAGTCAGCCTGGAGTTCACTTCATTCAGTGTTTTCAAAGTAGCTCAAGGATATGACTCAGAATGTTATCTATAGCCCTTGAGGAGGAACTAAAGGTCTTTGAATTTGTTTAATGGCTAAGCTATTATTATTTTGTCCTGCTTGATTATTTTCCTTTGTTTCTGCATTTTGTCATATTTTCTGTTTATTCTTTGGAACTCAGGATAGACCTAGGAGGATAAAGGTTTTCTATAAACAAGAGGCAGGTGCAGAACATGAGGGGGAGTCTGTCCTGGGAAGGGCCCATAGGGTTCTGCTCAGTTACACTTTCAAGTACAACTTATATGTACAAATGCATTGACCACAAGTGCTATTTCTTCCATATCCAATTTATTTATGTTATTGGTAGACAGCTACTGTTGACTTTCCCCAAATGTGCATTTCAGTGCAAAATAATGTTTGGCTATAAACTGTTGTTAAATATGTCCATGCACCCACAGTTATAAGCATTTACTGCCACACCAGCCTTCTTGTTCAGCTGCAGGACCACAGGGTGATAGAGACACAGTTCCTGCACTTTATGAAACTATTAATGTTGTTGATGAAAATTCAATTAACTCTCAAGTTAAGAAGAAAAAAAAGGGAATTTTATTTGAGCCAAACTGAGGATTATAACTCAGGAAGCAGATTCTCAAAAAGCCCTGGGAACTGTTCCATGTGTTAGAAGTCAAAGGCATAGTAATATACATTTTTGAGTCAAAGGATCATACATCAAAATGACATCCTGATATTTTACATAAAGTTCACCAGGGATACATAGTCCAGGTAAGCACATACAAAGTGAGCAGCAAGTCACCATGAACCCCTACAGAGCTGGGAAAGAACACTATTCTTTTAAGAAGTTACATTGCTAGCATCAGAAGAAAAAAAAATTGATCTTTAATGTTGAGCAGGCACTCCCATCTTTGAGGAGCTCATTGCATATTAGGTAGGCAGGAGGCCCAAACAAACACAGAGAGAGACTTTTATGTTTAATTTTTTTCTTGTCCTGCCTTAAAATATAAATTTTATTTCATCATTGTCTAACAGGTAAGTTTGTCAACAGAAAAAATTTTAATACGTACCCTTTTCATATGATCCAGCAGCCTCATTCCTTGGTATCTACCCAAATGAGTTGGAAACTTACTTCCAAACCAAACATGCACATAGATGACTTTAGCAGCAAACCAAAGAAGCAACAAAGCTCTCCTTCAGTATATGAGTGAGCAAATAAACTGTGGTGTATTCAGACAAGGAATGTGATCAAAACATGAAAAGACATGGAGGAAACTTAAATATCTATTACTAAGTGAAGGAAGTCAATCTGAAAAGGCTACTTATGTATGATTCCAGAAATATGACATTTTTTATTTTTTAAAAATTTTTATTGGAACATAGATGATTTACAATGTTGTGTTACTTTCTGCCATACAGCAAAGTGAATCAGTTCTACATTTACATATATCCATTCTTTTTTAGATTCTTTTCCCTTATAGGTCATTACAGAGTATTGAGTAGAGTTCCCTGTGCTATAAAGTGGGTTCTTACAAGTTATCTATTTTATATATAGTAGTGTGTATATGTCAATCCCAGTCTCCCAATTTATCCCTCCCCCACCTTTCCACCCTGGAAACCATAACATTGTTTCCTACATCTGTAACTCTATATGACATTTTGCAAAAGGCAAAGCTCTGGGGAAAGCAAAAATATCAGTGGTGGCCAGGGACTTGGGGGTGGAAAAGATAAATAGGCAGAGCAAAGAGGATTTTTTTAAAAAATTTTTATTGGAGTATAGTTGATTTACAATGTTGTGTTAGTTTCAGGTGTACAGCAAAGTGAATCAGTTATACATATACATATATCCACTCTCTCTCTCTCTCTCTTTTTTTTTTTTTTTTAGATTTGTTTCCCATATAGGCCATTGCAGAGTATTGAGTAGAGTTCCCTGTGCTATACAGCAGGTTCTTATAAGTTAGGACAGTGAAAATACTCCATATGATACTACACTAGTAGATACATGCAACTGTATATTTGTCAAAATCCATAGAACATACAACCCTTAGAGTGAACCTTGGTGTAAACTATGAAGTTTGGTTGATAAGGGTGTCTCAATGTAGATTCATGAATTATAAGAAATGTACTCTTCTGGTGGGAGATTTGGATATCCATGGAGGCTGTACACGTGGGGGCAAGAGACAAATGGGAACTCTCTGTACTTTCTGCTCAATTTCACTGTGACTCTAATAAAACTGCTCTAAAAAATAAAGCCTACTTTAAAAAATATAATTGTGGGCTTCCCTAGTGGCGCAGTGGTTAAGAGTCTGCCTGCCAATGCAGGGGACATGGGTTCGAGCCCTGGTCTGGGAAGATCCCACATGCCGCAGAGCAGCTGGGCCCGTGAGCCACGGCTACTGAGCCTGCGCGTCTGGAGCCTGTGCTCCGCAATGGGAGAGGCCGCGACAGTGAGAAGCCCGCGCACCGCGATGAAGAGTGGCCCCCGCTCGCTGGAACTGGAGAAAGCCCTCGCACAGAAACGAAGACCCAACACAGCCAAAAATAAATAAATAAATAAATTTTAAAAATATATATAATTGTAATCCTAGCTCTAAAATTTTATTATTCTAAATATTTTTAAAGGAGAAAAAATCTCATTCATTGATCTTTAAAATCAGTTTTCATGTCTTATTTGTCTTGAGATGCCAAAGGAAGTTCAACATTTTTTTAAAAATCCACATGCATTCTTTACAAGTACTAAATTACCTCTATAATTTTCAAAGAAATTTCATGTATTTAATATTCATATAAATGTGCAAATATTTAAACTCAACTAGTATTAACAGGACAGCAAAATTTTTAAAAAGTACTGACGTATACAGTCCTGCTTACAAAACTGATTTATATCCTCCTGTCTCTGATCTACCAGCTGGTGGCCTAGGAGACCTAAGGCTCAGAATGTCTATCACTAGAGATGAATCCAGTCTCCCCTATGCCCTCCCTTCCTCCTCCCCGCACTGGCTGATAGAGCAGCTTGAGTGAATCATGATTCATTGGTGTCCACATGTGAAAGGTGAGACCCATTTCAGGCCCTGGGTTTGCTCTCCACCCTGTTGTAAGGAATAGAGGGTAAGCTAGAGGAATGTAGATACTGAGGTTTCCACTAGGAGAGAAAAAGAAGGGAAAGATTCATTTAATTATGTCTTAGTGTATGCTAGCTCCAGGGCCAAGCCCTCAAGTGCATTATCTCATTGGAACTTACAAATGTCTAATGAGCTCGGTTTGTATCATTATCTTCCTTTTGCAAAAGGTAACCGAGGCTTTTGCTTAAGGTTCCCCTATATCCACTCCATCCCTGGAGCACCAACACACTGAATTTCCCATCAACTCCTTGAGTCAACTTTTTCCCTTCAATCTTGTACCCCTGCTGGATCACCTTTCCTTTTCACATTCACATTGAGCAGATGCCTGAAACCATAGGTCTGTGTTCTCTTCACAATGCACCTATATCCTAGGTTTCAGTTTCCAGTGCCCAGAAGAAAGCTTTTCATAGAGGCAACCAACTAGGGAGGGACAAAACAGCAGTACATAATGGTCTTCTCATGACAGAATATCTCATTGCCCCAGCGAGGACAGGGGCTAGAGCTAATCCAGATGGTTCTGGGCCTTCCTAAGTTCCTCATAATCTCAATCAGCTCAGCCTCAAGCTGGGCAAGTCTCCCTAGGTGTAGAATTCTCTGAGAGCTGTAACTCTCCCTTGGGGCAGGATACAGCTCTAGAATTAAACTGGGCAGTCCATCAGTATGATGCAGCAGCTTCTCCATGATGGCCATGGAGAGGAGGTTCCCACACATGCTGAAGGTCCTGAGCTGGGAGCAGTGGCTCAGGGCAGGCAGGATGGCCTCAAGTTGACAGTCCATGATTCCACACAGATTTAAGTCCAGTTCCTGGAGCGTGGCTGCAACTTTCTCCAGCAGAACTTGGAGGAGCTCAGGACTAAAGTCAGTCAGTGTGACACCACTCAGATCCAGGCCCTTTAGCTGACTGATGTTCAGGCACTGAGACAGATGTTTCAAGTCTGATTCTGTAATCAGACAGTGAGTTATTGCGAGGTTCTCCAAGGGAGTCTTCAGGCACCTGGGAGAGAAACTGAGGAATTAGGTCTCGGAAACTGGGGTGGAAGGTGACCTCAAGGTGGGAGATAAGTGATTTACCCAAGGCCAAGGTCATTTTGACCATCTGATAACAATCAATACCCAGAATGCCCAATCTCATTTTAGCCTGACTCCTGTCATCTTCTTTGTTTGGCTGAGATAAGTACACAGAATCTTGAAAGCTCTCTTTCTTCATCAGTCAAGCAGGGTACAACATGCTCCACTTCCTTTTGTGGATGAACAAAAATAGTGGAATTCGCTAGAACATGCTCAGAGGAGAGCCTAGCAAAGAGTCTCAATCAAGAGTGGGCATCACTGAATTTTCATATTTAGGGTCAAAACAAACAAAAAAATACTCTCAAATCAGGGTGCCTTTAGCTCACTACTTGAGCCCCAGGTGCCCATATCTCTGGGCCAGATGAGGCTGGAGGGAGACATGCACAGAGAACCAACCTGGACAAGATCCCACATCATCAACTGGGGTTTCCAGTCTGCAGGGGCTCAGTTACATCCCTGCATCATCTGCAAACCACCTACCACTTTTTATTTTGCTTTTGGCTCCCCATTCTTTACCACCAGCATCATGCATTTCCCATATATTAATTACCTTATCTGGAGCACAAACAACATTTCACAGATGGGGAATTTGAGACAAGCTCACTGTGGTCACAAAATGGTTGAGCACAGAGCTTCTCTAGAAATACTCAGGTCTGAAGTTGTTTCCCCTCTTCAGTGCCCTCTTACCTGTTTTTTTTTTAAAGTCACCTGAACAAAGACATCTCTTCCTGAGAAAGAAATCACAAACACTCTGATACATCTGAACCCTCCAATCTATAGCTTCCTAGCATGGTGTCCCTTTCCAGAGCCTCTATCGCACTTTGTCCCTCTACCTTGATTTGTGTGGTTATGTGATGCCACACTTCAGGATAGAGCAACAAAGGAAACAATGCATGTGACATTCTAGTGTTGTGTTCTCTGTTACTCGGTCAGTGGTGCCATCCTCACCTGAGCATCTTGTCCAGGCGACCTTGGAGGAAGGAGGGAGATTCCATACGGATATCCCGGAGGTGGTGCAGCCTGAGGAACTGAGAGGTAATTTGGATGATGTGCTGGTCCTCCTGTTCCTCAAGTGCAGGCACATGGATGTTGGAGAGAAGGAGTCTCTGCACATTACCCATCTGGCCCAGGAGAGGAGCAAACATGGCCAGGGTGGACAGATGCCAGGTGCAATTCACTTGTACCTCCTGGATACAGTCCAGCTGCACCATACTCAGGACCGTCATAATATTTTCCATGGACATGGTAACAATTTTCAGCTTCTTACAGCACAGGTGTATGGAAACTTTTCTCTTCTCCACCCACTGCATGACGTAGATAAAGAATTCATCCATGGTCCCTTCATTGAGGCAAAGTTCTATAAATACCTCCAAGGGAGCCAAGGGCTGTTCTGTCCTTGACCTGTCCTTAGCCACTGGTGCCATCGATGAGCTTGAGGACACATGGACATTGGATCCAGACCACATGCTCCAGAAGTCCTGGCCGGTATTCCTTAAATCCAGCGCCCTCAGTTTGCACCTCCTGTGGGGGAAACAGCAGATTGGCAGCGATGGTTTAAGATCCACACATAATGAAACCACAGTCTCAGAATTTAGGCAACACTCATTTCCCACATGTGCTTTTACTTCACATTCCTGACATCACCTGCTGCCTTGCCCTCTTCTTCCCTCTCTGCCTTTCTTTCCTCCGTCTCCTTTCCCCCTTCCATTCTTTCTGGTTTTCTACTTCTGGTACCTTTAATCATCACGAGAAGGCTGTGGGGGCATGTTCTTTCAGGCTCCCCTGCATCTTAGGCACTCCTACACTTCCAGAAGGCATTTCCCGAAGTGAGCTCAGCAATGTCCAAGGCCTCTGAGCTTCTTCCTTGACATCATCAGAAGCCTCTGGTCCATCCCTTGGCTATCTACTCTTATGACACCAGCTGTCTCTTCAACAATGTCTAGGACCCTACCAGCCTACCTGACAGACTCACCTGGGGCAATCCTTCTGGGCAAGCAGGACATCAAGCCCATCCAACACTGCTTGTAAGGTCCCCACATGAGGCATCTCCATCAGGCCTCCCAGAGGTAGGCGGACAAAGGGCCAGGCTTGCACCATGGCCTTCAGGGTCTCACTGTGTCTCCCATGAAAGGCCTCCATGAACAGTGGTGGGAAGAACTCTGTTGGTAGATCCTCCAGAGCAGCAAAGGCCAAGGCCTCATCCCTCAGCAGGCTCATTCCCACCAGGTCCAGGAGTCTGGGTGGATTCCAGATACTCATTCTGATCTTTTCCAAAAGGAAACCTGTGGAAGCCATCAGAGAACAAGACATCCTTTTCTTGCCAAGCATGAGCAAGCCTCCATTGTCTCCCCACCCTTCAGAGGGACTTAGCACAGTGGTAGAAGAGCCTCAATTTTCCCCAATTCCACTCTAGGTTCAGTGGGCACAAAGCCATAACTCTTTCCCTACTGGCAGCAGAACAAGTATCTCACAAGTACCGAGGAAAAGGAAAGGCAACCACTAGTCCATCCATTTCCACCCACTGCTTTGCTTAATTCATGTCCCAGTGGTAAGTGTGTACCATGAGCCTTAACCATGTCCCTTCTCTTTCTTGGGGGAAAACTTTCAGACCATCACTTAGGGCCCCAAAACTATGGGAATAGGAGCGTCATGTGGCCCAGCACAGCCTCCATCCTCAATTCCCACAGTTAACTTGGCTGAGAAAGACGAACGAGATACCCATAAAATGAATGCTATTTGCACAAAGTAAATATTTTAACTGTCAAGAAATAAAATTCCAAAGAGATACTTTTCATTAAAAAGAATATCTGCTTGGTTTAGACATTTAAAAATAATATAAACCAAAGCACAAATCAAAGTATTTGGGATTAAGGCAAAATTACACTTAGAGGTAAAACCAAAACCTTAAATCAGTTTATCTGAAAAGAAATAAGAAACCTACCATATCAAGCTGCATGCCACCATTCAAGACACAGAGATCATGGGTAAGATGAGGGTGTCCTTAGCTGAGGTATGTAACTGACCAACTCTGATGATATTGGGGGAGGCAGGGTGCTAGGACCTCAGGCTCCTCGGAAAATCCAGGAGGTGACTGGATTCTGCATCTCTTCTTTGGTACATGAAGATTTTATATACCTTTCTAATCACAACTTCCTTCTTTCCAGCTACTAACTTCCAATCAGAAAGCATACCTGATTAGATTCCAGACTGTCCATCAGGTTAATCCTGATCGGATCTTTGTCTGTCTCAAGAGGAATGGATTGAATCAGATATTCATTCAGGAAAGAGAAAGAACGAAGGAGGGGTATTGGAGTCAAAGGCACGTTCCTTGATTCACTCCACAAATACTGATTGGGTTTTACCAATACCAATAGTTATACCTGTGGGTATGAGACAGGGAAGGAGTTATTGATTTGTGATATTGGATAGGAAAAACAAAAATTTAAAGCATCAGTGTTGGGGGATCTTTGGCCATATCACAATTATCAAAATGTCCCAGAATAAAAACAGCTTCATGAAGACAGTGGTGTTGTTCCCAAAGGAAACACAATAAATCCATGCCTGTATCAAGTGCCACTTAGGTGTTATGTCGGAAACATGGGAGATCATGAGCTTATTCCAGCAGCAAGGGAAGTTCTTTTGGGGATGTGGTTGGTTTTCCAGCCTTATGTCAAGGCTTCTCTGAAGGAGGTCAGGTCAAAATCACAATGAGAAGGGTGGGGCTGGGCAGCGTGGAGCTGGGCATTCCTAAAGGGACCATGTGAATGAGCCAAACAGTGGAAAACATAGTTGTTGTTTTTTTTTTTCTCCTGAGAAGGGAGAAGATTTAAAGGCTGTTCTCTGGGTGGAGTTTAGAAATTAAAAGGGAGTGGCTAAGAGGAGGCAGTGTCATCTTTGACAGTGTTTCCTCCCAGAAAGTTGGTATCAGCACAGCAAACAGGCATGAAAAGATTAATCTGAGAATGTGAGCAGAGGGAGAGGCTGTGAGCCCTGGAAAGTCAGAAATTTCCAAGACTGAGACCCACTGAGGGTGGGCACTGTGGGCTCTTTGGGAACTTGGAACCAGGGGGAGACATGAACATGGTCAGTCACAAATAACCCTGTCATCCAGGGGCAGCTGCTAAGAAGAGATGTTTTCCTTTAGGTTTTTCCCCCACAGAGGATAATTCCCAGATGGCAAATAGCCCCACCCATTTTCCAGGGGTCTTGGAAGCTGAACTATAGTCCCATTGTCCCCTTTCCAAGTATATTTTGATAATTACTGTTTTCTAAAATTTAACTAAGTTCAGCACAGATTCTGATCAAGGTAATAGCAATGGGCACAGAAATAAAATTCTGTTTTTCTCTTCATATTAAGCACTGTTCACAAATACCAACACCTCTTCCAAACAAAATTCAGAAGCTGTATTTGGTGTTTAAGGATCTGCCACGTTCAGGTATGAGTTCCATCCCAGCTACACCACACAGAGATTCTTTTGAAGTTTCAGGACACAAAGAAAGCTGGACCCTCCCTCCACCCCCAGAATTTTCCATGCCTCCCCCCACCACATTCAATATGGTGCCCAGACAATTCTTGTATACCACTGGCTGCCAAGGCAAGGATTATTTGAAGATTGTTCTCCATCTTGGTATCTTTCCTGAAGATTCTTTTCACCATATTTCTACCATGGGTATAAATGGCTTTTACATAAAATTGGGCTAAACCAAATTGTACTCAACAGACTTTTAACTCCCAGGCCATCAAGCACCTTTATTAATGAGTTGCAGCATAGTGAGATTTGTAGCAACAATAATCATAACCATCTCTGTTTATTGAACACAAACTGGTTGAGCAATGGTGCTGGCACTTTTTATCCACTAGTTCAGATAACCTTCACAGAAAATCTAGAGGTCACTGCTATTTTTCTGCATTTTTAACCTGGTGGATTGGGGTTTTACTCAGTAGAGGAATCTGCCCACTGCCATGCAGTGAATAACTGGTAGATTCCCTTTGTTGACGGGATCAGAAGGAACCAAGGAACCCTGAGTTGTCAAACAACCTAAATTTTGGAAAGGACTGACTGAGAGACTTCACTTGAATGTTAGTGGAAATGGGGAAATTGCAAGTGTCTCAGGTGGGGATGTTTCTATGGGTTTGCAGATTCTATGAGATCCAAAAAGACCATTGTTTTAAAGTGGCAGGTTGTAACTAATTCTCTGAAGAAAACTCCAGGGATGAAATGGAAAGGTACAAAGGTGGGCAGACTCGAAGTTGAGCATCTCTGGGATATTTGGGAATTTGCAGGATACTGGGAAGGAGCTTTCTTGCTTGAGCAGTAATCAACTGTGGGAGCTGTGTCAAAGAAAACCAGAGACAGACACAGGTTTATATGGTAAAGGCAAATTTTATTCAGGATTACTGCAACAGAGGAAAAGATACACCAGTATGGAACTGGTCTCCATTCACAATACAATGAAGACATTTGGGGATTCACAACCAACAAGCAGGGGGTTTTGTGGCTGGAAAATTACTATGAAGAGACTTCAGTTCTGGGGGAAATCTGGCTAAACCAGTGTAACAGGATTCCTACCGAAGGCTGTCCAGGGTGATCAGATACCAAGAGTGGGGAGTGAGGAATTTGGATCAGATATTATTGGAATATCAGGTATCAAAGATGTGGATTCTTCTAAAACTGACTAATCAGGGTTCTTCCTAAAGCTGGATTTTACAAGGATGTACACAGATGGGCCTAGCAGAAGTTTCAGGAGGCTGACTTAGAGTTTGCAAGTGTACATGCCAGTTGAGGGGACCATGTTGGAGCCATGGGTGCATTGTGCAAATCCTGATGTAGTGAAGAGCTTGGCCAACTTGAGAACAGGAAGAAAGCCACTGAGGCTGGGCAAGGAGGGTGCAGGCAGTTCAGGAAGGATCCATCAGAAGATTTTCATGATCTTATTAGTTCTTTCCCTACTGGTGAAGAAAGTTAAGGGAAGATTGTTTTATTCTTATACTGTTATTTATTCTGGTACACACCATCCAAGCACACCTGGTATGGTCTGAGTGGTGAGGGTTAGCACAGGGTGATACAGCTTCACTCTCTCTATTCCTTCTCAGTTTGTTCTTTTAAGTTTATACAGCTAAATCAATCCTAAGTGCAAATATTTGTTTTTCTCTTTTCCATTGTAAAAGCCTTGACTCTTTTCTTTTTTCAGTTTTCTTTTGGCATATTTTCCTAGAAGAATTTTTCCAGTTTTATTGAGATATGATTGACCTCTTTTTCGGTGTACAACATAATGATTTGATATATGTATACACTGTGAAACTATCACCACAATAAGTTTAGTTCTCATCCATCACTTCACGTAGTTAAATTTTTTTCCTGTGGTGAGAACTTTAAAGATCTACTCTCCTAGCATTTTTTTTCAAGTACACAATACAGAATTGTTACTTTTTGTCACTGTGCTAACATTACATCCCTATGACACATTTATTTTATAACTAGAAGTTTGTACCTTTTGACCGCCTTTATTCATTTCCCCACAAGTCTTTCTTTGACGTGTTTCACTTAACATAATGCCCTAATGATCTGTCCATATTGTTGAAAATGGCAGGATTTCCTTCTTTTTTATGGTTTTAAGCCTGAATAATATTCATATATATATATGAATATATATGTATTATATATATATGCACACTTTCTTCATCATTCATTGATGGACACTTAGGTTGTTTCCCTTTCTTGACTATTGTAAATAATGCTGCAGAGAACGTAGGGCTGCAGATACCTTTTTGAGAAAGTGATTTCATTATCTTCATATATATACCCAGAACTGACATTGCTGGATCTTATGGTACCTCCATACTGTTTTCCACATTGTCTGCACATTCTTACATTCCCAGCACAGTGGCTACACAAGGGTTCCTTTTGCTTCACACCCTCACGGTCACTCGTTATCTCTTGTCCTCTTGATAACAGCCATTCTAAAAGGTGTGAGGTGATATCTCCTTGTGGTTGTGATTTGCATTTCCCTGATTAGTGATGCTGAGCATCTTTTCAAGTACCTGTTGGCCATCTGCATGTCTTCTTTGCCAGAATGAAGTCAGCAATGGGCAGTCCCCTGCAAATAGGTAGAGTGTAGAGAAATACAGGATACAGGTCAACCCGAAGTGTGTTTTTCTGTAGGATACGGCAAACCAGGCGGAGAACTTGGGGTCTGCGGTGGGGAGTAGTTCCCCTGGAGGTCTCTCAATGGTGGGGCTCAAGAGACTCAGTTCCATCCCCTGGCTTCAAGCCAGCTCGGGAGTACCTGAACAGGTCATCTGTTCTGCCCTTTCGTTATTGTGCTTTACCCTTGGAACACACACTGCCTCCTGGAATGCCACCAAAAAAGCAAATCAACAAAAGTCGCAAGGGTCTTGGGAAGTAAATGCTGTCCCCTGAACTAATGAATAGAAGCACAAGACCTCATCTCTATAACTGGAATTTCCTCTCAAGCATCTCTGGTTCTCACTGTGCACACTCACTGAGGCTACCTCAGAACTCTTCCCATCCCTGTTCTCAGGACACAGTTCTTCAGATCTTGCAAAATCAGGCACATGGGGAGGGTTGCAAGGTTGTCCTCGGGGCTGTCTCAAATCCCCAAACTCCCATCCCCCATTCCCGTTAGCATCACTGACCTTCTGTGTAATATTCTGATAAGGAAGGAGGTGACTCAGTCCAAGACACAGAAAGTTCCTTGATAACTGACCCGGACACAGTCCAGTGTCCTCTCCTGCACAGACATGGGTGCTGGTCTGATGGGAGGCCCTGGAGAAGAGCTATAGGCCCATCCTGAGGCCAACAGCATTCTTGTTCCAGCTCCATTTCCATAACCTAGAGAGTAGGGCCATCCCAGAGGGGACTCGTTAGACTTTCCTCTCTGACACTCTTGGTCTTCTCCTAAGCTTTTGCTCTTCGAAGTCTTTCCCCAAATCTACTGTCTTGTCCTCTCTCACCTTTCTTCCTCCAGGCCTCACCCCTTGCCCAGCAGTCTAAATGATCTTGCATCTCCTGCCACCAGGGGACACTGTGGGCCCAGAATTGGCTGCAGTGCAGGGTTCCAGGAGGGAGGCGAGAGAGATTGCATGACCTTGAACTAGGTGGCAGCCAGGGAGTGGAGGCTGGGGTGATGGGGGGAGACTGCCCAAGCAGGGGCTTGTTAGGGGACGCTGGAATTTTGTAAGTAGGGTTGTGACATAACCTGATGGGTGTTTCCCAGCCCCCCTGGCTGCTGTTGGATAGTGTTCTGGGGGAGTTAACAAGGAAGCAGGGATGCCAGCAGGAGACCCTTGGTTGCTCCTGGCGGCAGATCCTGGCTTGCACTTTAAGTACCTTGGGGACAACTTCAGGGACACTTGGAGGCAGAATCAGCAGCACTTTGCTCTTAGAGTGAAGGCGGGGCATGAGGGTAAAACAGGGGTTGAGGGACCTCCTAGAGCCTTGCGGTGACTTCTTAAAATTGGGAGGAATGGGAAAGGAGCAGGTATGAAAAAAAGGTAAAGAGTCTGCTGGGCCATGTTATTTTTCAGGTGATTACATCATTTAATGAAAAAAGATGAAGTACAGAGTAACACCTGAAATATATATATATAATCATACATATTCTTATTCAAGAGCTATTTACAAATGCCTCCCATGGACTTTATATTTATCCATGGTGTTGCAGTACTGTGGGGTGCAAAGGGGATTATAGGCCCTGCAGGTTCAAAGCCAAGCTCCTGACTAAGGTCAATCTCTGGCCCAGAAAAACAAAGTCATGTGGTTTCTTTTCTGTTGTCTTCAGGGTCACTGTGGGTCAGGTCAGAATGCTATGCAGGACATTTTTTTCTCCATATTAGAGGCTGCAAGGTGGCACTCCAAAAGCCAAATGTGTCTTACAGACATGTTTTGGGACAATGTTTTAACAAATGAGATTTGTGGCCAGAGGTTAAAAATCAAGTTTTGTACCATAATTTACTCCCCAATATCCCTTGAAGAAAAATTCTTAAAAGAAAAATGTAGCATCACTGAACCCACATCCCTAAGGGGTATCACTGGGCATGAACTGCAAAGCAGCTTCCCTGATGTGGGGACCCGTGCCCTCCAGGTCTCCATGGTCCCTGCCTGCAATCCTTCACTCACCCCCTGCCTGGCCCTGGGTTCTGTGGGGTTTGTGGCTCATGTAGGAATATGCCCAGGCAATTTGACCTGAGGCTGGGAGAGAAGGAACCTGTTCACCCACTCCTGCAGTGGGCAAAGGGTAGGAAGACCCCAAAGTGGGATTTGGGGACCTGGGCTACAGAAACTGCAGGTATCCAAGTTGTTCCTACTCCAGTGACTATGGGAACCTTAGTTCAAAAAACAAAAAAAAAATCTAGCACAAAATCCAGATTCAGGAGTATATCTGGAACCTACAGTGAACTGGGGACCTCAGAGACAATTTCTTTTCAGACAAGGAACCAGAGACCCAGAGCGTGAAATGTGCCAGCAAGAAATGTCTGACCAGAACTGGGACCTCGGAGTGAGCCCCACAGGGTTTGCAGGTCAACACGGCTATGCCTTCAAATTCATGCATGAATTATCTGAGCATTGGCACACCCGAGTTCACCAACAGCCCCCAGATGTTTGCCAAGAAGAAATAGAAAATTGCTGGGGGCAGGGGGCAATCAGGTTTTGACTTATTTTCACATCTGCTCCCATGAGTTAGAGCCAATCACACAAACCCTGATCCTGAAGCCATAGCCACCTGTAAATTGGTGTCAAATTGGCCACCAGGGGACTTGTGCCAGCCAATGGGCTGAACTCCAGGGGGTCACCCAGGCTTGGCTCCTAAGGTGCTGGGTTCCACAGTCAAACCAACACATCTTGGCAGAGGGACCAGCTGGGAGGTTACTGGATGCTGCTGCAGAGCTGGGTCGTTCCCTGGGGCCTGGCTATTTATGCCTGTGGTCTTTGAATGTCAAGAAACAGCTGCTGCCGTTTTTGGAGGATTTATTCTGCAATAAGTTCTGGGCTCAGTGTTTGTATCTGAGTTAGAGATCATCATGGTACCCATTCAATAGGGGAAGACATAGATTCAGAGAAGGACAGAAACTTCTTCAAGGACACACACCAGTAAGTGTTAGAACTGGAATTCTGTCCCGTCTGTTTGTCAGTGCTCTTGAATATTGCACTATGCTGCCCCAGATCCTGGCAATGCACTGCTCACTTTAACATTTGTAATAAAATTTTGGAGTCATTGACTCCTCCCTTGCTGGAAGACCTGAGAGAGAATCTGGTCCAGATATTTACTACCTTGTTTTAACCACAGAATCTATTATTCCAAAGAAATTGCACAGATTGGAAAATAAAAGTAGAGCAGTTCAGCCCATGGATACAAGAACTGGAGGATGAGATGAAGTCATATGAGGATTTTCTTTTCTTCCTTCTTGCTTTTTTTTTAAATGGAAGATAGTAGAGAGCCTGTCAGAAGTTGATGAAATTGATCTAAGATAAGATAAAATGAATAATTTAGAGAGATGAAGAAAACGTTGAGAAATCAAAGAGAAGCTTTCCTGAGCATAAGCATTTTTGTAGTATATGGTTGGTAATAACAACAAGAACAAAAATGGAACAAACTAAATTTACACAAACAGGCAAAGGGTTAAACTGTGGACCATTCATTTTTATGGAATACAGTATGCAAGTTAATACGAATAAGGACAGATTATTAAGACCTACCCTTAAGTGAAAAAAGCAAGATGATCAAAGCCACACTAAGACATCTTCTCTATAAGGGAAGACAAACCAGATATTTCTACATGCACGTATAAATGTATAGAAAGTCAGAGAGAAGTCTGGAAAATACACTAAACTTTGCCCTCTGGAGAGGGGCCTGGGGTAAGGAGGAAGTTCAGTGGAGATGCTTGCTCTATCTGTATTATTGGAATGTTGTACATTGAGAATGTGTCTTGTATTGCTTTGGGCAAAACAAAAGAAAGTATTGAAAACAAAACTTTTCTTTCATGTACATTTACACGTACAAATATATAGACCACAATTGCTATTTCTTCCATATCAACTTATCTATGTTATTGTTAGCCAGAAAATGTTGATTTTGCACAAATCTGCATTTCAGTGAAAAGTATCATTTGGCTATAAACTGATGTTAAAGATTTCCACACACCATGCAGTTCAGGCTTTGTGTTCAGCTGTACTACCACAGTGTGAGAGACACAGTACCTGCCCTTTATGGGACAATCTCTAACAGGTGAGATTGTCAAGGTAAATAATTGTAATACACACCCTAATCATACAATCCAGCAATCTCACTCCCTGGTATCTACCCAAATGAGTTTAAATCTTATGTCCACACCAAATGTGCACACAGATGCTTATAGCAACTTTATTCATAATTGCCAAAACTTGGAAGCAACTAAGATGTCCTTCAGTAGGTAAATGAATAAATAAACTGCAGTATATTCAGACAATGGTATGTTATCAAACCATGAAAATACTTGGAGGAACCTTAAATTTGTATTAATAATTCAGAGAAGCCTATCTGAAAAGGCTACATATCGTATGATTCCAACTATGTGACATTGTGGAAAAGACCAATCTCTGGGGACAGCAAAAGAGATCAGTGGTTGCCAGGGAATGGGGGAGAGGGAGGGATGAAAAAGAGCAAATAGGACTTTTATGGCAGTGAAACTCCTCTCTATGATATGATGATGGATACATGTCATTATATGATTGCCAAAACCCATAGAAACTACACCGCCAAGAGTGAACCTTAATGTAAACTATGGACTTTGGGTGATAATGATGTGTCAATGTAGGTTCATCAATGTAACAAATGTACCAACCTGGTGAGGGAAGTTTATAGTCCTGAAGGCTGTACATGTGGTGGGGTAGGAGTTAAATGGGAACTCTTTGTGCTTCCTGCTCATTTTCAAGATGAACCTAAAACTGTCCTAAGAAATAAAGTCTACTACAAAAAAATATAATTGTAAACTTTCCAGCCCTAAAATTTTATTATTCTAAATTTTTTTAAAGAAGAAACCATTCTTGTTCATTAATGTTTAAAATCAGTTTTAAAGTCTCGTTTGTTTAGAGGCTCCAAATCAAGTTAAACTTTTCCTAAAAGTAAACATTCATTCTTTAAAAGTATTAAATTTACTTTATAATTTTTTTCTTAACATTTTTATTGGAGTATAATTGCTTTACAATGATGTGTTAGTTTCTGCTGTATAACAAAGTGAATCATCTATATGTATACATATATTCCCCATATCCCCTCCCTCTTGCGTGACCCTCCCACCCTCCTTATCCCACCCCTCTAGGTGGTCACAAAGCACCGAGCTGATCACCCTGTGCTATGCAGCTTCTTCTCACTAGCTATCTATTTTACATTTGGTAATGTATATTACTATATGTCCATATGTCCATATATACACTACCACTGTCTAACTTTGTCACAGCTTACCCTTCCCCCTCCCCCTGTCCTGAAGTCCATTCTCTAGTAGGTCTGTGTCTTTATTCCCGTCTTGCCCCTAGGCCCTTCATGACCTTTTTTTTTTTTTTTTTTTTTTAGATTCCATATATATGTGTTAGCATACGGTATTTGTTTTTCTCTTTCTGACTTACTTCACTCTGTATGACAGACTCTAGTTCCAACCACCTCACTACAAATAACTCAATTTTGTTTCTTTTTATGGCTGAGTAATATTCCATTGTATATATGTGCCACATATTCTTCATCCATTCATCTGTCGATGGACACTTAGGTTGCTTCCATGTCCAGGCTATTGTAAATAGAGCTGCAGTGAACATTGTGGTACAAGACTCTTTTTGAATTATGGTTTGCTCAGGGTATATGCCCAGCAGTGGGATTGATGGGTCGTATGGTAGTTCTATTTTTAGTTTTTTAAGGAACCTCCATACAGTTCTCCATAGTGGCTGTATCAGTTTACTCTCAGGTTCCCTGACTTCAGACTATACTACAAAGCTACAGTAATCAAGACAGTATGGTACTATCACAAAAACAGAAATATAGATCAGTGGAACAGGATAGAAAGCCCAGAGATAAATCCACGCAGATATGGTCACCTTATCTTTGATAAAGGATACTTTATAATTTTTAAAGAACATTTATACCTTTATTATTTATAGAAATCACAGTGCAATTATTTACTCAACTAGCATTTACATAATATAAGATTGATAGGGACAGAGTAAAGGGACAACGTAGGTAATTAAATAGTTAATCCCACTAGGGGACTAAGTAAAAAATATATATGGGGGACCCCTGTAAGTTAATGATCACTTACGAAAACAGGTTTGCTTGACCACAAAACCAAGCAGGCATGCTTAGCAACAAAACCATGCAACAGAAACATGAGACATGCCCCCAAACAATAAAAAAATGGTGGCATGAGACCCACATCCTGCCCAGTGAGCTCAGTAAGTTCATGACCCCTAGGACATGCTCTCTGCCCACATGAAAAACAATAATATATGGAAAGGTGGCATTTCAAAGTGAAAGACCCTCATTGTACTGAGACCTAAAATAAATTTTCCATAGTGCCATAACAGTCCAGGCTTGACCATGTAGGGACAAGAAAACTCCCCTGTCCAACCTGGAGGAGGAGCTGATGATGGAGGCATGACGTCTACTCAAGAATGCAGAAGAAGGTTGTCTTTTCTTCCTCCCCACTTTTCCTTTGATTATAAAACTGTAACCCACTAAGTTCTCCAGGGCAGCACCCTGTTGCCCACCCGCTTGTAAGCCTCACAATCATCCTATCCTAATAAATCACTTCTTATCTATCACTTTGCCTCTCACTGAATTCTTTCTGCATGGAAGACATAAAGAACCCAAGCTCTTCAGAGCCCCCCCAAAAAGCCACATAGCCGTTTCAAGATTTTTTAAAAATACTGAATTATATAATTCTGCTTGCAAAACTAATTTATATCCTCTGGTCTGGTCTACCAGTAGGTGTCTACAAGTTCTGAGGCTCAGAATGTCTACCTAATAATCACTAGAGATGAATCCAATCTCTTCTCTGTCCCCCTCCCTGCACTGGCTGCTAAAGCACCCTGGGTGAATCAGGATTCTTTGGTGCCACAGGTATAAGCTGAGTCCCACTTCACACCCTGGATTCTGCTCTCCTTGACGTTGTCAGGAATAGAGGGTAAACTAGAGGATGAAGATAGTGGGGGTGTCCACCAGGAGGGAAAAACAAGGGAAAGACCCTATTGCTGAGTTCTTACTGCATGTCAGGTCCTGTGCCAGGCCACCAACTAACATTGTCTCATCGATTCGTGCTGAAATCCTGTAACTTGAGTGTGCGCCATTATCTTCATGTTACGGGGAAAATGAGGCCCTTGCCTAAAGTCCTCCCACCCTTATACCCTATTCCTCCCCCGAGCCAATAACACCAGTCTTTGATTTTGTAACGAGGAGTCTTCATTTGGGTGCCTTTTGTTTAGGGTGACTGTGATGGTTAATTTTGAGTCACCTTGGAGAAGGAATGCCCAGATATCTGGTAAAACAATAATTCTGGGTGTGTCTGGGAGGGTGTTTCTGGAAGAGGTTAGCATTTTAATCCATAGACTGAAGGAAGAGATCTGCCTTCACCAATGTAGTGGGCATAATCCTATCCTTTGGGGGCCTGAATGGAACAAAAAATCCAATTCTCACCTTCTCTCTCTTCTTGCCCATGAACATTGAAGCTTGTGGCTCTAGAGCCTTCATACTCTGAACTTACACCAGGGGTCCTCTGGTTCTCAAGCCTTCAGCCTCAGACTTGGAATAACACTGTCAGTTCCACTGTTTTTCAGCCTTAAACTCTGGTCTGAGTTATACCATCAGCTTTGCTGGTTCTCTAGCTTACAGACATCAGACTGTGAGACTTCTCAGCCTCTGGAACCATGTAAGCCCGTTCCCATAATAACTCTCCTCTAATATATAACTATATATACAGCTGACACTGGAAACATGGGTTTGAACTGCTTGGGTCCACTTACATGAAGATATTTTTCAATAGTAAATATAGCACTAAACCATCTGAAGTTGGTTGAATCCGAGGACGTGAAACTGTTGATGGGGACAGCAGACTATGAGTTGTATGAGGTACATAACAGGTATTTGTTATATATCCTGATATGCTGATGTCAAAACATTCTATGCCCGTTTTCCATAACGGGGAGAATCAGGAGATATTAAGGGAATAAAGTCAATCTCTAATTGACATGAACTAGTCCCCCCAAATGGTATAATTTTTAACACACTATAAAAATACTAAAAACATGTTACATGCCTACATGGTTTTAAAATTTTGCCAAAAGGAATTTGGATGTCTATACTGGCCACAACTAGGTTAATTCAAGAAGGACCACTACCCACCAATGACAGGCATGGGTTGGTGAGGACCAGAGGCTCAGCTTAGTTGTATAGATAACACCTTCCAGAACCATGGGCATTGCCTTGTGTAGTGAAGCTTTTTCCCAGCACATACAAAGACCAGAAACTGAGACTAAAGGACCCACCAGGAGAACAATGAGGACTACTCATGTCCAGGATCGTGGCCTGAGTCAGCAGTGAGGACCCTGCCAAGAGCTCTTCATGCTATTGGCTCATTGGCCACTGAGTATGTTCCCCTTGTTGTGTGTATTAACCCACTGAACAGCCACAGAAATAAGCAATGTGGTAAGAGATGTCCCAGATAGAATAAAGAATTTGCGGGAATGGTAAGGTTTCAGATTATAGACAACTCAGTGCCTTTTTTTGGTTGGTTTTTTTTTTTTTTTTTTTTTTTTTTTTTTAACCAGTAACTGAAGATTACTGAGGTATAAACTGCAAAAACAGAATAATACATCATGGGGGGCAGCAGTCGGTTTACACTGGGAGTCTCTTTATTTCTGACCATTTATTTACAGCCATCCACCCAGGGATAACTCCAACATGTGCATCTCAAGCCTGAACTTCCTTCCAGAAATTTAGATCAATATTTCAGACTCTATAAACACATATTCCTGAATGTCCCATCAACTACCTGAATCAAGATTTCCCCCTGCAATCCTGCACCCTTGCTGGATCACCTTTCCTTTCCCCATTCACATTGATCAGATGTTGGAAACCATGGGTCAGTTTTCCCTTCAGGAGGCACCTTTGCCTAGATTTCAGAGTCCAAGTTCTCAGAAGAAAGTTTTTGATAGAGAACTATGCAGAATACCAACTAGGAAGGGGTATTATAGCTGTATACAACAGGCTCGGGATGATAGAATGTGTTTTCTCCACAGTGAGGACAGGGGCTGGAGCTAATCCAGATAGTTCTGGGACGTCCTAAGTCTCTAAGGATCTTCAACAGCTCAGCCTTAATCTGGACAAGTCTCTCTGGGTGGAAACCTCCCTGAGAGCTGTAACTCTCCCGAGGGGCAGGGTACAGCTCTTGACTTAAACTGAGCAGCCCGGAGGTATGTTGCAGCAGCTTCTCCATGATGGCCATGGAGAGGAGGTTCCCACACATGCTGAAGGTCCTGAGCTGGGAGCAGTGGCTCAGGGCAGGCAGGATGGCCTCAAGTTGGGAGTCCATGATCCCACACAGATCTAAGTCCAGTTCCTGGAGAGTGGCTGCAACTTTCTCCAGCAGAACTTGGAGGAGCTCAGGACTAAAGTTGGTCAGAGTGACACCACTCAGATCCAGGGCTTTTAGCTGACTGATGTTCGGGCACTGGGACAGATGTGTCAAGTCTGATTCTGTAAGCAGGCAGTTGGTTATTGAGAGGTTGTCCAAGGGGGTCTTCAGGCAGCTGGAGAGAAACCAAGGAATTAGGTCTTGAAAACTGGAGTGGCAGGTGAACTCCAGGTGAGAGAAAAGCCCAAGGTCAAGGTTGTTCTGACCATCAGATAAAGGTCAATACCCAGGATACCCAATCTCATTTTAGCCTGAGTCCTTTCATCTTCCTTGTGTGACTGGGTCAAGTTCACAGAATCTTGAAAGCTCTCTTTCCTCATCTGTCAAGCAGAATAAAATTTACTCTACTTCCTTATGAGGATGAATGAAGATTATGGCATGGACTAAAACATGCTCAGCGGAGAGTCTTACACAGAGTTTCAATCAAGTGGCACCACTGAATTTTAATATTGGGGGACACGAAAAAAAGTGTTTTCAGCTCAGGTTCCTTCAATCCATGCTTGGGCCCCCAGCACCTCTATCTCAGGCCAAGTGAGAGTCCTGGGTGATAAGCATAGAAAACCAACCTGGACAAGTTCCCAAATCATCAACTGTGGTTTTCCAGTCTACAGGGGCTCACTTATACCCCTGCATCACCTGCAAATCACCTACCCCTTTTTTTAATCCTTTTGGCTCCAGCTCCTTAACCATCCTCTCCAGAATCATGCATTTCCCATATGTTAATTACCTTATCTGGAGCACAACACAACTTCTGCTGAAATGAATTTGAGACAGGCTCACTGTGGTCACTAAACGGGTGAGCACAGAGCTTCTCTTTAGAAATGTTCAGGTCAGCTTACATATTTTACTAGGTTATCTGATTAAAGATAGATATCTCTTCCTAAGGCAGAAATCACAAAACCTCCATTGATAGATCTGAATGGTCTAATCTGGACCTTTTTAGCACGGTGTCCTTTTCCAGAGCCTCTCTGTCAGTTTAGCCCTCTACCTTGATTTGTGTGGTTATGTTATACCACACTTCAAGATAGAGCAGCAAAGGAGACAATGCATTCACATTCTATTGTTGTGTTTATTGTTACTCAGCCAGTGTGGCCACACTTACCTGAGCATTTGGTCCAGGCAACCTTCAAGAAAGGAGGGAGATTCCATATAGAGATCCCGGAGGTGGTGAAGTCTGAGGAACTGAGAGGTAAATTGGACAATGTGCTGCTGTTCCTGCTCCTCAAAGGCAGACAAGTAGACATGGGAGAGAAAGAGTCTCTGCACATTACTCATCTGGCCCAGGAGAGGAGCAAACATGACCAGGGTAGACAGATGCCAGGTGCTATTAACTTGCACTTCTTGGATACAGTCCAGCTGCACCCTACTCAGGACTTCCTTAATGTTTTCCATGGACATTGTAATGATCTTCAACTTCTTACAGCACAGGTGTATGGAACCTTTTCTCTGCTCCACCCACCTGATAAGGTCGATGAGGAATTCATCCAGGTTACTTTCCTTGAGGCGAAGTTCTACATACACCTCCAACAGAGCTAACAGCTGCTTTGTTCTTGAACTGTCCTCAGCCACTGGTGCCATCATTGAGCTTGAGTGCACATGGGAACTGGATCCAGACCACATTCTCCAGAAATACTGTCCAGTATTCCTTAAATCCAGAACCTGCAGCTTGCACCTCCTGTGGGGAAACAGAAGATTGGCAGCGATGGTTTAAGAGCCACACATAATGAAACCACAGTCTCAGAATTTAGGCAACACTCAGACTTCCCACGTGTGCTTTTACTTCACATTCCTGACATCACCTGCTGCCTTGCCCTCTTCTTCCCTCTCTGCCTCACCTTCCTCCATCTTGTTTCCCCTTCCATCCTTCCTGGTTCTCCACTTCTAGTACCTTAAGCATCACTAGAAAGATGTGGGGGCATGTTCCTTCAGGTGCCCTTTCATCTTAGGTACTCCTACATTTCTGGAAGGCATTTCCCAAAGTGAACTCAGCAATGACCAAGGCCTCTGAGCCTCTTCGTTTGGCATCATCAGAAGCCTCTAGTCCATCAGCTGGCCACCCACTCTTATGACACCAGCTGCCTCTCAAGGATGTCTAGGACTCTACCAGGATACCTGGATCAGACTCACCTGGGGCGATCCTGCTGGGCAACTAGGACATCAATACCATCCAACACTGCTTGTAAGGTCCCCCGGTGAGGCATCTGCATCAGACCCCCCAGAGGCAGGCGGACAAAGGGCCAGGCTTGCACCATGGCCTTCAGGGTCTCACTGTGTCTCCCGTAGAAAGCCAAAATGAACAGTGGTGGGAAGAGCTCGGTGGGCAGATACTCCAAAGTGGAGATGGCTGAGGCCTCATCCCTCAGCAGGTCCATTGCTGCTAGGTCCAAGAGTCTGAGTGGGTTCCAGACACTCATGCTGACTCTGCTCCAAAAGGAATCCTGTGAATATTTGCAGGGAATAAGTCATCCTTCTCAAGCCAAGCATGAGTAGAGCTTCATGTGTCTCCTTACCCTTCAGAGGAACCAATTCAGGGTCAAGGTCACTGCTCCAGCAGCAGTGGAAGAGCCTCCATTTATCCAAATTCCACTCTGGGCTCTGTTGGCACAAAGTCACAGCTCTGCCCCTTCTGGCACCATAAGAAATGTCTCACAAGTACCATGGAGATGGAAATATCAACCACTAGCCTATCCATTTCCATCCATTTCTTTGCTTAATTATGTCTTGCTGGGAGGTGGGTACCATGAGCCTGAAAGCTGACCCCAATCTTTTTTTGGGGCAAACTCTCAGATCATCACTTAATGTCCTAAGACTATGGGAATAGGAGAGTTATGTGGACCAACACAGCCTCCATCTTCAGTTCCCACAGTTAACCTGGCTGGGAAAGATTAAGGAGATACCCTTAAAATGAGTGTCATTTGTGCACAAACTAAATATTTTAAATGTCAAGAAATAAAATTCCAAATAGATAGATGTTTCTCATTCAAAAGTAAATCTTGTTGGTTAAGATATTTAAAAATGATATACATCAAAGTGCAGATCAAAATGTTTGGTATTAAGGCAAAGCTACACTTAAAGGCAAAACAAAAACCTTTAATCCATTCTTTGAAAAGGAAGAAAAAGGAAAATCTCCCTGCCATCCCTAGCTGCATGCCATCATTCAAGACCAGATTACCATAGATGAGATCTGGGTGTCCTTAACTGAGATTGTTAACTTACCAGCTCTGATGTGATTGGCAGGGTATTCAGACCTCAGTTCTGTTGGAGAACCCAGGCAGTGACACCAAAGCAAGAAAATTCTGCATCTCTTCTTTGGTACCTGAGGCTTTTGTAGATCTTTCTAATCACATCATCCCCCTTTTCAACTACTATCTTCCAATCAGAAAGTTATACCTAATTAGATTCTAGACTGTCCATCAGGTTAATCCTGATTGGATCTTTGTCTTTCTTCAGATGAGTTGACTGAATCAGATATCCATTCAAGAAAGAGAAAGAATGGGGAGGGGCGGGGCAAGCGAGTCAAGGAATCATTTCTGATTCACTCCACAAACATTGATCGAGTTTTACTAGTATGGACAGTTGTAGCTCTGGATGTGAGACAGGAAGGGTTTAATCTCTTCCTGAATGAGAATAATAATACCAAAAGCATTATTTTGGGGGGATCTTCAGCCAGATCAAAATAATCAAAATGTCCCAGAATTTTAAAAACTTTCTAAAGACAGTGGTTTCTTTCCCCCCAAAGCCCCAATATAAAGAAGTCCTAAGGAGGAGATATGGGGATATATGTATATGTATAGCTGATTCACTTTGTTATAAAGCAGAAACTAACACACGATTGTAAAGCAATTATACTCCAATAAAAAGATTTCAAAAAAAGGTCCTTGTGTCAAGTTGCCATTTAAATGTTATGTGGGTAACATAGCAGATCATGAACTGATTCAAGGAGCAAGAGAAATGCAACTGGGGATGTGTTGGTCCTCCAGGCTTAAGTCATGGCTTCTCTGATGGTGGTCAGGTAATAATCACAATGAGAAGTAAGGGTGGGGGTTGAGGAGTATTCAGCTGAGTATACATTAAGTGACCCTGTGAATGACCCAAACAGTGTAAAATATGTTTGTTTTCTTCCCTATTCGGCAGGCTTGAGATTAAAATTTTTTCTCTGGATGGAGTCTAGAAATTTACAGGGAGTAACTAAGGGAAGACAATGTTATCTTTGAGCTCCTTACTTCCCAGAAAGATGGGCTCAGCTCAGCAAATTGGCTTAAAAACACTAAATCTGAGAATGTGAGTGGGGAGTGAGGCACCCAGCCCTGGGAATTTGGACATTTCCAAGTCTAAGAGCCACTGAGGGTGGCGCTGTGGGCTTTTGGGAACTTGGAGCCAGGGAAAAAGTAAACATGGGTCAGTTGCAAATAACCCTGTCCTCATCATGGCAGCTGCTACCAGGAGGTATTTTCTTCTAGGTTCTTCCCACAGAGGATGATTCCCAGATGGCAATTAGCCCCAGCCACTTTCCAGGGGCTTTGGGAACCAAACCATCATCCCATTGGCCCCTTTCCAAGTATATCTTGATAATTCTTGTTTCCTCAAGCTTAGCTAAGTTCAACACAGGTTCTGACTGAGGCAATGCCATTAAGCTCAGAAATAAAATTCTGTTTTTCTCCTCATATTTAGCACTGTTCACAAATTTCAACCCATTTCCCTCACAGAATTCAGAAGCTCTATTTGGTGTTTAAGTGTCTGTCACTTTCAGGGATGACTCCCACACTGGGCTGCATCACAGGGAGATTCTTTTATATACAGATGACTCTTGAACAACATACCTTTGAACTGCTCAGATCCACTTACCCGTGGATACTTTTCTATAGTAAATGTAGCCCTACACCATCTGCAGTTGGTTGAATCTGAGGATGTGGAACTGAGGGTAGGGAGGGTTGACTATGAGTTATAAGATGCATATAGGAGGTGTTTTTTTATACATGCTGATATGTTGATAATAAAGCATGCTATACTAGTCTTCCCTGATAGGGAGAGATAGTAGGTATTATAGGATTAATGTCAGTCTTTCAATGACATGATGTAACCCTACAAAAGGATATAATTTCTTTTTTTTTTAATTAATTAATTTATTAATTTATTTATTTATTTATGGCTGTGTTGGGTCTTCGTTTCTGTATGAGGACTTTCTCTAGTTGCGGCAAGCGGGGGCCACTCTTCATCACGTTGAGCTGGCCTCTCACTATCGCGGCCTCTCTTGTTGCAGAGCACAGGCTCCAGACGCGCAGGCTCAGTAATTGTGGCTCACGGGCCTAGCTGCTCCGCGGCATGTGGGATCTTCCCAGACCAGGGCTCGAACCCGTGTCCCTTGCATTGGCAGGCAGATTCTCAATCACTGCACCACCAGGGAAGCCCCCAAACATTTCGTATATACCACTGGCCACCAAGGCTGGGATTCTTTGAAGGGTGTTCTCCATCTTGGTATCTGTTGGAAAGATTCCATTCGCTACATTTCTATCCTGGGTATAAATGATCTTTGCATAAAAATGAGGTAAGCTGGATTGTACTCAATAGACATTTTAACTCCCAGCCTTTCAATTGTCTTTATTAATGAGGTGCAGTAGAGCGAGATTACTAACAATGATAATCATAAACATCTCTGTTGAACACTCACAAGGTGGGCACTTTTCATCCACTTCTTCAAATAACCTTCACAGAAAATGTAAATGTCACTGCCCTTTTCCTTATTTTTAGGCTAGTGAACCCGGTTCTGGGCCAGGGAGAAGAAACTGCCCACTTCCAGGCAGTGAGCAATTGTAGGTTCCCTCAGGTGAGAGGCTTAGAAGGACCCCACCACCACCACCACTGAATTGTCAGACATCCTAAATGTTGGGAAGGACTGACTAACAGACTTCACATGAAGGTCAGTGCAAATGGAGAAATCCATAAGGACAGACAGTACATCAGTGGTTGTCAGGACCTGAAAGGTTTGTGAGAAAATGGGGCATTACTCTCAGTGGGTACAGAGTTTCATTTGGGGGTGACGAAAGTGTTCTCAGATTGTGGTGACATATCTGCAATTCTGTGAATATACTAAAACGCACTGAACTGTGTGCTTGAATTGGATGGACTGCACGATATGTAAATTTTATCCCAATAAAACTATTATATATTTTTTAAATGTGACACTTCACACTATGGGTTTTTTTTTTTAATTTTGGAAAACATAACTACTTTTGGTAAAAATGTATTATTTATATTCACCTGTAATGGGTTAGGAGTTGTTATGCATAATTGAATTAATAAATGAGTTTTTAACATCCTCCCACTTTAATTAATATTGTAAATGTTGTAGATAAAACCCACATACACAAAAGCTCTTTGGGATCCTCAAGACATTTTAAGAAAATAAAGGAGTCATGAGATCAACAATTTGAGAACTGCAGAGCTAGGAAAAAGTTTAGCAGAAATGAAAGCAGTGGTTTTTCCCTACCAGTGAGAAAGTTAGATGACCCTTCTTTCCATGTTTTACTGTTATATAATCCTGCACACACCACCCAAGCACACCTGGTATGGTCTGAATGGTGAGGGTTAGCACAGGGTGACACAGCCACACTTTCTCTGCTCCTTCTCAGTTGCCTGTCTTAGTTTATACAGCTAAACCAATCAAAAGCACTAATATTTGTTATTGTCTTCTTCATGGTAAAACCCTTGTCTCTCTCATTTCTTTTTTCTCTCTTCCTTTTGGCATAATTTCCCAGAATAATATTTCTCCAGTTTTATTGAAATATAATTGACATATAACATTGTATTTGTTTTATGTGTACAAATGAATGATCTGATGTATGTATATATTGCAAAATGATTATCACAATAAATTTACTTAACATCCATCATGTCACATCGTTACAAATTTTTTTCTTGTGGTGAGAACTTTTAAGATCTACTCTCTTGATCATTATATAGTGTCCTTCTTTGTCTCTTGTAATAGTCTTTATTTTAAAGTCTATTTTGTCTGATATGAGAACTGCTACTCCAGCTTTCTTTTGATTTCCATTTGCATGGAATAGCTTTTTCCATCCCCTCACTTTCAGTCTGTATGTGTCCCTAGGTCTGAAGTGGGTCTCTTGTAGACAGCATATATACGGGTCTTGTTTTTGTATCCATTCAGCCAGTCTGTGTCTTTTGGTGGGAGCATTTAATCCATTTGCATTTAAGGTAATTATCGATATGTATGTTCCTATTCCCATTTTCTTAAATGTTTTGGGTTTGTTATTGTAGGTGTTTCCCTTCTCTTGTGTTTCTTGCCCAGAGAAGTTCCTTTAGCATTTGTTGTAAAGCTGGCTTGGTGGTGCTGAACTCTCTCAGCTTTTGCTTGTCTGTAAAGGTTTTAATTTCTCCATCAAATCTGAATGAGATCCTTGCTGGGGAGAGTAATCTTGGTTGTAGGTTTTTCTCCTTCATCACTTTAAGTATATCCTGCCACTCCCTTCTGGCTTGCAGAGTTTCTGTTGAAAGATCAGCTGTTAACCTTATGGGGATTCCCTTGTGTGTTATTTGTTGTTTTCCCCTTGCTGCTTTTAATATTTTTTCTTTGTATTTAATTTTTGATAGTTTGATTAACATGTGTCTTGGCGCGTTTCTCCTTGGGTTTATCCTGTATGGGACTCTCTGTGCTTCCTGGACTTGATTAACTATTTCCTTTCCCATATTAGGGAAGTTTTCAACTATAATCTCTTCAAATATTTTCTCAGTCCCTTTCTTTTTCTCTTCTTCTTCTGGGACCCCTATAATTCTAATGTTGGTGCGTTTAATGTTGTCCCAGAGGTCTCTGAGACTGTCCTCAGTTCTTTTCATTCTTTTTTCTTTATTCTGCTCTGCAGTAGTTATTTCCACTATTTTATCTTCCAGGTCACTTACCCGTTCTTCTGCCTCAGTTATTCTGCTATTGATCCCTTCTAGAGTATTTTTAATTTCATTTATTGTGTTTTTCATCATTGCTTGGTTCTTCTTTAGGTCTTCTACGTCCTTGTTAAATGTTTCTTGCATTTTGTCTATTCTGTTTCCAAGATTTTGGATCATCTTTACTATCATTATTCTGAATTCTTTTTCAGGGAGACGGCCTATTTCCTCTTCATTTATTAGGTCTGGTGTGTTTTTACCTTGCTCCTTCATCTGCTGTGTGTTTTTCTGTCTTCTCATTTTGCTTAACTTACTGTGTTTGGGGTCTCCTTTTTGCAGGCTCCTGGTTTGTAGTTCCCATTGTTTTTGGTGTCTGTCCCCAGTGGCTAAGGTTGGTTCAGTGGGTTCTGTAGGCTTCCTGTTGGAGGGGACTAGTGCCTGTGTTCTGGTGGATGAAGCTGGATCTTGTCTTTCTGGTGGGCAGGTCCACGTCTGGTGGTGTGTTTTGGGGTGTCTGTGGCCTTATTATGATTTTAGGCAGCCTCTCTGCTAATGGATGGGGTTGTGTTCCTGCCTTGCTAGTTGTTTGGCATAGGGTGTCCAGCACTGTAGCTTGCTGGTCGTTGAGTGAAGCTGGGTCTTGGTGTTGAGATGGAGATCTCTGGGAGATTTTCGCCGTTTGGTATTACGTGGAGCTGGGAGGTCTCTTGTGGACCAGTGTCCTGAAGTTGGCTGTCCCACCTCAGAGGCACAGCCCTGATGCCTGGCTGGAGCACCAAGAGCCTTTCATCCACACGGCTCAGAATAAAAGGGAGAAAAAATAGAAAGAAAGAAAGAAAGAAAGGAAGAGGATAAAATAAAATAAAGTAAGATAAAATAAAACAAAGTTATTAAAATAAAAAATAATTATTAAGAAAAAAAAAAAAAGAAGTGCTGGTTCATCAGAGGCATAGGTTGCCCAGTCATTATTTCAAAAGGAGACAATTGATGTTTATTGAAGGGGGTAGACCTCAGGTTAAGGAGTACCGAAGGAAGAGGTTTTGGCCCTGGAATATTAAATACCTCTCAAAATCCAGCCAATTGTATTTTAGTTGTGTTACTGTTCCCTTCTACTAAGCCTTAGGTTTGAGGGTGATAAGCACAGTGAAAATGTTACATTTTCAGCCAAATCTTACAAATGGATTAAATAATCTGTCCAGTAAAATGGGTTCCCTGGTCACTACACAACTCTGAAGGAGTTCCCCAAACTGGAATATTCTTTCCAATAGTAATTTGCCTATGTTAAGGCCATTGCTCATCTGCAAAGAAATGCCTCCACCTAGTGTGAAAACATGTATACCATTACCAGGATGTATTTGTAGCTTTGAGACGAAGGCACCTAGATAAAGTCCAGTTGCAAAACTTCAAAAGGTCCCTTGGGGTGGGAAAAGTGACCTTGAGAACCATGAAGGAGTTTACCAGGATTACATTTAGGACAAATAGAACATTGGTCATAAAACTTATGGGCTATAGTGAGAGAAGTTCTTCAAATATATTGCTTTCAGGTACCCAATGGGTCAAGGAATGTACATGCTGGAGTAAGGGTATTGGGGTATTTATAGGTATTATAGGCCTTTTATTTGGTCCAAACCTCATTTGTGATATGGGATTGACAAATCCCCCTTTTTTCTTCTAGGTCTACTTTTCATTTTCTGAAACAAGTCCTTGAGCCTGCAAAGGAAATATCCTAATGGTTTCATAACAGTTATGTCTGAGCAGAGGACATATTCTAAACTGGGCAGAGGTAAGGCTTAAGACAGCTTGTTTAGCTGCAGCATCAGCCAATAAATTTCTTTTGGCTTCTGTTGAATCATATTTTTATTTGGAATGTCCAGGTATTTTAATGATGGCCAGCTGTTTGGGCAATTGAATGGACTTTAATAGTTTTGAGACTAACTGTCCCTTCTTTATAGGCTGGCCAGAAAAGATGATAAGTCCTCTCTGTTTCCATAGCATTCCAAAATTCTGAGCTACTCCGAAGGCATAGCAGCTGTCAGTATAAATATTTGCTCGTTGATCCTTGACTAATTGACAAACCCTAATTAATGCAATCAATTAAGCTTTTTGGGTCAATTTGGTGTCCAGTAAATAAGAACTTCTGATTATTTCTACTATGGAAGTTATTGCATACCCAACTTGATGATGTCCCTGCTCATCTTTTAAATAGAATCCATCTGTAAACCGACTTAAATCAGCATTAACAATGGAACTTCCTGTAAGTCAGTCCGAGGAGTAAGAAGATAGTCAGTTAGCACAATGCAATCATGGTTATTGTCATCTTGAGTTGTGGGAAGTAAAGTTTCAGGGTTAAGTCTATGAAATCAAACCAAAGTAATATTGAGTGAAGAGAGTAACAATACTTCATAAGAGGCCAATCAAGTCACAGAATATTTTTGAGTATGATGAGAATTGAAAAGAGATTCAACTGAGCGAGAAACATAGAGTAAACTCCATTATGAGTTCTGCAGTAGCTTTGCATAAGAGATATGTCATTGATATAGCCCTCATACAGCAATTAAACATATGGATTATAACATCCTATGAGTTGGAGCTTGTCACAATGCCACTGAGTTAATACACCCAGGGCATTTCCTCTATCTTCATGCACAAAGAGGAAAAATGGTAATTTATCATTAGGATGGCCTAATGCTGAAGCCTGGGCTAATGCAGATTTTAAAGCATTTATAACCTTTTCTCTTTCCATCGTCCTTTCAATTGGGTCTAGTTGGTCAGACCTAAGTAATGCATAGTTTGGGCAATGAGGGAATAAATTGGTACCCAATTATGTCAATACTTGGTTAGACCTAGAAATCCTCTTTGTTGTTTGTTTTGGGAAATGAGAAAGCTAGGATTCCCTTAATTCTTTCAGAGTGAATCAATAACCCTTCTTTAGATATTAAATGACCTAAATATTTCACAATTGATAAGTAGAAATGTAATTTGTCCTTGGACACCTTATACCGCATAGAAGCTAATTGTTGAAATAGGTGAATAGTGTCTCTTTGAGAGTCCTGTTCAGTTCTAGGACACAAAAACAAATCACCTGCCTATTCAAATAAAGCAGAGACATTAAGAAAGTGTACATCAGCTAAATCAGCTTTAAGTGTTTGAGAAAAATAAATAGGGCTCTCAGTATAGCCTTGTGGCATAACTGTACAGGTACACTGACAATCTTTGCATGTATTGTTTTCTTGTTCTATTGGAGTACTAAAGGATGCACTACATAGGTCTGTTACTGAAAAATAACAAGTATCTGCTGGAATGGCTGAGAGCAGAGGGTGAGGATTAGGAATCTCAGGCTGGCAAGGGATCACAATGTTATTTATAGCTCTCGGGTTCTGAACAATCTCCAGCCTTTTCCATTTGGCTTTCTTACTGGTAAAATGGGAGTATTACAAGGACTGGTGTAAGGAATGATAAGTCTTTCTTAAGTAATTTCTGAATAATGGGTCTTATTTCACTTAATGCCTCTGGTCTGAGTGGCTATTGTCAGATATTGGGTAGAGGCTTGGAATTATCAATAGTTACTTTAATAAGAATAGCTATTTTAATTTTCCCAGTACCTGATGAAAGAAGGTGACCATAATTCCTCAGGCATTTGTAACAGTAAATCATTAACTTCCTCTTGATTTGTCTGAATTTTCATTTTCATAACCATCGATTTCTCAGTAATTCTCTTCTGATCTGCACCTACATCTTCTAAATCTAAAATCATTTCACCTTATTATATGCCTCTAAAACTTCTTTTCCTAAGAAATGAATTGGAACACATTTCACCAAAAGGAACACGTGTCTTTCTGTGATAGTTCCTAGCTGAAAAGTTATTAACTCTGATTTTATAACCTGCATAGAAAAATTTTAAACCCCTATAATTTGAATAGATTGATTATTCTGAGGGAGAGGGCAATGAATAAGGGAAGGGTTAAGAACAGATAATGTATCCTCCTTGTCTGCAAGAGCTTTAAAAGTTTCTCCTCTAATTGTTATTTCAATTTCCCCTAAGGTATTCATGAAGAACAGGGGAATGCTCTCTCACAATCCTCAAAGGGTTCTGATTCCTTTTTAATTTTGCCTGTTTAAAGTCTTGCTTGAATTTGTGGCATACCCTTTTTAAATGTCCAGGTCTCTTGCAATAAAACAGGTGCACTCATCTCAAGCCTGGCTGGAACTTGGGCAGGTTAGTTTTGGAAGGCCCCCAAACTGCTGTATCTGTACATTCATAATTTTGGCAGTTCTTTCATTTTCTCATTTCTGTAAGGTTTTAGAAATTTGCCAGCAATTTTGATAAGGGCATTAGTATGCACGGTAGTACAATAAAGTTCATGTCTTTTATTTTTTATTATTTTGTTTATTTTCTTTTCTTTTTTTTTTTTTTTTGGCTGCATCAGGTCATAGTTGCAGCACACGGGATATTTGTTGAGGCATGTGGGATCTTTCCTTACAGTGCGTGGTCTCTTCGTTGGGGTGCTCAGCTTTCTCTCTAGTCATGGTGTGAGGTTTTCTCTCTCTAGTTGTAGCGCACAGGCTGAATAGTTGTGGCGCGTGGGCTTAGTTGCCTTGCAGCATGTGGGATCTTAGTTCCCCAACCAGGGATCGAACCCATGTCCCCTGCATTGGAAGGTGGATTCTTTACCACTGGACCACCAGGGAAGTCCCATAAAGTTCATGTCTTTTAACTAATCTGGACAATTCTTCATCTAATCCTTCTAGAAAAATGAAATTTAATATTGGATCATTCTGATGGTTCAAGGAATTCTCTGGATCAATGCCAGAGTGCTGTTTGTATGTCTTTTCAAACCTTTTAAAATAATCAAAAATAGTTTCTCCTGGCCTCTGATTGTGTTGATGGACCTTGGTCCAATCTATTTTCTGAGGGAAAATTTTGGGGATAGCCTGATATAAGTTTGGGGCTTTATTTAAATTTCTGGTGATCTGTAGCCTCATGTTTATAAAAATCCTTCATAGGTGTCTTTCAGTTTATGTCTTGGAGCCATTCTTTTGCTCAATGAGCTGGTACAAGTCTGAATATCCAGGCTCCTGAGTTCTTAATGTAAGATCAAACTCCTTAGCAAAATCTAAAGGATCATGTAAAGGATTTAGAAAATCCTTAGTTAATTTCCTAAGTCCTGTCCTTGTCCAAAGGATATAAGTAATGGCAGTTCTCCCCTCTGCTTGTGCCCTTTAAGGGAGCTGCCATTACCTTGGAATTCCTTTCATTTTCTACAGTGGACCCAATTATTTTTTTTTCTCTTGGTGGGAGGGAGGGCAGGAAGGTCAGGGCTGGGGAACTCATAGAGGAGAGGATATAAAGAAGCCTGAGAAGGAGGTTGAGGATAAAGTTGTAGAAAAGAAACATTGGATCTGAGGCTTTTTCTAATTTAGCCACCACTTCTAAAAATTTTCACTTTGTTTCTTGCAAGGAAGCCATTTTATTATTCCCTTATTGAGGCTTCCAGGTAACAATTAAAATATACCTCCCATTTTGGTTGTTTGATTTTATAGCTGGCTTTTTTTAATTGATCATGCAAATAAATCAATTCAGATAAATCAGAAATGTCCAATTTTGGCCATCTCAGGGAAAAGTTATCTTTGGTCAGATTTTCCCATTTAGTTAAATACTTGCAAGTGTCTGTTCCATAAGTATTGTATCTAAAATTACCTGGTGTTTCCATAGGTGGCTATCCCTCTGGGAGCTGTTTGGCTTTCAAGGCACAGGTTCCCGTTATTCATTTGGTAGTCTAATTCAGATATGAAATATGATCTGAACAAATTTCTAGGAAAATGTGATGGATTGGATATGTGCTGCTTCTGAATCTAGCTCACAATGAGTTACTTTTGGTTCAGCTCAACTGTCTTAATTGTCTTCTTTTCTCCCTCTGACAGTCTAAAACTGCCATGGGTGCCTGGGACACTAGGTGATCAGCATTTTTATGTCCCGTGGCAAGCAGAATTTACTTAATGATTGTAGCGGGATCCTCTGTGGGACTGTTAAATGTCATGAGAATTGATCCTCAGACACTTCAGAGCTAGGTTCTCAATTGCCTGAGAATGCCTTGTGGCCAGAAGGGGCAGATGTCACATTTTCTTTGGAGCTGAGCAGGTACAGTCTCTTATTTCAATAGCAAATAGTTTGTTCTGACCATATGATAATTTGTTTTCAATTTAAGCCAAAATTAAAAAAGATTTTAGGTTTCTGTAGGCTTCCTACCCAGATCCTCCTAGGTCCCCATTTTGGGAAATTCATAGGTGTCTCTTAAGATTCCAAGTTAAAGCAAAAAACATTTCAAATGAAATTCAGGATGTCATTTAAAACAGGTATCAGGAGAACTCACCAAAGCACCTGAGGAGTATGAAGAAGCCACTGGAGCCCAAAGGTCCCATGCTGACACCAAGTGCCAATTTGGGGTAGACTCCAGGTATCCTCTGGTGGGTGTCTATGATATCCTGCCAACTATGCTAAGAAGATGTTGACAATAAGTCAAATAACAAACAAACTAAGAAGAAAGAAAAGAGATTTTTATTTCAGCCAAACTGAGGATTATAACCAGAAAACAGATTCTCAGAAGCTCTGAGAACTCTTCCATTGCTCAGGAGGTAAGATGCAGTTTTATACATTTTTGTGACAAAGAATTTGTGTATCATATTGACCTGTTACTATTGTACATATGTTCTTCAAAGATTTTTTTTTTTTTGGTCAGTCATGTATGTACAGAGAAAGCCTTTGATCAATGTGATCCCCTTTACGAGTGAAAAAAATTAATCTTAAAATTGAAATGCTGGGCTTCCCTGGTGGCGCAGTGGTTGAGAGTCTGCCTGCCAATGCAGGGGACATGGGTTCGAGCCCTGGTCTGGGAGGATCCCACATGCCGCGGAGCGGCTGGGCCCGTGTGCCTCAACTACTGAGCCTGCGCGTCTGGAGCCTGTGCTCTGCAACAAGAGAGGCCGAGATAGTGAGAGGCCCGCGCATCGCGATGAGGAGTGGCTCCTGCTTGCTGCAACTAGAGAAAGCCCTCGCACAGAAACGAAGACCCAACACAGCCATAAATAAATAAATAAATAAAATTTAAAATTGAAATGCTGGCATCTGAAGAAACGAACCATTGTTCTCAAAGGTGGAGCAGAAAAAAACATGATTTTTTCCTCTTCGGGTTACAATGTAATGATTTGATATATGTATATATTGCAAAATGATTACCACCATTAATTTACTTAACATCCATAACCTCATATAGTTACAAAACTTTTCTTTCTCCTGATGAAAACTTTTAAGATCTACTCTCTTAGCAACTGTCAAACACACTATAGAGTACTATATACAGTACATCCCCATGACATTTTTTTAATAACTGGAAGTTGGTATCTTTTGACCACCTTCATTTATTTCCTACATCCTCCCATCCTGCCTCTGGCAACCACCAATCTGTTCTCTGTATCTATGATTCTATTTTTCTTAGATTTTACATATAAGTGAGATCTTACAGTTTTTGTCTTTCTCTGACTTATTTCCCTTAGCATAAAGCCCTCAAGGTCCATCCATGTTGATGCAAATGGCAGGATTTCTTACTTTTTTATAGCTGAGTAATAGTCCTCTATATTAATATATCACATTTTCTCCATCATCCATTGATGGGCACTTAGGTTGTTTCCATATCTTGGTTATTGTAAATAATGCAGCATTGAATATGAGGTTCCAGAAATCTTTTTGAGATAACGAGTTAATTTCCATATTTCCCTGGTGTTAACAGAATTTGTAGGGATAAAAGTGAAAATATGACATGAGAGACTTGCTCTGAATAAGAGGGACTAGATTCCTCCCACTCAGTCGCAGCTTTCTCTGGAAACTGAAAAATTTGTGGGAGTGGTGGAGGCAGAGTCCTCATACTGTGCAGTGGTCCCATAGGGAAAACCATTCATTAATTAAAAGACTTGCTCATCCTCAGATCATGCATATGAATCAACCATTCAGTGATCTGAGCTCCCACAGTGGTTTTAGATGGCCAGAGGGAGAAACAAAGACACATAAGACAGTTGAAATCACTCTACAGTGACACCTACAGGAGGTAAGCTCACAAGCGGCACATTGTCTCACCACACAATTTCTTTAGTAAATTTTATTACCAACAAATTCAACTTTAAAATGGGAAACAAAGTCTCTCAATTAGAGAAATGAGGAGTGTTAGAAAGCCAACCTCCGACTAACACCCGAGCCTGATTCACTTACAATATGCATGGAGCTTACACTTGCAAGCAACTACTTACTTGGGGAAATTATATTAAGGGAGATCTCAATTTTAAATGACCAAATGGGGTTCTTTTGACATTCCAAATTTGATAGTTTTGCACACACAGTCAGGAAAAGCCAGCTTGATAAAATATCTTTTCAGAATCCTAAACTTACAGAAACAAAAGCCCTTCTAGGAGTAAGTTGCTTTTATCTCCCCATTTCTTTGAGAGGTAAATGTTCTATCTGATTTTCTTAGGTGTTTTTTTTTCCTCTGGGTTTTGAGAGCTTGGTCTCTGCCATCCAAAAGGTACACATATTGTGTACATCTGACAACCGGTCAAATAGACTGGGATTCTGAGCAGCATTTTTGGCTGTGCCAACTTTCAGAGGCCTTTGTCATCTTAACTTTTGTTTCATCCACCTACACAACAAAGACTTTTTACTTTCTTAGACTATTTTTAGGAGTAAACGTTCTAGACCTTGTGAAGGCTACATCCTTTGCATTGTCTTCAGGGGACTACTCGTGCATCTTACTTCTTTAAATTGCTATTAAAATATCAATACTACTGGAGGGAGCTTCAAGATGGTGGAAGAGTAACACGCGGAGATCCCCTTCCTCCCCACAAATACATCAGAAATACATCTACATGTGGAACTTCTCCTATAGAACACCCACTGAATGCTGGCAGAAGACCTCAGCCCTCGCAAAAGGCAAGAAACACCCCACGTACTTGCGTAGGACAAAAGAAAAAAGGAAAAACAGAGACAAAAGAATAGGGATGGGACCTGCACCAGTGGGAGGGAGCTGTGAAGGAGGAAAGGTTTCCACACACTAGGAGCCCCTTCGCGGGCAGAGACTGCGGGTGGCAGAGGGGGGAAGCTTCAGAGCCACAGAGGAGAGCGCAGCCACAGGGGTGCAGAGGGCAAAGCGGAGAGATTCCTGCACAGAGGATCGGCGCCGAGCAGCACTCACCAGCCCAAGAGGCTTGTCTGCTCCCCCGCCGGGGCGGGCGGGGCTGGGAGTTGAGGCTCGGGCTTCGGTCGCATCGCAGGGAGAGGACTGGGGTTGGTGGTGTGAACACAGCCTGAAGGAGTTAGTGCACCACAGCTAGCCGGGAGGGAGTCCGGGAAAAAGTCTGAAGCTGCCGAAGAGGCAAGAGACTTTTTCTTGCCTCTTTGTTTCTTGGAGCGCGAGGAGAGGGGATTCAGAGTGCCGCCTAAACGAGCTCCAGAGACGGGCGCGAGCCGCGGCTAACAGCGCGGACCCCAGAGACGGGCGCGAGCCGCGGCTATCAGCGCGGGCCCCAGAGACGGGCATGAGACGCTAAGGCTGCTGCTGCCGCCACCAAGAAGCCTGTGTGCGAGCACAGGTCACTCTCCACACCGCCCCTCCCGGGAGCCTGTGCAGCCCGCCACTGCCAGGCTCCTGTGATCCGGGGACAACTTCCCCGGGAGAACGCACGGCACGCCTCCGGCTGGTGCAACGTCACGACGCCTCTGCCGCCGCAGGCTCGCCCCGCCTCCTCCGTACCCCTCCTTCCCCCCACCTGAGTGAGCCAGAGCCCCCGAAGCAGCTGCTCCTTTAACCCCATCCTGTCTGAGCGCAGAACAGACGCCCTCAGCCGACCTACATGCAGAGGCGGGGCCAAATCCAAAGCTGAACCCTGGGAGCTGTGCGAACAAAGAAGAGAAAGGGAAATTTCTCCCAGCAGCCTCAGAAGCAGCAGATTAAAGCCCCACAAACAACTTGATATGCCTGCATCTGTTGAATACCTGAATAGACAACGAATCATCCCAAATTGAGGAGGTGGACTTCGGGAGCAAAGGTATATATATATTTTTTCCTTTTTCTCTTTTTGTGAGTGTGTATGTGTATGCTTCTGTGTGTGATTTTGTCTATATAGCTTTGCTATTACCATTTGTCCTAGGGTTCTGTCTGTCCGTTTTTCTTTTTTCTTTTTTTACTTTTTAAAATTTATTTCTTAATAATTATTTTTTGTTTTAATAATTCATTTTATTTTATTTTACTTTATTTCATTTTATATTCTTTCTTTCTTTCTATTTTTTCTCCCTTTTATTCTGAGCCGTGTGGATGAAAGGCTTTTGGTGCTCCAGCCAGGCATCAGGGCTGTGCCTCTGAAGTGGGAGCCAACTTCAGGACACTGGTCCACAAGAGACCTCCCAGCTCCATGTAATATCAAACTGCAAAAATCTCCCAGAGATCTCCACCTCTACTCCAAGACCCAGCTTCACTCAACGACCACCAAGATACAGTGCTGGACACCCTATGCCAAACAACTAGCAAGACAGGAACACAACCCCATCCATTAGCAGAGAGGCTGCCTAAAATCATAATAAGGCCACAGACACCCCAAAATACACCACCAGACGTGGATGTGCCCACCAGAAAGACAAGATCCAGCCTCATCCACCAGAACACAGGCACTAGTCCCTTCCACCAGGAAGCCTACACAACCCACTGAACCAACCTTAGCCACTGGGGACAGACACCAAAAACAATGGGAACTACAAACCAGCAGCCTGTGAAAAGAAGACCCCAAACACAGTAAGTTAAGCAAAATGAGAAGACAGAAAAACACACAGCAGATGAAGGAGCAAGGCAAAAACCCACCAGACCTAACAAATGAAGAGGAAATAGGCAGTCTACCTAAAAAAGAATTCAGAATAATGATAGTAAAGATGATCCAATATCTTGGAAATAGAATGGGGAAAATACAAGAAACGTTTAATGAGGAGCTAGAAGAACTAAAGAGCAAACAAACAATGATGAACAACACAATAAATGAAATCAAAAATACTCTAGAAGGGATCAATAGCAAAATAACTGAGGCAGAAGAAAGGATAAGTGACTTGGAAGATAAAATAGTGGAAATAACTACTGCAGAGCAGAATAAAGAAAAAAGAATGAAAAGAACTGAGGACAGTCTCAGAGACTGTTAAATGCACCAACATTCGAGTTATAGGGGTCCCAGAAGAAGAAGAGAAAAAGAAAGGGACTGAGAAAATATTTGAAGAGATTATAGTTGAAAACTTCCCTAATATGGGAAAGGAAATAGTTAATCAAGTCCAGGAAGCACAGAGAGTCCCATATAAGATAAATCCAAGGATAAATACGCCAAGACACATATTAATCAAACTACCAAAAATTAAATATAAAGAAAACATATTAAAAGCAGCAAGGGGAAAACAACAAATAACACACAAGGGAATCCCCATAAGGTTAACAGCTGATCTTTCAGCAGAAACTCTGCAAGCCAGAAAAGAGTGGCAGGACATATTTAAAATGATGAAGGACAGAAACCGACAACCAAGATTACACTACCCAGCAAGGATCTCATTCAGATTTGATGGAGAAATTAAAACCTTTACAGACAAGCAAAAGCTAAGAGAATTCAACACCACCAAACCAGCCTTACAACAAATGCTAAAGGAACTTCTCTAGGCAGGAAACACAAGAGAAGGAAAAGACCTACAATAACAAACCCAAAACAATTAAGAAAATGGTTATAGGAACATACATATCGATAATTACCTTAAATGTAAATGGATTAAATGCTCCAACCAAAAGACATAGACTGGCTGAATGGATACAAAAACAAGACCCGTATATATGCTGTCTACAAGAGACCCACTTCAGACCTAGGGACACATACACACTGAAAGTGAGGGGATGGAAAAAGATATTCCATGCAAATGGAAATCAAAAGAAGGCTGGAGTAGCAATTCTCATATCAGACAAAATAGAGTTTAAAATAAAGACTATTACAAGAGACAAAGA